>NC_092205.1:32095058-32153867 GCF_043381705.1 Parasteatoda tepidariorum
CAAAAGCGAGAAACGGGCAGTGATCGCGGAAGTTTCTCTGGAGGGGGCTCTCTCCCTCCCTATATATATATATATATATATATAATTAAGCTTATGAGTGTTTATAACAATCGTATATTAAATATTCTCAGTTTCTTCTGATAATTGATGTTTTCAGGTTCTCTTTTCTCCGTAGTGATTAGTTAGAGTTTGATAGATATTTTGTTTTTCTCCAACTTAAGTAATACTTATGTGTATAGTGCGCAAAACGTTTCATCCAATGATCGTATCTTCATGTATTAGCTCTCTTGATGGTTCGAGAAGGTGACTTCAAATATGATAATTAGCTCGAGCAGATCATATTTTAATTTACGAAAATCATACACAAAAGTGTACTTTCTCTACATAAACATACCATTTTTTCCGACTGTTTTGGAATTCTGACTCTCAAAAAAGGGGTAGCCGAAATCTGGTAAATATGGTCCCATTAATTTGGTCAAAAAAGCGGTGCAAAATTTGGACCTCTTATTGGTAATCTTACTTTTTACGTATTTCACTATGTCTCGAGAGTTTTTTTATACGAATGGAAAAATTTTCGCACACAGTTATGAAATTCATTTATGCAAAGTTAATTCACGCAAAAAATAATTTTTGATAATTATTTTTTATCTTTTATTAATTTATTTAACAATAGTCGGAAAATTTTTGAATTGTAAGGTAAAAATTTTTTTACATCGTTTTAACGAATTTAATTTTACATGTCAAAATACAAAATTAGAACGACATCGTCGAACGATTGGTTTTTGAGAAATCAAATTTTTAAGAAGTACATTTTTAAGGCATTTTCAGGGATCTATTAGGTCATTAAATTTCGGGACTTTAGTGCAAAGTAATTTAATGATATAAAAAAGAGTTTAAACTTTTATTAAGGATCGCACACAAGATACTCCGAAGATTCAACTGATAGATAAAAAGTTACATTTTTAAAACACACTCAATACTACCTGATTTTTTCAGGAATTTAATATGATGATGCACTCGTAAGCACATTAGTAAGTGGTGCGATTTGAGAATGATAAGTTGATAAGTGTAAATGTTAGTTGGTAACATTTTAAGATATGGAAAAACTTGAACAGATTAAAGAAGATTGTAATAGGCACATAAGATAAGTAATTAATGTGAATGGGTATTGCTGTTTCTATTCAAAATTTGTTGTTGAATCAATTTTTTTTAATAAAAAACATAAAAATCTTTGCTGATTCCAGATGGCTCATGTTTGTAAATTGATTATTTCGATTGCATTTGGAAACTGAAATTCTCATTAAAATTCTTAAAATTATCAAGGAGTGCGTCAAAGTTTATACAGTAGTTTCGTTTAGCATTATGTCATAAGTATCATAAATTTATAAATCAAAGCATCGATTAAAGCTAATTTTCTATTCACACTTTAATGTATCATGGTATTCGAAAAGTAATAGATCCAATCATTCAAAGAACAAACGGATACATTACTGCTGTGAAAATTCTAATCACGTTACATAATGACAAAAAATGTGTAAGAAAGCTTGATAAGAGTTTACTTACAAGAAATAACTTAAAGTATAGATGCATAGGGAATTTGAGAGCTTTAAATATCAACTTTGATATGACGGACTTCTTTTACGTAAAAAAGCAACAAAAACAAATCTAAGCAATAAAATCAAATCTGATTAAAAGGTTAACATAAAACACAGTAATGCGATTTTTCAAACATGATGCGTTTTGCATTTAGTAGAATACATTATATGATATACTTTGCAATAAAACATAACTCTTGAACTTGAAGACGGTTGAAGGGTTAGAACTATTATGGTGGAGTTACCAATGAGACGCTTTCCAACAGGGAGAAATTTTTTGATAAAATTACCATAGTACACGGTAATGACATTTCTTATAAAAAACAAACAAATAGTTCTGGTTATAAAACCAAAATATACTATACTTAAACCATTCATTTGGTGGTTTTTCCGTTCTCAGGGTAACGCTTACCGAAAATTCTGGTTATCAAAATTATAGCTCTTATTATCACACATTTAGTAAAAAATACATGACTGAAATATGAAAATTTAACCGAATAAATGTTTTTTATTCGAGGCATTAAGATATGATAATAAAAGTACCAGATATACCAAATTTTATGATATATTATAAAACTATATTTTTTGTTAACTTTACCAAAATCATTACCAAAGTGTTTCGGTAAAAATTACCGAGCTTTTTGGTGTTTCCGACAATGAAGCACGACGATAAATTGTAATATATTGTGGTAGTTTAGACTATACTTCTTTTTTCTCAGTGTGGTTTTTACATACCTTAAACGCAAGTACGGATACGTTTTACTCTCAGCATTCCACAAAAGTGAATAATTCACGACATTTTTCATTTGTTTCTCAATTTAAGTTGAACATTTACTTGCTGTACATTTGATATATTCATCCGGCGTTCATCTCTAAAATAGTAAGATTTTTCTCTATATTTTTAACACGTAATTTTTCATTTTATTAGTGTGTAGTTTGATCAGTTTATCCGGTTGTGTTCGAAAATGTACTCAGGGACACTAATCTCAGGGGTTAATTTCGTTGAAAGTGTGTAAAACTCTTTTAAGCAACTCAGGGTCAAAGAACATATCAAGCAACCACCTAAAAACGAGCTTCTTTCGAAAAAAGCTTTTTTAACCGGAAATTAGCTGTTATCTAGACACGCAGAACGAAACGTACTGTGACGTGCTTCTATTTTTAGACAATTTCACGTCGAATCATTGAGGAGATCTTCGCAAAAAAAAAAGAAATCTAAATAATTGCGAATTACACGTTGTGAAGCGTGTGTTAATGTTTTTCTTTTTGAGAGCGTCCCTCATCTTCAGCAGACATCTTAAAAGAGACAGACGGCTATAACGCTTGCACGTGAGGTTGCGGTAGTTTGTGGAAAGATATGATGTATTGATGTTTATTTAGCGGTTTTCTACCGCTCTGCCTCCGTATTTATGGATTCCCAGAGGAGTCCGGGAAAGCCCGAAAAATAGAACTTTGACAATTTTGAACTTGAACTTCTTTTTTTTTTCCAGTCATGCATTTCTAATATAATATAATAATGTTAATATCTCAAATTTATAAGGAGTTAATATGGTTGAGTTTTTATCTTATGTTATGTCTTATGTTGGTATAGTTAAACCTAGTAGAGTTTTATGTGTGCCAACGTTCCTTAATAAATTTGTGGAATTTTCTTTAATGCATTTTATAACCGTCGTTGAACAGCCGACCTAATTTCGGATTTACGACTACCAATGTTTGACCCCGTAGCCTTGTAATTTTGAACTCAATCCAGAAGACAATAGAACTCCTGGATCAAATATTAGGAGAAATCTGCCTCAGTTTAGGACTTTATTGATGAAACTAACCCGTTTTTGCACTACACGGAGAAAAAACTCGCAAAAACCTCCCTCGGTTTGGCTGACGATAAGGGGACTCTAACCTATGATCCGTCTACCACTGAGGATATTTTAAGTCAGTATTGTGGTCCGTGTGAGCCGGTTTCGGAATTCGTATCAACCAGTCATTGTTAGGATTCGTACCTATTTCACCTTAATGGAAGGCGAACGCTTTATCACCTCTATCGCTCTACCACGGCACTCTTTAATGCAGTGTTAAAAGTTTTTTTCCGTTTTTCTTTTTGTTTATTTTAATCAACAATAAACTAGCTTGAGCTGCGTTGGCACAGGGGATGCGTTCGCCTCCAAATCATTTGAACTCGGGTTCGAATCCCAGTGCTGAATGATGATCGTCGGGATATGAATTCTGCTCCCTAATTACACTGACCACAAAGCTGATGCAAAGTTTCCTCGGTGGTAAACGAATCATGGGTTAGAATCCCCTTGCCGTCGCGCTTAACGTGGGAGTAGCGCATGACCATTTCTGTTCCATGTAATGTATATGAAGGTTAGTTTCATCAAAAGGTCCTCGATGTAGGCTAGTTTAACCCAAAGCTTGATTCAGGATTTCAGTTGTCTTCTAGGTTGGGTTCAAATTTACGAGGTTAAGGTTTTGGACATTGATAGTCCACTCAGAATTGGATCGGCTGTTAAGCACCGGTAATAAAATAAAAAATAAACAAGCTTTTCTCTGTTTTATGAAATGAGGCTAAGAGAAGAATATCATATGCAAATTCGCAGGGCAAAATTGTAACAAGTTTATTGCATGCCTCTCCACAACAAAATATTTTTTTCAAATAGAAACTTAGAATCTTTAATATTTTCCCAGTTAAAATAATGATAAAAAAAAAACTTTGAAATTGAAGCTGAAATAGGAAAAAAAAATTGAAAAATCATTCAAAATAGTTTATTACTGTTGCGGAGGGAAGAACTTGGTGATTAAGTCATCATAATTCCAGAATTCGGAACACTTACTTGAGCAACAAAGAATTGGACTCTAACCAACCGATCCATACGAAGACTTAAAACAATAGAAAGAAGTATAGAAAGACGTGTACCCGGTATAGCTAAAAATAAGGACGAAGGAGAGACAGATACGATAGTAAATAAAGATTTTCGATATCCCCACGAGAATTAAACGTTTAAAATAACCCTTTGGACTATTCCAAAGAATTGGCAATTACTGTACTTGCCTTGAACTGCAGTAATTGCAATCTTAAACGATTAGAAAAACCACCTGAAGAAAGGTCAAGTGAAATAAGAGCAGAAGGCTTGAATTGGAGAGCAAGAGCAACAGATCAAAAATTTCGAGAAAAGCTGGCACTCGAGCAAGAAAAAATCTGGTAAAATTACCGTACTCTATGGTACTGTCCTATCATTATCAGGAATGTTTCCCAGATTGTCGTTAATAGCTTATTGTGCAGCACTAGTGCGAAGTGAATTAACTACAACTACAACAACAATGACAGCTATGGTAATGACATCTCTGGGAAAAAACAACATAATTTTGGTAATAAAACCCAAAATGTGCTATATTAAAACTATTCATTTGATAATTCATCTTGGCGTAACAGTTAACAGAAAATTCTGGTTTTCAAAATTATAGTTCTTATTATCACATATTTAGTAAAAATTACAAAACTGAAAAGGAATTTAACAGATTAAAAATTTTTATATCACATTTTTTATATTTTTAATATCTAAGGTATCATGAAAAATTGACAAATTTAACCACATTTACAAAATTTTATCACAGATTATTTTATCACAGAAAATGTTATCCCACCAATTTTATTCTTAATTTAACCAAAATCATTTCTGAAGCACGTCGGTAAAAATTAGTGAGTTTTTTGATGCTTCCATAGAACTAGAAAAACGATAAATTTTACTACATTCAGGCTGTTTGGACCATACTTTCTTTCAGTGCAGCATTAATGTTATTTAAATAAGAATTATGCCCATAATCTCGATCACCTACCTATGTAATTGATGCTACTTAAATTTAGCTATTTCTGCATATGTTACAGCCAAAAGCAAAATTTTGCTTTCTAATAATTGGCTGGTTATTATATAGTTATACTCAGGGGATTAATAATGAGTGGACTATAATAATCACATAGAAAGCAGTGGATTGGTAATGGTTTAACGGAGGAAATTGATTTTTTGGTTTGGGGAAAAATGGTTGTGTTAATTCGTAAGAAAGCACGAAAAAGTTTAGTGTTTAGAAATTCAGTATATTTGGTTGATTCCAAAAATTTTAAAAATAGAACAGAAAAAATTTCATTGTTTATTTCACCTGTAAGTCAAAGTGAATTGTTTCAATAGAAATATTGAAGATTTAAATGAGCAGTTATATAAATTATTGTTATGTATAATGTTGTATAAATGATTGCAAGACATATATCTTGTGTTTCGTTCTCTAAATTATTAGAACACTAAAAACTAATAAAATACAGACATTAGATCTAATTTTAAATTGAAAAACGCCTTCAATTGTTCTTTTCTCATGCATAGATACATTCTAAACTGTATGTCACCTTCAAATTCAGTTCTGAGTTCTTCAATTTCTCTTCTTAGTTTTTCTTCTAACGGACTTTCAAGAAGCATGAACACAAGTCCTCCCAATAAAACGTAACCAATAAACACTATTAAAAGACCAAATAATTCTTTCTTGCTGACGATGATTCCCTGAAATTATATAAACAAATATTCGTTTACATGGGATTTCCAACATTATGTATACATATATTAAAAGATTTATTGTGAACACTTAAAGCGGAGAAGCAAACCGATACATTCAGCAGTGGCTATGGTTTTATAAATTGTTTCCGAAAACTCACGAAAGATTTGATTTTAATGTTATTTGTACAATAAAATGTTCCCATTAAAAGAATAAGACAGTGGAATAGCTAATTATAAGGAGATATTTCAAAACTGAGAGGTACTTGGAAGAGTAACGTGTTTTTATTTTCGTGAAATGTTTGGAGTTCCTTGGCTTCTAAATTTCTTGTTTTGATGATCAGAAATGATTACCCAAATAAATTTAACAGAGCAAAAGCTCTTCTTTAAACTTTTTATAAATATAAGGTTTATGCAAACAGGAATCCTACAAAATCAGTTCAGATTTATGATCATTATCTCGATATCGTATTCTTTTCATAACCCTAATTGTGCAATAACTCTAATTTAACTTAGAGCTTATATTTTTTTTTCAAAATAACTTTTCGCAGCATTTTCAGGATAATAAAACATCAGCAACATACAAACATATACCATAAAAATGCTCGTACTTGCGTGCGTTTATGTTGCATGTGTTCAGTAAAAGTTACATAAATATTGACTGATTTATATTTTTATATTCATCATTATATTGATGAACATGAAAATTTCCCCCCAAAAATGTTTATACTGAAATTACTCAAAGTGTATTGCAATGACACGTAGAGGGGCAAAAAAAGAGTCCTCAAGCGTTTAAAGAGTGAAGTGTGCAAGGTCAATAATACCACACTCATCAATATTTTATTATAAATCTCAATTGCATTTATAACAAAAAATTAACAAAATTTTTTTATAAGTGTAAATTGAGCGCCGATAGGACAACGTAACTTTATTTACAATTATGATGTTCGATGTGTTTCGACATTGAATATATATTAAATGCATATATTTTTCCACGTTGATGATGCATTTTATAACTAAATTTAATTATGCTTATAACTATGCATTTAACTAATAGATTGCTGTAAATATTAAATGTTATACTGTCGTCAATTGGCTTTGTATTTATTGAAACAAAATCACATACTGTAGGAAGTCTCAGTGCCTTTCCTTACAAATGTTTTCTCAAAACAGTCTTTTCGTACTGAACATGAACTTTACATGAACGACATGCATTTCAACTTAATATCTTTCGTTGATTGCTGATCTAGCCCAATGACGTTTATGCAAAATCTGAAGTTGCGTAGATGGCAACTTCTTTCTTCATGGCACGACAACTTGACTAAAGTCAACCTCATTGCGAATTTTCTGTGAGGTATATTCTGCTAAACTGACAAAACTAAACTTTTTAACTTGTTTCTTATAGAGTCCTTACTTATCTTAACTAAAGTGCTAGGATAAATTTATAGTAGGCTAAGAGCTAAAATTTACTAGAGTATTTTTAATTATTTTAATTTCTTTTTAAATGCGAAACATATAAAAAGCTTTTTTTGTAAAATAATTAGCTTTTAAAAGCTGTGATAGCTAAATTTGACAATTTTAAAAAGATATTTCTGCTATAGTGTACCAAATAATTAGTTTTTTACAAACAGTTTTTTCGCTAGGTTATTTCTTGTAGAAGATTTTGCAAATGAATTGAAAATAACTTTGGAACAGCTTGACTAATAAAACAACAATTCTAGCGCTGTTTTATCTGGGCTCATAAAACTTTTAAATTTGAAAAATCTTGCCAAATTGCCATTTTTTTGAAAAAAATTAAAAGAATAATGTAAGTTATTTGTCTGTTATAAAGCCCAGATAATTCTCTGCGAAAGCTGGTTTACACTGTTTAAAATTATGACTTTGCTTCAGGTTCAAGGCACTTAGACAATCAATTATTATTCTTTTTGGCAGAAGAGCTTCGAAAAACACTGCCAGACATGATTTGGGAAGTAAGTAAGCGAGGATGGTAAAATTTTCGTTAAGTGTAATAATAGACACATAACTCTTAAGTTCGAACAAATTCGAAGTTGATTGTTTTAATTCTCTAACAACGTTTGACTAGACTGTTAATACAAGATATAATAGTCACAATTATCAGAAGTGATAGAACTTTTCAATGCAAATATATTTTACCAAAGGTCCGATGAAATGACCTTAAGTGAAATGCTAGGAATCTTTCAACGTCTACGTGATTCTCTCTACCATCGATGTGAAGCCTGGTGGTCATTTAAGCTAGCATTTATTGTACAGCTTTCAATTAAAAAAAGATCCTCTGCCCTTTATCATTCGTTCTTATGGTATTCTATATTTTCATCAAGCATGAGCCCTCTCATGGCTCGTTCTTTGCTTTCTGATTCCATACTGTATGATGAATGTTTTAAAAGTGAAATCGTCTTCTTTCAGTTGTAGTCTTTATTTTTGTCACATTTTGTGTAATAAGAATTATATTGAGTTTGGATTAAAATTAGCAATAAAAACTGTTTCCAATAATCAATCAGCAATTAAAAATTAGCAAAAAAAAATCAGCAATAAAAACTGTTTCCAATTATCAATTATATACAATGGTGAATTTCTTATAAATATCAAGATCATAAATATCACAAATCTTTGCTTTCAGTGACCAAATATCTGTTTTTTCAGAAGTACAAACATTCTTTAAAATTATTTATATGAATAACAAGAAAATTAATAAAATAATAAAAACGATTTCGAACTATTGCATCAAACATTATTATGTATTTTTTGTATATTTGCCGCTTTAAGAAATAACTTAACACAAAAGCTATTAATAACGCATTGTTTTGTAAGAGGATGAAATAATAGAAATGTTTCAAAATAGATGGTAGCTTTTACGATATTTAAAGTTTTCTAAGAATTAGACAAAACAAGTACTGTTTACAGGCAGAAGAAAGATTTATGATTCTTCACTGTTTATTATATTAAACAAACAGTTGGAGAGTAATAAATGTTTAACATTTGTCTCTCTCTCTCTTTTTTTAATAAAAACAGACCAAACAAATGAAGTTTATGTTAATAGATGTTAAAAAAATGAATACAACACTATCTGTTTCTTTTATTAGACGTAACATATTTTTAAATCGTTTTAATTTATAAAATTTGTCCTAACTTTTGCTTAGAGTAACATAATTTCATAATTGATATTCCAATCATAAATTTTGCTGAATATAAACTTTTATGGTTGTAACTAAATAACTAAGAGAATTTACGATGGGAAAATTAAATTTAATAACATAGTAAATTTATTTTCCTTTCAAGTTATTAGATTGACAACAAGTTATTAATTATAAGTTATTATATTTAATTACTTGTAATTAATTGTTTTAGGTGATTGATGATTCAAAAAGACAAATTAAGAGTGTTAAAGTAGAATTCAATTTCATTAAAAATTCTTTACATTAAAGAGGAAAAAAAAATCGAATTTTCAGAAAAATACAATGTTGCGTGGTAATACAATATACGATAATTATCGAGTATATTAATATAATATTACACATAGATAACGATAATATTGTTATATCTAACAACTAAGATAAAATCTTAATCATTATTATAGCTATAAATTTTGTGTATCGTAGAATTGCGAGTGGAATTGATAAAGATAATTATAAAATAAAGTATAATTGTAGGAGTTAAAAAATGCAACAAAGCTGTTACATTATAACTTATTTATTATAAGGGTGAATTTTTAATTTTTCCTTAAAATATTTATTACATTATTATTAAATTAATATTAAATCGTCAATATTAAATCAAATAAATGAAAACTATAACGAAATTGTTTGAAGATTTTAATCGTTTCCATTAAAAAAAAAGGAGCTTAGAACTCAAAATTCGCAATTCAAATAATGAAAAAGAAAATCGATCCCATTGAATAAAATTCTAAAAAACACCACACGTACTCTATTAATAATTGTATTTAGCAAAATATTCGTTGAATTCAAATTGACTGATTGATAAATAACTGAACAAATTAGCCATCTTGAGGCCTTCTTGGAGGAATAGTGGAACAGAAGTAGGTAAAGAAGTAAAAGTAAAAATAAAAACAATAGATTAACAGTTCAAAACACTAAGAACAAAATATCATGTTATTTTTAAAAAACAAGAGTTTCAAACATAACAAGAGTTTCAAAAATAATTCATTCGAAACAAAGATCAAGTTTTAAAATATCGAGAGCATAAATTGAAGATTAAATGGTATTCATCCTTAACGATATTTTAAATGTCAATGCTATGATAAAATAAATAGCATTTTATGGAAAAATGTGGTATTATAAAAAACATCATAGCAATGCTAGGTCATAATATAATATCGAAACTCTTGATAATAATACAATGCCGAAATTTTATTTTGAGAATAACGTATGTTATAATATCCTCATAAATGGTGACATACATGGTGAAATACTATTTTTACATCAATATCATCAGCAACAATAATATTGCCATATATTACTACTAAGATAAAATTGTGATCTTTTTTTAGAGCTACAAATTTTGTATTACGAGGGTAATTAAAAAAGCATAATAACAGAATAAGATATTATCAATAGGTGTTGATAAATTTTGTAGGGTAGCAAAAAATATTAAACGATGTAAAAGAATGTAAATGAATTAAATTAGGAAAATATCGAGGTATATGTAAAAGATCACAATTTAATATCGTGATGTATTAATATTTCCTCTTAATTCTGATGTTAATTCTGTTGCTTAAAATTCTGATGTTTAACAGCATTAATATTATTCAAATCCTTAATCTTAAGTACCCATTTTTGTTATCAATGTAACATACTTTGAACGCATATTTGTATATGTTACCGTCGTTATATAAAATGTAGCATTCCAAAAAAATAACTGTTAATTTCACAGTGTGTCCGAAATCGGCTAATAATATGTGAAAAAAAATTATTTCACAGATTGCCTTGGCTTTGAAATGAATTTCTATCGGAAAACAAGTAAGATTTTTAGACAATGGCTAGGCAAAGTATAAAATACTTTTATCTTATTCATTGCCTTACAACACAAACACCATTGTATACAATGGATGAGTATTCCATAGAATAACTACATTTCTTATGCAAACGGTAACATTCACAACAAATGAAAATAATTTAGTATTTCATGTATGTTATTTATAAATTATTTCATCCTTAAGCACTTAACAAATATCTTTGAATGTTTATATTTTCTTTCCATTTATTTTGATTTTTTGTGTAATTTATTGGTTTTTTAACAATTTCGAATTAGTTACATTGTAAATAAAACGATAAAAATTAAGAAAAATTATATTGATCTTCAAAACTTTGACTTGAAAGCAATTTACTGGTTGCAAAATTTGTACAAATTTTTGTAGTTCTAAAATAAAAGAATTATTATGAATAAATAATAACGTGTAGTTAATGCCCAAACCACTTAGAAATTGCCATACTAATTTTTCTAAGTTCATTTATACTTATAGTTGATTTATTCTTATAGTTAATTTATACTTGTTAGTTGATTTATACTCATAATTGATTTATACCTAATAGTTGATTTATACTTATAGTTGATTTATACTTATAGTTTATTTATGCTTATAGTTTATTTATATTTATAGTTAATTTATACTATTATTTTTCTGTGCTTGCAATTTAAAACTATTTTAAATTTCGTTCCTTTCCAAGTATATTTGAGATAACTTTCTCAGAATTAATTTGATGTAATCAGGAGTAAAAAATCTGCTATAATAGTTTATTTTTCACAATGTTTTTCAATACATACATAAATTATTGAATGAATAATTAAATATATTTAAATTAACACGCCATTATTTCTATCGTTATATTCTACTATCCACTATATATATTTCTACCTATTTCGATACAAAAAATTTTACTTTATGCAAAAGTCTATTTAACCACAGATAAATTTAAATGAGTATTTTTTAAACAAGAAAAATAGGAATGCATTTTAAACATAGAAATGAAATGCTTCCATCATTTTTTTATTTCTCTGACAGCTGCAATATTTTGATTTTAGATGTTTACAAAATCAAGGTAATCTACTTGAATTTAATGTTTGGAACAGGTTGAGTCATGTAAAGCCTTTTAGCATTGAACAAAAAGCCTGTTTGATGAAAAGTTTTAACTTCCGGGATCTTTAGATCTTCAAACTACCCTTCAGATATTTTATTTTGAGCGAAAAAATGGATCTTTTCATAGATAGAAATAGGTATAGGTTTTGCAACATCACAAAAAAACAAACAAATAATGGCATTTTAGAATAAACAAAGATGGGTTTTTAAAAATTATATCGCACTAAACTTTTTATTTAAAAAAATGAAATTCTTAATAAAAAAGGAATTTCCTCATTGTAAACAAAATTTAAAGTTTCGGATAACTTACATATGGAATAATTACTTCCAAAATTCCATTAATTTCAATAGTAAGTACATTGTAAAAACTTCAGGAACGAATTGCTGCAAAAAAAGTACTGGTACTCAGGGTGCCGGTTCTTTTGACAGTGAAATCTATTTTTACCGAATCATGTTACGGAAGAAAAATTCTGATATACCATAATTTTTACAGTAATAATCCCCGTAAATACAATGTATCACTTTAATTAAATAAATATTAAGGTAAAAATTACATATAATTTTATAGATGATGTACCCAAAGTACCGCGACTTTAATCAGTAATTTCATCCGAAATTTTTACGGTGTGCCATTAAATATTTCATTTTTTCCCCATTTGTTTAAGAATGCATGTAAATTTTTCCGGCCGTTTTTGGATTCAAAAACCATTATTGTAATTTTTGTTTCATATTTTTTTCAAACAGAAGCATGTTTTTAAATCAAAATTATTTGTATGAGCTGAAATGACATGTCATAATAAAAAGGAGATGGGAAATTATAAAAGGTAAAATTTTTTACAAGCATGTAATTATGATGAGACATTATTGGAGATTAAAATTACAAATATGCATTTCTAAAAAATTAATAATTCAGATTTAGATTATCCAAATCATGAGTATGCGGGTAACACATTTATTTTCACTAAGATAACAATTAAGTTCATCAAGATAAACAAATACGTGATTAATTTTCATGATTCACACACCCTTTTCTATTTAGATTGGCTTACAAAATCACCTAACTTGAACAGCGAGTAAAATGTCGAAATCCACTTCCCCGCAATTTAATCCATTTGCATAACTAAATACTATATTTAAATTTTTAATTTTTATAAATCAGATGAAAGTGCTTAGTAAGTTAAAATAGTAATAGTAGTGCATTACCTTTTGAATTACAGCAATTCAAAAGGTATTCGTTTTTGCCTAAAATGAATGATTTTAGAATTTACTTAAAATATAATAAAATCATTATAAATTGATAAGCATTAATTAATAAAAAAATATAAAGAATAATAGTTGTTAATAATAAAAAATCATAAATTTCGTTAATTTTAAGGACATAAAGTTATGGCAAAAATATTAAGCTTACTTGAAAATATTGCAATGACAGCGTATCTGCAAACTATGAAATATTTGGTATCCATTATTATAAAAACAAATAATAGCTATCATTATTGAAATAACTCAGTTTATATGAATAATGTAAGTATACAGAATTGGAATAATATAATTTGTTTCACTTTGGCAGTAATAAGTTTTCAAAAGCGTAACAATAACAGTTAGGCAAAACACAAGCAAGGTTAACAAAAAATAACTTACTGGGGTATATTTCTTGACTGAATTGGATCTTCGACATATACACTTCTTTCGAAATATTACTGTGCGAAAAAAATATGCTCTATAAACTAAGCAAATAAATAGCAGAAAATGATATTATCGATCTTCAACTTAATTTATGTTTAGAATTATTTAGAGATTTATTAAGAATTATTAAGAGAATTATTTTATTGAGAAACTGAATATATCTTTTCAATGTAATATTTATATTTTGATTAAAATGATTCGTCTTTACATATCTGAATACATTTTAAAAATAAATCTTTTTCTTTTTTGAATAAACATTTTTTTCTTCTTAAATAGATTAAATTAGAATATCTAATTTATCAGTTATTAGACCAAAATCCTTAATTTTTTATTCTTTACTTTTCGAAGTTGATGAAAAACATAAGATCTTGCTTCTGGCATAATTTGAAAACCATCAATGAGCTTTCTATAATTATGTATATATATTTGATAATATTTGATAATTATGTTTCAATTTTTATGGGAAATTAAACTAATTTTTTTAAACCAAATTTCCTGAAATTTATTCTTAATTTTTATTGATCGTAAGTTTTCGAAATTTTCTAACGTTTCATAAAACCTTCAATTCTAAAGAATGAAAAGGTTAAAAGATTTATTACATCCTTTTTTCAGCTTGCAATAATTTTTCATAGTATACTAGAAATTATTCGTGACTACAAAAAATGATTTTTTTCATGCACACATAAATTACGCTGAAATCTAAATTATCTAAATTCTACAGGTTAAGATAAAGAAAGGAACAAATATTAAATAGGAAAAATAAAATATGTTCTAAGATTATTTTTTTGAAGAAAAAAATGCTAGTTATACAATAAACAGACATTTCTTTTCAAAAATAATCTGTTTAATTTGATTAACAAAGAGCAATTCAGGGAGAAATCATTTGCATGCCATGATTGAAAGTAATGCAAATTACAATATGGCATATGTGAACAATTCACTTTTTTGAGGAGGCAAATTATTCTTGAGAGGCTAAAGTTTTATCAATAGTTTAAGATTTTACTTATTTACATACTTAAAATAAGAAAGAAACAGTGGAATAACTTTTAAGTTAATTATTGGATTTCATTCAATCTCTGTTCAGTTATTTATCAATCTGCACGGTTGGCGAAAATAGCAAATATATTTATTCGTATTATTTAATGTAATAATTATTGATTTTTTACTGTACAAACTTCATACAAAATTTTAATGATTTAAATAGATGCAAATAATTAACATCAATTTAAATGTAAATTTCAAAAGTTTGAATGAAATTAATCCAATAGTTCCTGAGTAATAAAATGTCTTAAAAACGTATTCTCAAGTGCCTGTTTCTTAAGAGCCAAGAACCACTTGACCAATTCCATTGAAGTTATCCATTATAGTATTCTTCGATTTTAATATTCTTTAATTATAAATCACCTATTTATTATCAAAATTATTTAAAAATTTGTATGCGTTAGAATTTAAAAATTTTGGATTATAATTAAATTGAATGAATAGAAATAATAAAATTATTCTCTTTTGCTTGGATTATCTTTGAAGAAAGAAGTTTTAAAATTATGTGAAAAAAATATTTGGATTTGATTTGCATAGATAAATTTGAAGAAAGGAGAAATAAGTAAATATAATATCACGTGTCTTGTCTCAAGTGTAACTTTTGTCCACTATCCAGAACTAAGAACATATGAGGCCGCTCTCATATTTTCAGGGTCAAAATCCGGAGCCGTTTAAGGAAAAATGTATATTTATTACTTATTTATAGAAAATACATTTTGTTTTTGATTTAATAGCACATTTAGAGCTTATCTTAAGAAATTTTGAAATTAGACGTTAATGTGTAAAAATCCGATGATTAGATCAGAATTTATTTAGGGTGTTCTTTATTTGTATGCAGTACATAATGTTCTTCAACTCTTAAGTTGTTTCTTCTGCATTAAATAGTTAATGTTTTAGGCAAAGAAAATTTTATTCAAAGCTGTTGAAATGTAAGGCAGTGTGGTAGTAGTTTGGAATATGAAAGTGGTGATAAGGTTGCGGTGAGGAGTAAATACCTGCTTTAGCTTTACATTAGAGATAGGAAAAACAAAGAACGAGCTCTAACATTTTTCTGAATATTTACGATACTTATTAGGCAGAAAAAAATATTTAAATTCACTGTAATTGTGAGTACAAGTGGTTAAGATTTAAATTATATTGCAGTTATCAAGCACTTTAATTTTATGACGATCTGCCAATAGAACTACATATACGAGGGTCACTCTGAAATTTTTGAGACACGCGAAGAAGTAAGTTGTAAAAGTAAAAAAAAAAACAATAACGGCTTAATTTGAAAACATAAACGATTTTAGCACAGCAGATGATTTTTCATTGATCAAGTTTCTAGTTGTTTAGCGTAGAATAAATTTTAGAAGAGAAAAAAGAGCTGACGCAAGAACATTATCATGCTATGAATTTAAATGATTTTAAAGTGGGATAAAATCAAGAAGAATGCTTTCAACGGCTACAATTAGCATTGGGAAATAAAGGTCCATATCGAGCTACTATATTGTGATGGTTTATAGAATTTTACCGAGGTCGCAATTCTCTTCAGTATGAAGGACATCTGAAGGCAGTCGTCAGCAGTAATCCCGGATAACGTATCTGTACGGAAAATGTTAAAGGTTGACAATCGCTATACCTAACAAATGATAAAGAAAAAACTTAGCAACGGATTGGCTTCCATACATAAAATTATCTATGAAGAATTACATATGAAAAATAAATTTGCTGTTGGATTCTCCATAATCAAACTGAGCACCAAAAAGAGGTATGTGTCAGAATCAGCAAGAAATCCCTTAAATTGTTAAATGATGATGGCACCACAACGTTCTGAAAATTGGAAACAGGTGATGAAACGTAGTATACCATTTCCTCATAGTAGAATGTTGTTTCTTGACATTCCAGCATGTTAAGGAAGCAAAGTATTATAGTCATTGAAGATGATTCCATGCCGACAATGGTGAAAAGACAACATGCGATAACAAAATAACGTATGCCATTTTTTTCAGAAGTAAGGGACTTGTCAAAGCCATGAAGCTGGAAGGACAGAAGACAGTAACAGCAAACTAGTACATCACTGTCTTCCAGAAATTCTCCATGTTAGAACACTTATGCTCCCCATGTCAATGTATTTTCCCATTCAGCAAGATCAACTATTGAGTTTCTTGAACAAAATCCCATTAAAGTCATTGAATATCTACCTTATTAATTGAATCTATATGTGACTTCTGTGTGACTAATCTTAACTGTGACTGATATGTGACTAATCTTAACTTTGTTTTCATTCTAATGAAGAGATTGATGCGACCATAATGGCATTTTTACATAGATTCCAAGAAATTAATGGTTTGGGGTATTCAATCTTTGGAAAATTCGTCTACGAAAGTTCTTTGATGCTAGAGAAGATTATTTATTTCTGAAATTTCCTAAGTATAACTCTAAAAGTATAGGTGTATCTCAGGAATTTCGGAGTAACCCCAGTATACCTTTTTTACTATAAAACTTTTTATAATCATGTTTGTTTCATTAGTCCTAAATTCCTCTTGAAACTATGCAATTTCGATCAAACCTTTTTCCAAATGTTTTAAAGAAAATATTATATTAGTTAATAATGTAGCATGTCGATGTTCTTTAATTGGACTTTCAAGTGTACCAAATTTAAATAATGTTTCTCATAAGAATTTTTGAGATTTTTTATGATCTAAATACTTTCAACAAGTTCAATTTTCTATGCTTTTATGTTTGAGACAAACTTATAGCACTAAAAAACTTTTAACTAAAAGAAAAACAAATCAAAGAAGGCAAGAAAATCTTCACGAGAGACTCTTAAAAACTGTGGAAAATTTTACTTACGATTTTTAAAATGTCAGATGAAAAATGGCAACATTTTCTTATGAGTTGTCCACAATTTAATAATTTTCTAACAAGTTTCAGAAGAGGTTTGAAATATTTTATAATGCATGAAGTTTAATAACAACTTAAGCATAAATTAGGTTTTAAAGTTTTTTCTCAAACAGGAAAACGATCCGTTGATATAAACAAAAACTATTGTAGTTGATCAAAAAATGAACAGAAATAATTTTAAAGAAATTAATCAAAAGAAATATGACAGCTATAATCAATTCTTCCCCCCAAATTCGAAATAATATTTGAGAATGAAATGTTTTGGGAATCATTACTCTAGTCACTAAACTACGCTTGCTATTAAATATCAAAATTTTTAAAATTGTGTACGCGTAATGCATACATACACAAAAAAAAACCTTTTCAAAAAAAGTATTTTTAATTTAGATTTCAATATTTTTATTAAGTAATTGTTACAAAATAACCAAACATAAATAATTAAAAAATAACAAGCTTGATATTTGTGAAAAGCAGAAAATTAGGTTATTTTGAAATCAGAGTGGTTTTAAATTTTAAAATGAATTTAATATAACTTAAATTACCTAAGAAACTTTCATTTACCAGATTGTGCAACAGTTATAACATTTATATTGTGGAAAAACATCATTGAAACATTGTGCTTTAAAATTGCAGACTTTTCTCACATTATATACTGTAATGTATATTTATGTGAAGTATATTTAGTTAGAAAAGTAAAAATATTTCAGGTGTAGGCTGAAAAATAACGTTTTTTTGTTAGTTGAAATTTCTATACCTAGTCTGGTTTTGAATAGAATTTTTTTTTTCATGCATACAATTCAATTTAAAACCCAACCATTTTTTTATAAGTTAAGAAATTATTTTTCATAAATCTAAATATGCCATCTTCATTTTAAAATTGCACGTTTATTTGAATCATGCTTTTCTTTTTAAATATTTGTTTTTCAATGTCCCAACTTATTTTGATAGATGTGAAGCCAATGTCCCATTATATTTCATTTTTTTCCATTTCATTTCTTTATCATTTGTATATTAATTTAGAATAAAAAAAGGTCTAAATTAAATTTTATAAGCAATTACAATAAATACTCATAAGGCCTAGTTATTTAACTTAAACTGAATTTGTTTCTTACAATGCAATATGATTAATTATCTTTTACCAAATAAATACTTTTATTTAAGATCATAGTGGATTTATCTTCTTTGGTCGGACTAACTATTGGAAACTGTCTACACAATGATTTATCAATGGAGTATAATAAATCAAAATAGTATTGCTCAATTAAAATGTAATTTAGAGCTTAATTTAAAAAAAAAACTACATTCTAATTCACCCAATCATATAGCAACATTCTAATGAGTAAGTAATATAGATTAACGAATTAAAAGATAAGAAATGAGTTTCACACGTTTCAAATTATGCTTAATTCTTTTTTCCCTTTAAGGACATTAAGATATTTATTTATTAAAAATGTTTGAGAAATATGGATGAAAATTATTTGTAATTTTTATAAGTTTTAATTTAAAAAAATGTAACTAAATGTTCATAGGAAATTTGTATTTTTTCTTCGATTTACTACTAATTGAGTTATTAAAAATAAATAAATAAATATTTACTGCAGTTATCATATGTTTTTCATTGTTTGAAGTTTACAGATTCAGATAATCTAAATCATTTTGATGTAAGAATCAGTAATTATATTTCTTCTTTATATCAATTGTTATTTTGTTGCGATTTCACTGAAATTAAGTATTATTTATTTTGAAAGCAAACATTAAATGTAATAAAGTTCAAAAGAATTTAAAAGATTTTATGCAAATTTAGATATTTCAATTAGATACTGTCTTATTCAAAACTTTGCACAGACCTTTAAAACTGATACATTTTTGATAGGTAAGCAATAAATTTTGAAAATACCTTTGTTTTATGAACATTTCTCAATATCGAAAGAGCATTTGAAGGAAATTAAATATATTTCTTGTATTTAAATCTCCCTGAATTACTCCATGTTCAGCAATAACTATGATAAATTAATTTTCTTACAGTAAAAGATGGATTTTCGGATTCTTTTTTGAACAAAATGATAAAATGTAAGTTAAAAACTGACGTGAAACATACATTTAAAGGCAAACTTTTCTTAGAATGCTTTCTCAAACTTTTTTGAATTTTAATTATCTATCAAATTATTGCATGCTAATTCTTATGACGACAGAAAAGTGTGTTTCATACAATTTCAACAAAATTAAATAATTTATTTTTCATTTATAAAGTTTGAAAAAAATTAATAGTATTGATTCAAACGTATATGTCTTTCTTTCAAAAATTTTCTAAATTTATCTAAATGTTTTCGTCGATATGGGTATATATTTTATTTTTAACATAGTGAATTCCCCTCAGAACTTTTTTTTTTTTTTGAAAATAGAAAAACATTTCACGAATTTTTTTGTTATAAAAAGATAACGGCCGAAAAGACAGAATAATAAAGATATTATACTTTAACTATGTTGAATATAAAGTGTAAAAATATTACACTTTATGTGCAATATGCATTAAAACACAAATAATTTAAACGCGAATAACTAGTAAATAAATATTATGAGAATAAATAATGAAGGTATTTACTAATAATTATTATCCAAAAATTAAATTTCAATTGAAAGAGACAAAATGTTTGGTAAATCGAGTAAAGAATACCATTTTTTTTAAAAAATCAAACTTGGTGGTACGAAAGTTCATCGACAATATTTTATCAAAAACTTAATACTATCACTTTTACATACTGTAGAGTTAAAAATTTTCAAAAAGTAAAAAAATTTAGAAGTCTTGTTTTCGAAAATATGTGTAAGAGCAAAAATTACTGATGTGCACGTCATTGAGTACTTTTTAATAAATTAAATTTACGCGTTTAGTAATGTTTGTTTAAAATAGCCTTTTAAGCCTGGCAAAATGTAATTATGATAAAAAATTAAAATAAAAGGAACTTTAATTTTCATTTGGATAGATTTTAGCTTTCAGTTAAATTGCATGTTTATTTATGAATTTTTATATCATATCAATTAGAACATTTTTGAATTCATTGCTCTTTATGAAATACAGCCAAATATATGATTACTGATTTTTGATAAATGCTCTAAATTAGCATACTCATAGGAGTATATAAAACTTCAGATCGACTCATAACAATTTCCAACAGAATACTACATATTACTTTAATCAATTTTACTTTATTATGACAAATAGAGTATTTATAAAAACTTGTTACATTATCAAACTTAACTGAAATAACCTTACTCATTTTTTTTAAAAAATAATGCAGAATTAGAAATGGCATCTTAAAATGAAAAAAATCAGTATAGTTTTTTCCACAATCTACAAAGTTGAGTACTAATAATAGTATACGTTTCATTCCATCTTTTACCGTTAAAACTTCAATAATAATGAATAGCTTTTAACTTTGTATTCAATTTTCTGAACACCTAAAAATTTTGAATAATTTTAAATATTTGGATTAACATTTTTTACATTCTACTGTCTTAGATGCAAACAATACTTAACTTTAAATAAAAATAGAAACGAAAGCAGATTTAGTTTTGTTTCCATGTTTAAAAATTGAGTCACTTACCATTAGCAGACATTACACACAGCATCTAAGGCTGGTTTGTTTTATGAATAACTTGCAGAACTAACTTTAAACTTTTTAAACATTTATTTGTGGACTGAAAAAGACGTTCTTCACCTCAGGTATCCAAAAGAGTTTCTGAGGAAGAGGAATCCTTCAAAGGGCTAAATGGATTCATTCGCAAAAATGAAAAATAAAAACACTGCTTTTTCTTTTAATTTCCGCCTTTTTACTCAGAATTGGACTCAGTTTGGACAGAAGCCATCACGTGGAAGGTTTTTCTGACGCTTCCCCCAAAACCGAAAATTTTAAGAACGTTTTCGTCATGTTCTGTTGACGAGTTCAAGGGCCCGGCGTAAAAACTCATAATTTGTTTCGTTTTTAATAAAATGCGCACGTGTGCTGGAATGAGCGATACAAACATTCAAATTAAAAAATAAAATTATTTGCTTACTAAATGAAGTTAATGACTTAGTGATGCTTTTACAAACTGTTTTGTTCCTTTACAAACACAGAAAAGGGATAAAATATTTCGAGCTTATATGTTACTGCTTGTTGTTAAAACTTTTTTCGAAAACATAAAACTGCAGAAAAAATAAAAAAAATTAGTATTACACAACAATCAATAGAGATCTTTCTACAATTAAAATGACATTACGATATTTTTAGAATGTTTGTACGAAATCCTACTTATCACCTACTTAAAATTTGAAATTTAGTGTCCATTTACCCTATAATTTTACGGACAAGATTATCACTTTCAGGCCAAATGGGGATAATCAGTAAATTTACGTTTTTAATCTATAACTGTCACGTGATAGAGTGTTTTGACTGGCAAAGTCTGAGAGAAACATCAGAGAGACTACATTAGAGAAAAAATAATAACTTTAGCAACTCCTACTTAAAAATTCACATTGAATATACAATACAGAAATAATTGAAGACAGATTTGGTTTTTAGAAACACAATTCAATATTCCGAGATTTGGAATGTAAGCGGTGTGTTAAATATGACTTAACTCTAGACCGTTACAGTCTTTCATATTGGTTATCAATGCTTTATTCAATTTGGTCTACTGTTTAACGTTGGTTATAAAAATACTTCTTGCGGATGTATTACTAAAAAATAGATAATTCAGTGCTTTTCTATCTCGAATTATGTATGGATTTTTCATTATAAATTTACCTAATAATAACTTTTAAGTGATATAACTAAATAACTCTCAAACTAAGTGAAAGTTAGTGACAGGTGTTTGAATTAGACAAAAACAGAAAAAATAAGACAAAATATTAGTTTGAGTTACAAATTGATATTTTAGCGATATTTAGTTTCATTTCAATACGGTATTTGTTACAATATTTGTAATATTGAAATTTTATTATAGATTGAAATATGATACTTTCATTACCGCATATTTTAAATTTTGACTATCTTTAATAGACATTTTCTTAGTTCCTTCAAGAATTTTCCTCAAAGCCAAATCAACCTTTTTACTCAATTTATAACAGATTTAACACATTTTTCATTTGTTGTGATGGTCCTCATCTTTTAATTTTTCCGTATTTTCATGTCAGGTATTTTAATATAAACTCACGTAGAATTCCAAAATGTCCTCTATCTTCTCATTTCATGACTCATATAAATATTGCATATCTTATAATGATTTTTCATGGCAGAGGATACCGACCCCTTTAGGTGTTTTGATGATTCTTTTTAGTACATTCCCCCCATTCCTGGAATTAAATGAATCAAAATATTTATCTTGGTACTTCTTCAACTTTAGAAATCTTTCTAACTATCTGCTGTTAACCACATCAGGCAATTAAATCTTCTTGGGCTAATATGCAAAGATTGAATGAGTTGATTCTCCTCATAAATGTAGCCGCAAAAAAATGAGATCATCTAGTAAAAACATAGAAAATTAGTTCTCAGAAGACTCGCCACCCCTTTACCAACGGAGTTCTACCTCATCTAAAGAACGACATTCAAACGAAATAGCATGACAACGACTTCTGTCATCTAATTACTCTATTTACGTCTTTTGGGTGGTTGCATGATGCATGATCTCAAAAAAGGCTTATTCTTCTTCCAAAGAAAATATGAGATATGATGTATGTCCACGTCATTCCTCTTCACAGCGTCTTCTTGGAACATGCATAAGCTTTGGACTCCCTTTATAGAAGTGCAGAAGGTCCTGCACCC
Source organism: Parasteatoda tepidariorum (assembly GCF_043381705.1). NCBI lineage: Eukaryota > Metazoa > Arthropoda > Arachnida > Araneae > Theridiidae > Parasteatoda > Parasteatoda tepidariorum. The sequence goes on from NC_092205.1 coordinate 32,118,706, forward strand.
CCTCCCCGTGCGACATGACATTAGTCAGTAAAAAAAAAAGTCCTAAAATCAATCCTTTATCAAGCTTACAGAGTAACATTGTACTGTTGTAATATTATGTAGAAATATATCATTGTAAAACTAACTCGTATAAACCTTTATACTTGGTAGTTGCAATGCTACTTTTTCAACAGTGGCTTGATTTACAAACTAGCAAAGGTGTTGTGATTAGAAAGATTGTGGGAAAATGTACGAACTATTGCTTATTATAATTCCAATTTATTAGTTTATTAATTCATATAATCACTTTAGTATAAGGTCAGGTGGGGTAAAGTGGATACGTGGGGGTAAAATGGAGATAACATCTATTTTATAATTTTATATTGAGATAATTCGTCGATTATTTTTTGAGACATTTACTGGGATTGAGCCAATCATTTTTTCTCAGTCTTAAAAACTGATAAAATGTTTGATGTTTGCAAACTATCTATTTATGATTAACTTATGTAATATGATAGCTTAAATTGCTGATGATGAACTTTCTTCTAATATCTTTAAAAACCGGCAAAAAACTATTAATTTTGATTTAATTGGTAGAGAGACATCTAAAGAACCGATCTACTTAAAAACTGCTAATAAAGTGCCAACAGTTCAAATAAGTGCCGAAAGTTTTTATTTAAATCCTTGAGGAATAAGTTCCGCAAAATGTTGTAAAAGAAAAAAGGAACAATGCAAATATTATGCTTTAACATTTTTATTTCGGTAACAACTTACAATCGGAGCCCCCCTTATATTTGGTGATTTGTAAATAATAAACGTAATAATAAACGAAAGCAATAAACGAATTTATATGAAAATAAACCTAGAAACAATCAAATAATGGTAATTAAGAAATGCGGTAACCAGATAACAAAGTCATTGGAAACAAATACAACAAAGAATAGCATGGTAAATCAGAAACGGCAAAAAAGTAAAAATTAGCTAAAATTTTCACCTAACCAAGGGGGACCGAAAGTGCACCTTAATTTATATTTCTATTTTTTTAATGAATGCTTAAGTTATGCCCCGATATTTTGAAGTAAATCATTTTTAATAATAATTTTAAATATTGATGCAATCAGCATTTTTATACGTAATGCTTGCCGCACCCTTAAAAACTTGAAACTTAAGGAAACATTTCTGAAAAAAGGCTATTCAATTAATGAGAAAGTAACTGTTAACTGAATACTTAAATTATTTGCAAATAAAAAATTACAATTAATTGAGGAAATATTCTTTATTATTAAAAACATGGATGATTTTAGTAAAAAAAGTATCTTTAAAAATAATCCATTTATCAAATACAAAAAAAATTATTATGAAATATAAAACATTGAACTTATTTTATGCGAGTCGAAACGTTATTTTTATGCATATAAATAAACTTTATGCGTTGTTATTAATTAAATCGGTATTAAAAAGTGTGTGAGTAAGTTGAATTTATAATAAATTCTTCGTCGTCATTCTAAACGCACTTATTATTGTACTCCTTATTTAGAAAATGTAAAGTTATACACATACTTTTAAAAGTGTGTACATACTATATACACATATTAAATAAAAGTAAATAAAGTAAAGTTATACACATTATGTAAAGTTAAACACATTATGCAAACTTTTTTGGAAGACCAGCTTGGTCATTTTTCAAAATTATCTTATGCAGCATATAAACTTTAACGGTAACCAAGCCTAATGCATAGCACAGCTGTATTTAAATATTCTAATTCTTTAAACCCTTTCCCAGTTTTAACATCCTTATTAGTTTCAAATAAGGTATTAAACAAATGATCTTCACCGTCTGGTTGTTGCCCTCGTGGAAGTAATTTAATTTCAATTTTAACTATTTTCAAGAGATGTCCACGATATTGTAAAAGTTCGCAATATATTGAATTTTAGAAATTATATTTAAAATCTGTTCTGCATCCATTAAATCATACAAACCACCGTAAGTATGTGTTCGGGACATTTCAACATGGTAGGCAGAAGAAGTATTAAAACTATTTTCATGAGATTAGATAGAAAACTCATCCAAATGCTCAATTAAGAACTTTTACTACTTCCTCATGCATCTCTGGAGCCATAAGTTGAGTATCGTATAATATAGGGGCTATCACTCGAGGAAGGCAAGCTCCCTCATCATTAATCGGTATAACAGTGTGCGGCACCATAACGCAGTTTATGTTTAAAATTTCTACAGATATTTTAGAAAGGATCAAAAATAAATCTAAATAATTACTCCGTGACTAAGTTTTTATCAATCTCAAAGTTCTTGTAATCTCAAAAATTTTTGATATGAATAAAGCATGAATAATGACACAAAAATGGACATACTATAATTTCGGTTCTATAAACAATAACTTTCACCCGCTTCGAAAACATGAAACCCTTAGATGGACATTTATAGATTAAAAACTATAGTATATGTCTGTGAACTTATTTGAGCTTTATTTACTTTGTTTAGATTTAATCAGACGACCTATCTAACCTTTTTAAAACAGCAAATATTTTTTAGATATCAATTACTATCAAAATAAAGGTTTTGAATCTTTTATGCCTTATACAGTGATGTAAATGTAGAAAAATGTTTTTATTCAACTAAAGCTTTAAAATGTACCTCTTCAAATTACATTGTACTAATGAGAAGAAAGTTAATAGTTATATAATAGTTGTATGAAAGTTATATAAATATAGTAAAATACATAATGCGTTTCGCAGACAATACGATTCCAAAGCATATTTAAACATTATTTAAAAAGGAAATTGTACTAGTATTAAGCTTTAAAATTCTAAGAAAAGTTACATCTTTAAAATACACTAGCATTATATTTACTAATTGTTTACACAAGAGGTACGGCGTTATTTTGCATTTTTCAAAATATTAAGCTAAATGAGACATCTAAAAATAATCTAAAGATCAGACGACAGGCAGTGCTTTAAATCAGGCAAATGTCTTTTGAAGAAAGCCGCTCTGCGTGCACCTCTTTTCGCATTATCAGATTTTTTTTGCACTAATTTTTGCTTCAGCACTAACTAAGCCATAACCACAAGCACTGTAAGAAAGATGACATGACAACACACATAAAATGATTGAAACGCCGCTTGAAACGTCATGAGGTTAAAGGGGTTGTCAAAGCAACATGGGCGGGGGAAAAAATGGAGCAAATATGATTTCGGGAAATTATATTTTTAGACGTTTTTATAGTCGTCTAAGATCAAGACCGACGACAGTCAGTGAAGGTGTCGTGGAACACGTTCTGCTCCAGTTGTTGAAATTAGAAAATGGAAGAAGGACATCCAAGATAATCCTTTGTGTTGACTGTGAAGGACTTAATTTAAAATACATGTTCCCTGTAACCCCGCTCATTTATCAAATGTCTAGCGTGTAATTCTGAGAAATTGAAGGCTTAATTCACGGGGCGAAAAGTATGCTTGTTTCATAGAGCTTGAAAAGCGTTTATTTATTTTTTTATGAACTTCTTTCAGAATTTAGACCAAGCATAACAAAACAAGTGCAATAAATTTAATGATTAAACCTTATTTGTGAACTGAACTAAAAATTACCTATACTGTCGGGAGAGGCCTTAATTTAAATTATTTGTTAGCTCTAACCTTGTCCATTTATTTAGAACAGTTCTGAGAAATCGAAGGTAAAGAAAAGAATTGTGTCTCAAAGTGCTTAAGTGGCATTTACTTATTCTTCAAGATTTTATTTTTGAAGTCAAGAAAAAATAAAATTAAACGCATTAATTAGATAAGATTAAGATTTAATTCATTTAAATAAAGAATGTTTTGTGTTGTCTGCGAAGGGCTTATTTTAAAATGTATGTCAATTCAGTCTAGTTTCAGTCTAATCCAGTCTAATTTATCAGATTTCTACAAAAAATCTCTGAGAACAGGTCTAATTTGTCAGATTTTTACAAAACTGTTCTGAGAACAGGGTGCCCACAGAAGGGTACCAAATGGGCAACTTGCCATAGCTATTCTTGGGGGATACTCCTATTTTTTTGATATTTTATACTAATTAATAGTTTCAAAACTGTAAATTAGATTTGAGAATTTTTTTATATTTAATATTAGGGGGGAGTTATTTTTTAAATAAATATTTTGGTGGGCTTTTAATTTAAAATGTATATGAAAAACGAAGCACATATGTAACCAATAATTGTTTGATTGAATTATTGTATTTGGGGGAAGAGGGAGGATAGTTTTTTAAATCCTTTTTCTGAGATTATTATTTTTATCATTTTTATTTCATCTTTATTACATTCGGAAAAGGTGTTGGAGTTCTGAAAGACATCTAAATTTTTATCCAAAACCTTATAAATTCTCATTTCTTGTGACTGCAATTTTTACATTTTGCGCAAATTTCGGCAGAAGAATTAAATATCTGGTATCAGTTTACAAAGAATTGGAAAATAATGGCAACATTGATGATGTAAAGAATCTTAATAGAACAGAAGATATTAATATAGCCCTAACATAATGAAAAGGCAAAGTTAGAAGTAAAACAGGGAGACATGTGGATTTGAAAAGTTTTATTTCACCACTTCACTTAATCATCCCATTCTCTTATTTCTCCAATTTTTTGTGATTCTATCAAATCTTAAGAACATTAACTGTAACGAATCAAATTTAAATTCATTAAGAACAGTTTCTGTCATGCCTTTTCTCAGTAAAAAGAAAATCAGCCCCGGAATAAAAGCATAGAAAAATAAAGCATCGTTGAAAAATCACAAAAAAAAAAAAAGAAATCGATGCGAAAAATTGAGCCTAAATTAATTAAATATTATGAATTAACTAAATTTCATTTTAAAATAAGTTACTGTACAAGGATTATTTAGAAGTTTGAGGAAAGGAATTTTTCACACTCCACACTTTTTAATGCTTTCGTTCTCTTACAAGAGCTTCTAAAATATTCTTATAATTAAATTAAATAGCATTGTTATAGAATAGTTCAATGACCACATCTCTCAGATTGCGAATACCCTCTATATTTTGATGTTTTTTTCAAGAGAATTATTATTTGATATTGTAATTTAAAATATCGTTCAAACTAACTGATCAGCATATCTAAAATCATCCCCACAAACTAATAAAAGTTCATCTACTTATAAAATTTTAATGCCCCTTTTTTACGAAAAATAAAAGCTCTAAATATTTCGAACACTAATAGAGTTTTCAAAATTGACTAAGATAAAGTAAGATAAAAAAATGTTGAAAAAAAATGTAGAACAAGAAGATAAAACAAATGTAAAAAAGTGAGGAGTGCCTAAAAAGAGTATGATTTCAGTATATTTCTTGATAATATGAAAAAACCGATTTGATTCCTCTGTTCTATTTTTAGAGTCATAAATGGTTCGAGTGAAAAAATATTTTGGGAAGGGCTAAAATTAAAGCAGTTATCTAAAAAGAAAAATATTTTATTTTAGATTTATATTCTCCTGTAGAAAAATGCTTTAAATTTTAAATTATATTACAATGGAAATTTAGAGGAAAATGAGAATAAAGGAGGAAGCAGAAAAAATAGTTAATAGTAAGTTTTTTTTTGATAATCCAAATTTGCACTTCAATACATACAAATAGTATCGAAGTTGCAATCAGAGGAAACAGTAGTTTTGCCGTCGATCTTAAAAGTTAGAATCTTCAGGAAGTATGCATGCGCTGCATAACTTTCCACTTTAGAATTAAAATTGATCTTATTTTCTATCTGGGGAACTAAACTTCAATGATAAGGAAGAAAATACTATAGTAAAATACTGTTTACATGCTTCAACAAAGAAAGAAAAATGTTTGTCTAGGATTGAAATCAACGGAGTAAAAAATTATTTATATTTACGAAAACGAATTCTACAGAAGAATTCATATCCGTAAAATTGTCAAAATTTTGAACAGGCTGTTAGACCCAATTAAGCTATCAATCAAGAAGCGGATTAGATTGCCTGACTCAGAATGTTCCAACTTAAGCCTTACGTTAATTTGAACTTTAATAAACCATCCTTTCTCTTTTTTAAAATTATTTAAAACAATTTTTACATACCGTTGCATAATTTGGTGAAAAAGATAAGCAGTTACCTTGTCATTGTGGTGCAGAAATATTCGCCAAACAAGTTCGCCATAATTTTGATATCAGAGTCGCTCCCTTTTTACCGTCATTTAAGGCTTAGCAAAGACTAGAAGCAGAGTGAAAGTAGCTTACAAATTTATATAAACTTTTAAACTTAGCTTTTTTAGTCTTTTATTTTGACTTTCGCTTGTTATAAAAGAAATTTACTAATTTACTAGTTTTTTTTTCATTACAACGCAACTTGCATGGTTTCATTTTTTGCCTAATAGTTTTTGTGATTAGTGGTTTTTTCGAATTTTTAAAAGTTTTTAGGTGGATCTACAATTCTCTATGAGTCTAAATGTTTTTTGTAGTTTTTATCTAAATTCCTAAACTGAAAGCTATTAGTTAAATACTGTTAATCACATAATAGGAGCAATAAAATTAAAATACTTTATAAGTTACAAAATTAATTACTATTCAAGTTTCTGTCGTTTCAAACCCGAAACTATTTTGAAATTTTTGACCATGTTACTTTTTTGAAGTGAGTAACTGATTTCTGCTTCTAACAAGCTTAGGATACCAAAAAAACTTAGGTCTGGTCTAAAAAATTAAGAACAACAAAGAAGCCGGAGAGCATTTTTTATGGGTTTTAAGCATGGCAATTTATTTGAGATATTAAGATTGCTGTAGATTATATAATTGTTGTCTTGCTGGGAAGAAACAGTATCCTATATTTTTAACATTTTCAAGCGCTTGTTATTTTCTTCGTATATTTGAAATACGCATTCTTTCTGGAATATCAGACAAAACAACATTAAAACGTGATATACATGACAGAACATTTTAAATTTTTTGACTTCTTGCAAAATATTTCTGGAAAACAGGAAATTTATTGACATATTTTCAATGTAAGGCTATTTGTAGAATCTAAAATGAGAAAAAGGTAATTTACAGTACGGCGAATAGGTTACAGAACACAAAAATAGTTTTTTTTTGAAATTTTATTTTAATATAAGAGATGGTGATAAAAATAATATTCGTGTAAACAGAGAGCGACAGTCATACTATCTAATCTAAGTACATAGCATGACATTCAGTAGCACTCAGATTTATGTCTACAAAAATTAACACTTGGCTTCTGGATTGTTGCCAACTGGTGCATTCGGGCAATTTAGTTTTCTACTTAGATCTCAGTTCATCAAAATTGTTTTTTATTGTATGAAATCATATTAGTTTTCCTTTTTTTCTGAAGGATTTCTTCCAACTATTTAAATCCTTCCCACACTCTTGACTTTGCTAGCACAGGTTTCCTTCCGAACTGAAAGTCGTTTGTCGCCTATTAAAGCTAAAGAAAAACCTGCTATTATATACAGGGTGTTTTAAATCAAACTGTTTTCGAAAAAATTAATGACAAGAAACTGAAGCAGTTAGCGTTATAAATATAACTAGTGGGCTGCGCCCCCAGCTCGCTAACACTTGTCAACCCCCCAAAATTGCTACACAATCTTATATGGTTTGCTTCGCAAACCAAGCTCACTTCGCTCGCTATTAACTTAGGTACATTGCAAATGCACAAAATTCTAAGAATTCAAAACAATCATTCAAATTCATAAAAAAAATTTTTTTTAAAAAAAAATTGCATCTTTTTACTAAATACTAAGTCATTAAAATGAATTTAAATTCAAATAAATGACATGTAATTCGTTAAACCTATTAGAAATGTGCTATAGTATAGTTCGTGATATAAATCAAAAATCGTAAAATAAATTCGTGAAAAAAAGCGCTTTCGACAAAATACTAAAATAGAAATCTATCGACAAAGACTACTCACTTCTGCCTATAGTATGAGATTGCCGCAGCTGATGCTCTCTCTGGTTATTTCAGTTTCCATTTTTAAAAGCGCTATATGTTGAGCCACTTCAGCTAGATTTGGCATGTGACATTTTTAGCGGCAATTATTGTTCGATTTTCTAGCGTTGCCATTCGGGGAGTTGAAATGAGGTTTTTTTTGTCGCCGTGTAAGAGAAATATATATATAGATATAAGCAGCAAATTCAACTGACACTGCGTAATTTAATTTATCTTATAGTGCCTCTTTTTGACTCAACGAACAGATGGTGCTACATGTTGTAAACCTGCAGAGCAAAATAATAATAATTCGAAAATCATTTTAAAGTTTTAAAAAATCTTTCCTATTTTTGCAGTATTATTTTATTCTCCTTTACCACACACGAGATTGAATTTCTTTGCTTTTGGATGCTGTCTCCTTTAATAAAAGCAAGAGGGAACTTTGCATTCACATTTTTTAGAAGATCAGTATCAAAATGAGCTTTTCAGGGATTAGTTTCCTTTATTTTTGCAGATTTATATTTCAACATTTACTTTTAATGGTTCGATAATAAATTTTACAACTTAAATTTTTGACGCAAAATTTTCCTTAAACGTATTTTTCACACGTTTTCATTATTTTGTAAAACTTTAGGCCGAAATACGTGAAAAATATTATATTTAACATTTTAATAATTTATGGTTCTGAAATATTAGCATGAGACACCAGCGTCTCTTTCTACATTAAAGGTAAAACTTTTCAAGCTCAGTTCCAAATAATAAATTTTTTTCAAATTTTTTATTATAAAATTTTTTTTTTACACTTAATTGCAATTTTTTCGATATAAGAGAAACAGTAATGTATCAGTTAAATTTCTTTAATTTACAAAATCAAATTATAACTTTATGCTGTTTTTTATATTTTTTATTCCAAATATCAGAACTCAGCTCCGATCTGAAACCCTTACTGTTCACGAGAGCCAATAGGTCTATTAGGGTACAGTTTTTTATAATAGATTTGATGATTTTGCAGCATTTTCATAATTAATATTGCTGAAAATATTATTGTTTCTTAACATTTACCCGGGTTTGAATAAAAACTACTGTCTGTTTAGATTTTTGTGAACTTTCACAGATTTTGATAGATATCATTTTAAATAATTCCAATGCGGTGCTTTATTCCAATGTGGTGCTATTCCTATCAACCTAGTATCATGAACTTTACATCAATAGAAATTTCCTTTTCCAGATTGTTTTTCCTCTCTTTTCATGATATTAATGAACGTGTCGATTTAGACAATTTTGAACACCCTGCAAGATTTTGAAATAAACAAAAACATTGAAATCTATTCATATCATAAATAGTTTTTTTATATTACTTTTATTAACCTGTAAATAGTATAAAAAATTAGAAATAGCATGGAATAGTCGTTTTTGATAAAATTTTCCAAAACACACATTAATGCATCAGTCGCTAATGTCTAATGAAAACGTAACAATTAGCATTCAGTATATTAGAAATAATTAAAGCTACCAAATTCATCTTCCATACTGGAATTGTACAACACTTTCAGAAAAATGGTTCAGTTTTGACCCATAATAAGATGAATATTGTCGAATCAAGGCAAACTGTGGAACGAGACGAAGTAGTGTAATGCGGCGCTCTGTCGATAAGTGAGTGAGTTGTGTGTTCGGTAACAGCGGTCACTAATGAAAGGGAGTGTTAGAGAAACGTTTCTTCGAGTCAGCTAGGATCAAACCCAGAACCTTTGTATTCGTGGAGAAAGGCTGTGACTTTCATGGGAAATGGTGTGCATCCCAACCAGCGTTAACTAGGACTCTTTTTTTTCAAAAGGATTTTTCTCAAATAAGGCTATATAAATTAACAGTCAACTTTGTTATTATTGCTTAATATCGCTACAATTACGGGTCTGGGAGTTTCTTAAGGGTGGTGGCCATATAGATTAAGGGCCAACTCTCCGAATTTTACGGAAATTCCTTAAGAGTATTCTGGAACTTGAAGTGAGTTTGATTATAAGACATCAAATCATTTACAAGTAATTATAGAAGTCAAATATTTTAATTGTTTGTTTCAACCATCCAAGATTATTTTGATGATTGACTTTGCTGACAAAATTACTTTCGCAATTAGCTTAAGCTTTAAACTGTTTGTTATTCTAAAACAAAAACAACTCTTTGGTGAGAAAAAAAAATGATTAGGAAACAAATGAGAAAACAAATGAGTTCAAAAACAACAAAACTAGAATTAGCTTAGTTGATGATCAAGATAAGGGTCCCAGTTTAGTCGGGATTAGTGAAAAGGGATGTGTAGACATTATTAATAGTCGAATTCAGAGAGCAAGTGAGTCCTATTTTTGACATTCTTGGAACCGCAGCACCCCAACAAACACAGCTATTATTGTCTTTCGGGGGTAATGTTGGCTACTTGTTTGGCGCGATTAATTGTGTCTGTCGTCCAATGTGACATCAAGACGCTTCATTTCTTAAGTTTATCTGATCATTTTGTTTTCGATAAGATGTAGTTTTGATGGCTCATAGTTTCTTAAAAAAAATTAAAAGTTTTTTTTCTTTTGTATACCCTTGAAAATGCTGGAATATGAAGGAGTTTAGCAATGTATTTGGTTCCAAATTATGAAATCAAACAATGTACAACATGGATATGTTCAGGTCACATTTCTAACTGAACGTTTAAAGTACTCAATGTATTTTTAGAAATCGTGCTACTTTTTTATGGTCCTAATCTCTATAACTATATCTCTATAACTATAACTCTATCTCTATAAAATATTATCATATATAAAATCTAATCAACTTCAGTGTAATTACCATTTTGATTGTACAGGTATAAATAGTAAAGAGTAAATAAGTAATCAAACACTAAATTAAGGATGGACTGAAAGAAAAATTGGATGGGTGTAAACATTAACTTGCATTTTTATTAAAAGTTAGCAGTAATGAAAAATATATTAATAAAATTTATCAATAAATTTTACCATATTCTTTTTGTCAGTGGGCTAATTGGATTTATAAAGCATTAAGATCAAATACACTTAATGTCGTCAGTAATGTATTTGATAAAATATAAAAAAAGAAAAACACTTTCGTGGTCAGAAACAAAGATATGAATAACTTCTTGTCTAACACTATAATTTAAAAGATTAATTATGAAACTTAATTAATTGTTTGATTATAAAAGCTGTACTAATTGTTATTCTCAGCACAATACTAAGGAAGTTTAAGGAATATAAAAAATAACTAAATAGATAAATAAATAAATAAAATTTGTACGATTTTAATTTAGCTATAAAGCATCTGTGTTGTTAAAATAACATAAAAATACGTTAATGTTTAAAGACTTTTATAACTGTTGCTGAACAGCCGACCCAATTTTGGGTTTAGGACTACTAATTTTCAACTCCGTTGCCTTGTAATTTTGAACCCAATCCAGAAGACACGCGAACTCCTGGACTAAGCATTGGGAGAAATTTGCCTTCTAATTGATGCAATTACCATGCATTTATGGAATGAAAAACCACGAAAGCCCACCATTGTCAGCCTGATGGCAAGGAGACTCTAACTCATGATCCGCCTAGCAATGAGGATACTTTACGTTAGCACTGTAGCCGGTGCGAGCCGGGTGTGGAACTCGCATCGACCAGCCATCGCTGGGATTCGAACTCGGTTCACTACATTAGAAGACGAATGCTCTATCCTCTGGGCCGCCATGCCTCATGTTTATAATGGGTTAAAAGATTTCAATATGATTAAGAAATGAACAGTTAATATGCACAATAAATGTCAATAGATAAAATTGAAATCGGCATTCATTTATGCACTAAGCATGTTTACAATCTGTCATTTATTTACATGCGAATCTCAATGTTATTTTAAGAAAGTGTTGGATAAAATAAATATTCAGGTTGTCTTTCGTGAAGTGTTTTGATTTGGTATTGAGGCCAAGCAAAACAAATTTCCTCGGTTTAAGTCTTGGAATGCCTTCAAGAACGGTCGACAAATTGTTCATTAATCAAAGATGTTAGCAAAAGGATCAAATTGCTATTTGTTTCACATATTATGACACGCAATAAACAGCAAAGTAAAAAAAATAAGTCTAGAATTAAATAGGTATTTTATTGTATTAAATAATTGAGAAATAGATCAGTGATTAATAATTTATAAAAAAAAGGATAAATATTTAATCAATAATTAAAAAAATATTTTACATATACAAAAAAAATATTTTACTGATATCTAAAAAAATATTTAATAAATAAGTAAGGTATAATGATAAACAACCTTAGTCATTATGTAAAAGAAATATGAAATAATCTCGAAGAGAAGTGTTAATATATTTGTGTTATACATATAGTGTTAATACATTTTTATCATAAAAATGTTTTTATTTAAATTCTTGATTTTAACTTTATCTCAATTGTTTTATATAATTTGTGAAATAAATTCATTCATATGTATTGAGACATCCTAGTAAAATTACCGTAGGGTATGGTATGACAATTCTAGCAGAAAAAAATATGATTTGGGGTAATTAAATAGAAATATGCGGTATTTAAACTATTTATTAAGTAATTTTTCCATAGAAATGATAACGGCTTACCGGAAATTCTGGTTCTTATTACCACACAAATAGCAGGAAATTAAAACTTTAAATTTAGCCGAATAAATGGCTTTCATGTCATGCTCTAAGGTATCATGATAAAATTACCAAATTTTACTGCATTCAACAAATTTTATCACAAATTATGAAATCGTATTTATTGTTAATTTTACCAAAATCATTACCAAAGTGCTTCGGTAAAGTTACCGAGTTTTTTGCTGCTGCAATGGAGTCAAAACGTGGTAAATTTTATTATATTTTGGTAGTTTTGACCATACTTATTGTAAAATATAACTAAAATGAATATATTTCAAGCCTTTCATATTATTGGATTATGCGTTTTAATCTTAAAAAATGAAATAAGTGGGATTAATTAATTTTATTAAGTAGTCCGAATTCTAAAAAAAATAACTTAACTAAAAGGAAAGAAACGTAATGAATGATTTTTATTCCTTACATTTTACCTCAGTTTTTTCTCCATTTCGTATAATTCATCAATTTATCAACAAATAGTATTTTAATTATAACTAAGATGAATTTTCAATCTAGTACTTACAATAAAGAATAGTCTTATGAAAAATGTATCAGACTACGAAAAAGCGTACTAAAATGTGCTAAATTTAGTAGCCGAAAAGTACAATAAAGGTAATATGAGATAAATATCTGATGAATTAGAACGATTTATTTTATATTTATTATTATCATATATAGAATATTCCAATAATAATGAACTGAATTTCAATAAAAGCATAAATGAAAGTTTTTCACGGTTTTACAAATATTCTATAGAATAATTTCAAAGTAACATTAATAAATAATCGTGATAATTAAGTATCTGCTGCTAATTTCAATTATTTAACAACTTTAAATAACTACACTTAAACAAGAAACCAAAAACACTTAAAAGTTAATGATAACTTTCACAAAACGCTTAACTGCTTCTGTTTTTTTCTTTTTTAAAAAGAGAAACAAAAAAAAGTTAGAAAAAAAGTAAAAAAGATATTTTGAAAACACACCTAATCCATCTAGTTCCCGTGACATTTACTACCTTTCGACCTTGCGATAACATCACTGAAAATTAGCACCAGAAGTAGTGTTAGAGTTGATGTATTTGCTGATTTAAATTGTCAATACAATAAATATAATTGCATTTTTAGATTTTGCTAATTTTTTAATAAACTTTTACGTGCATCAGGGCATATATGAGATTGGGAGATGATAAAAACGGACATTTGATCAAATAGCAAAGCCAGATTATCAATTAAAGCAAGATGTTAAAATAGCAACAATAAAGTAAGTGATTTGATCTAAATCTTTTTTTAAAAAAAGTCGTATTTTCAAAATTCGGTTTCTCAGCAGGAACAATTCTACTGCTTTTATTCAAATTTGTATTTTGTCATGTAAAATTACATTCTTTAAAATGACTTAGAAAATTTTATACCTTATAATTCAAAACTTTTCCAAATGTTATTAAATGAAATAATAAAAAAAATCAAAATTACTTAATGAAAGTTATTTCTTGCGAAAAATTACCTTTCGATAAATGAATTTCATGATTGTGCAAGGAAATTTTCAATTCTCTTGAAAAGTTTTCGAGACATTTTGATGTATGCACAAACAAGAATTAACATTAAGGGGTCCAAATTTTGGACCGTTCTCCTGACCAAACTATTGGAACCATTTTCCCAAATTGATGCTGCCCCTTGTATATATCTTTTGGTGGGAGGGTCAGAAATCCGAATCTGTCACCAAAAAAACGGCATTCAGTGAAAGTACGTTTTTGTGTCTGATTTCGTAACTTAAAATATCGTCGAAACTAGATATTCATATTAATCATAATAATCATATTTTTTCCTTCTGTATTGAATTTCATTTCACGTTTTCTTTTGAACTTAATAAAAACGAATTAAATCTTTATGTTCTTCGAAATGTTGGGAAAAAAACTTAAAAATATATAGACCAATGCCAAAAAGTTATTAAAATATTTATTTATATGACATTTATAGAGGAAACACTTTATTACTGTATTCTAAATCCTCAGTAAAATATTTTCCATTTATTTTAATATGAATTAAGGTTTACATTATGAACTAAACGTTTGATATGTGACATCTCTAAATAACTTTTAAAAATAAGGAAAAATTTAAAAGTGAGGATAATTTCAAAAACAATCCATGTAAAATTTAGGAGGAGAAATTAATTTTTCTGAGTTATAGAATCGACCGCCATACAGCAGAGAATTCCGGATTAGATTATAATGAAAAGTACCGGCACTTTGGGCGCATCATCCGTAAACCCATTTTTACAGTAAAATATTGTACCTCAAGTTTTACAGTAATATTTATCTCATTAGAGTGATTAATTGATTTTTCGGTAATTATTACTGTAATATAATTACGGTTTGTTGGATTTTTTTTCGATAATGTGTTCCGGTGAAAATGGATTTTACGGTGAAAAGTACAGGCACACTGAGATGTCATCCTTATGGCAGAGTATATTTAGTCTTCGTTTAAAGATAAAAACTACATATTCATTTGCTAATCAGGTTTGACGCTGTCAAGACACGATATTTTTCTAAATATTAGCAACTATTTATTATTATCAAGTGATCACATTTAAATTTTTTTGTAATCTTAAATCAGGGAGGAGATAGCCTGGTTGGTAAGGTGAGTGATGATGGTACACGTTAAATTTGTTGAGTCACAAAGTCCCCCATAATCGCATGGCAAATTTTACCTCCGAGGGTACTGGATTGGAGATTGATTGTTCTCTGGTTCAGGTCAAAATTACGATCAGTAGATGAATGGATAAATGAATGGGCCAGCCCTATAAGCGGATGTGGCAGAATTTTTGGCCATGGATACCGCCACTGGAAAACAACAACAATTGCACCCCCTATGCTTTAATGGCCTACGACGACAACAACAACATAATTTTCGATTGTGTATGTTTTAATAATTAAATAATAAAAAACTACTGATATGGGGATTTATCATTTCAATAATGAATAATCAAATACTCTCTATTTCAGAAGTAACATATTTTAAGTTCACGATATTTTTATTATTTTTAGGCATATTTTTAGCATTTGATTAATCCTTATGGCACAGAATATCTAGTGTTTGCCCAAAGATGAAATGACAAACTCATTTAACGAAGTTAGACACTGTCAGGTAGCAATTTTTAAAAAAAAATCAAAATGGTTGAAGTGCACTGAACCCTTCTACTTTTTTCACGAAAAAAATCTTTTTTTCTTCTGTTTAATTACATCTGAGCTGCATTAGGTGCCAGGTTGTCTAACAAAGTTTGAAATCTAGTCACTTTTTTAAGGATAAACATTAAAAAAAAGTTAATTTTTCTAGAGCATGAAGTTTACAATGTACACTGGGTTCAGACAGCTTTATTTCTATTTTGGCATAGAAGCTGAGGGATATGAAATGAAAAGCTAATTGCATGTTACAGTGATTTCCGTCATGTCTAAATTAATTTGTCAAGAAACCTTCACCATCCAATCCGTTATTTTTGGCAAATTTTTTACTGGTATTCCATTTTTCAAGAAGGATATATTCTAAATAAAAACTTCTCACATTTAATAAAAAACTTTTATATTGTTTTAATATAAAAAATTGCAACTATAAATACAACCTTACAGATAATCATTATTACTACACAGAGAAAAAATATGCAGTCAAAATTATCAGAATATGGTGAAATTTATCGTGTTTCTAGCTCTATGGAGATACCAAAAAGCTCGGTAAATTTTAATGAAGCTCTTTAATGATTTTGGTAGAAGCAATAATAAAATATGCTTTTATAATATGCTATAAAATTTGGAAAATGGTGTCAAATTTAATAATTTCATAAGGATACATAAGAGCATGCCATAAAAACTCTTTATTCGTTAAATTTACTTTTCAGCTTTGCATTTTTTACCAAATGTGTGGTATTTAGAGTTATGATTTTAAAAACCAGAATTTCCCGTAAACCAAAATTACCAATTGCATGGTTTAAATACCAGGTTTTATTGCTGGAAATATGTTGTTTTTTTATACCAGAAATATTATTATCAAACAGTAAGTTAATTTTACTAGAACTTTTTTGTCCGTATGAGGTTGACACTCGAGGTTTGACACTCGAAAAAATAATATTGTCAAATAAGGTAATTTTCTGATGGATTTTAAATAATTTTATAATAATTTCTATTGTCATAAAATGTTTATGAGGAATAAATCGCAAAAAGTTTCTGTGTGTTTATAAACTTTACTATTTAGTGATAGTTTATTTCAAATGAAATGGGAACTTTTTTAATTAAAAGGATCTATGGTTTTCGTATTTAAATTGAATTGAAAAAACATAATCTTTTCTATTTTTTTCACTTTTTTGAAAAGTGATTCATATTTACACTTAAAATATGAGAATAGTTTTAATGAGAAACCATATGATACCACTTTATATCTTTTTCTATATCTTAAGGTGACTGAGTGGTTTATTATTATTGTTTCAAAAACCTCTAATTGAAAAAAATATCTTATCTAGATCAGCAGTTCTTAGATGGCTATTCCGAAGAAATTTAAAAATTCGTGGAAGAATTAAAGGGGTTCTGAGAGCTAGGACTTTTTTTAAACTAAGAATAGTTTTTAAAACCTTCATTTATATTCAGATCCAATCAACAGTCCATTAGTTTTTCAATATTTCAGCTGCATTCATGAAATTATTTAAAGTAAAATGCCTAAGACAAAGATATGGCAACATTTAAAAATATTTAGATTGCTTTTCTAATTACGGTATATTTAATAAATTATAAAAAAGACATACATTTCTAAAAAAAATTGCATTATTATTTCCTACGCAACTTTTTAAATTAAAACACCTAAATAGGTTAAAAAAGAAGTATGTTTTCCTAATAACCATTTTCATCGTAATAACAGCAGTTCTCCTTAATTTTTATTTCAAATCAAACTATAATTTGTCTTTTTTTTAATTCCTTTTCAGCTTGCGTACACGGAGAAAGGAATTCTGCTAAAATTACCGTTAATTGTGGATGACATTTCTGGTAAATTCTGATTAACGAAACTAAAATATACGGTATTTAAGCCATTTATTTGGTAATTTTTCCGTTAACAGGATGACGGTTCACTAGAAATTCTGGTTTTCAAAATTATAGTTGGTATTACCTCACATTTAGTAAAAAAATACCAAACTGAAAAGTAAATTTTACCTCATAAGTAGTTTTTATGCCGTGCCCCAATGTATCATGATAAAATTATCAAGTTTTATCACAAATACCAAATTTACTCACAGATTATAAATCTATATTTTACTATTAATTTTACCAAAATCATTATCAAAGCGCATCGCTTAAAATTATTGATTTTTGTGTTCCCATAGAGAAAAAAAAACACGAGAAGTTTTACCATAGTATTCTGGTATTTTTGACTTTACTTTTCTAATCATTGTATAAACACTAAAAAGGATTTCACAACTAGACTAGAAACAACTCCAGTACTGCGAATTTAACTGTCGGAAGCAAAACTAAATTTAGGATTATTAATGACAAAAGGATAAATACGTTCAGCCCTCTTATTATGTATTTTTGAAATAAAACTTTTTGTTAGTACGTTCATACTTGACTTTATATACTTTATTTATAGAGCAGGCTTCTGACAAAAGGTGGTTGATGATTTAGGGAATAATAGCAGAAAAAGTTAGGAATCGATAATCTAGATTATCTAAAAAAAATTAAAACTTGAATGCTCTATCCCCCTGCTCATCAATCCTTAATGTCACATTACGACAATCCGCGATTCCTTCATGATCCCAATTTCTCATGACTCCAACTCTCTCATTTGATAGTTATCAAAACTAATGATTTCCAAAAAAAATTATTAGTTTTTTATTTTAGGGAGAATTTGAGGAAGTTTGCATGGTAAGCAATAAAAACACTTTGCAACAACATAAGTTAGATATTTTAGCATTTTAATTTGAATATGTTATTTTCTTCAATATTATTTTTACTGCAGCCAAATGTCTTTTGCGTCGTTAAACTTAACATTCAAGCCACTTCTACATTAATTGATGCCTATATGGGTTTGTGTATTCATTTTTCAATTAATAGTTTTCAGACTTTTTTTAAACTTAATCGATGCTCGAAAATTTTTAATTAGTAAAAAAAAACGTTCAAAGCAAATACAACACTTAGACTTTTGGTAGTTAATTTTTTTTACATGCTTCTAATCGATTTAAATATTTCCTTAAATTCTTTTGAATTGTGTCAATTTTTTAGAACTTTCAACTGCCAAAAACTTTTTTTAGCCTATTTATCTACATAAAACGTGTCAATTATGGAGAGAAAAAAAAGAACAATAACTTTGCATTGTTGCCCATACAGAATTTCACGTATTGTTTTTGATCTGTTTCAGAAACGTAGTGAGATTTTCAAATTAGGAGCTAAAAGCCCTCGAAGAGGAAGTAGTACAGCACGTAATGGAGCATTGAAATGAATTTTATATTTAATTTCACGATATATTAGTGGAAGTAACTTTATTTCTGCTGCCTGGCTATGTAGTTCAAGCAATGGCACACAAAAATGTCCCGGGAAAAATCGGCTGGAGTTTTTACTTTTTGTATATTTATTTTTTTCTAAACACAAATCCGCATTTTTCTGGGAAATATATTTTTTTTCCTAGAAAAAATTTTTAAATTCAGTTTTTTTTTGCATTTAAACATATAATTTTTTATTGCTTACAACAGAAAAGGCCAGATTGATATTTGAAAACTAGAAGAAAAATTCTCACTAATTCTATATCGGCGCTTGAGTCAGAAAGGGAATTTATGAAAGAATTTTGAGAGTGGGAATAAAGACTATAGCATTGGAATGATGTCTCTCTCACTACTTAAGTGGAGAAAACTAGAAGACAAGTTATAGAACAGGGGTGTCAAACTCAAAAGCTAACTTGGGCCAAATAAACAGTGCTTAACTTTAGGTGGGCCGCAAAAAAATCAATGTTCATAGAAACAAATATTTTTATTTTGAATAGTACAGTGTAATACACATATATAAAGTTAAATTATTGTTTGATACTTGATATCTCTTCTCTGCTACTATCTTTTCTATTTTGGGAGAAATTTTATTGGCCTAGACTACTTTCAAAATTGACCCAACGTGAGCGTTATTAATACGATTTCGGACTGGAGATTTATTTCGATTCATAACAGAAAATAATTGCTCTCACTGATAAGTACTTCCAAACATGGAAATAATTTCATATGCGAGTTTTCGCTTTACTTTCAAACCTTGCCAGTAAATATTCGTAAAACTCAGGCACACCCTCTTCTATGAATTTTGCCTTTAAATTTGAGTCGCACTGAATCTCAATCACTTTCATTTGCATATAACTGAGTACTGAGTCTATATTTATTTAGAAAATCGAAGAAAGCAAACAAAATTTGTTTTCCAAAGAATTATAATCTTTAAACCTTGTTTCAAATTCTGTTCTAAGATTTGAATTTTTTTCTGCGTATTTTTTATACGATGCAGTATCATCTAAACTAGATTTGTTCCTGTTGCGCGTTGGGAAGTGCGTTAAATCTTCATTTTTCAGTTGCCTTTCCCAAAGAAATAGTTTACATTTGAATACATTAATTATGTCATATATGTTCGTAATGATCTGATCCTTGCCTTGTAACAATAAATTTAAATCGGATAAGTGTTTGGTTACATCAACCATAAAGGATAAATCTTGCAACCATATTTGATTGGAGAACAAGCTTGTATCTTGATTTTCAATTTGTAAACACTTACATATTTCTACTTTCGCATCCCAGAATTGTTTGAGAACCTTGGAGTAAGATAACCAACGTACCTCGCTATAGTAGGATAAACCTGAATATGTACTTTCTAACTGATAGCTTAGTGTGAAACGGACTCCATTTCAGCCATTTAGAATTTTACATTTTCGCGCGTACAATTTAAAATGATCCGTATAGTTTATAAATAAAGTATACTATAATTTTATATGCTGGTTTCGTTTCTAATTCACATTTCCATTTTATTTTTACTTTGTTTCGGATATATTGACTGGGCCACAAAAATGTTCATCTCGGGCCGCATGCGGCCGCGGGCCACGAGTTTGACACCCCTGTTATAGAAGCTTGAAATTTATAAAAATTCTCTTGTGGTATCTAGGTCCACTAAGTCTAACTTGGAAACGGAATTTTTCCAAGTTTTTCCTAGAAAAATATACGTCTTGGAAAACATTTTGCTCACAAAATGCGGATTCGCGATCAATATCCCAATAAAACATAAGTGTATAAACAATTCCAGTTAAAGGTCCAAATTTTACAGGAAAAGTTTTCTATTGCTTGGACTAATGCTGAAATGTCCGGAACTCATACTTATGGTGGTTTGTATGATTTTATGGCTATACTGCATAGATTTTAAATTATTACTAAAATTCCATACATAGAGAACTTTGACAATATTCCAAACATCTCTTAAATTGTTAAAATGGAAGTTAAGGTACTCAAGCAAAGCCACCAACTGCTATAGCTTTTAATAATAATTATGTGCTCAATTTCCAAAATGAAGAACAGAACACTATTCGCAATCGTCGGCCATTATCGCGGTTATTGTGAGGCTGGATTAAACCATATATGAGATGAAATCCCTTTAAGTTTTCTTCTAGACATTTAACATTCTGCAGTTCTTTGCATTTATTAGTATTTCGGAAAAATGTTTGTCTACTATTTTTAACAGTGTATGTTTTTATTCGTAAAAATTTATTGTTCGTATTACAGATCTTCGAAGTGTTTGATTGTCAATTAGCATTTTTTTTAAATTGAAATTGTTTGAAATTTTCTAGTTTCATTAGAAATAATTCTTATGAAGGGAAACTGAACAATCTTTGTAAATACAATTGTAAGAATATGTTTTTTAATATTGCAATTTTTTTTTGAGATTTTACATTGCGTCCAAAAGTGTAATATTTATTCATTAATATTTTTTTGATGTGTTTACTTCTTTTTTCATTTCTTTATATTTTTTAAATGTGTTTACTCTTTTCTCAGGCATAGTTACAGCTGCATGAGAAAAACGAAAACAATGAAAAAATTGTTTTACTTTTATAGTGATAATATGGATTGTTGTTGTTGTTGTTAATTTACGTCGCACTAGAGCTGCACAATGGGCTATTGGCGACGGTCTGGGAAACATCCCAGAGGATGATCCGAAGACATGCCATCACAATTTTGATCCTCTGTGGAGGGGATGGTACCCCCGCTTCGGATAATATGGATTAATAAAACTTTATAAACTCATCTGAAAATCTCATAAAATGTTGGTCATTTTAATGTTCTCTGGTCTCTTTTTACACTGGGAAAAAGAGCGGTTAAAGCTACCAGAATAAAGTAAAATTTATCACATTTTTGGCTATATGGAAATATCAAAAACCCGGTTATTTTGAGACCTTAGAGTATGGCATTAAAACCACTAATTCTGTTAAATGCACTTTTCAGTTTTGATTTTTTTCTAAGAGTGGGGTTATAAGTACTATAATTTTGAATACCAGAATTTTCAGTAAACCGTTACCACTAGAACGTAAAAAAATTTCTAAATGCATGGTTTATATACTGTATATGCTGACTTTATTAACCAGAATTTTTTTTATTTTTATAAATGTTATTACCTTATAGCTAGGAAATTTTACCGGAATTTTTTCTCTGCGTAAGATTCCGATGAAGAATTAATAGAAATCATTAACGGTTTATTTAGAATTTGAAAAGATTCAAAAGTTTATTTTTTTGTATTTTTAGGAATTGATTAAATCTTTTCAAATGCTAAAATCAGCTCACATGAAGTTGTCTAGTTTTGTTTTAGAATCTTGCAAAGTAATTGAAAATCGCTCGTATTGTTTTTGACAATCAGAATAATGTTGATAATTTCGTGGATAATTTACCCATGTTGGTAATAATTCAGATTTTCAGATTCAGGTTAGGGATTTTCAGATAAATTTAATTTTTATTAATTCATATTATTACTTTAAAAATGAAGTAATAATATTAAAAATATTTTATGCGTCTTGTGAATTTCGTTAAAATTTTAAAAGTAACCACGCGTGCGATAATTAATTGCTTTCAGTATCAAAATTAGGATTGCGCTGACTTCAGTTTTAAACCAAAAAGGAGTAGTATTAGGATCTGCGTCAATGCTATTGTATGAGCCGTTGTGGCTCAAGCGATAGAGCCCTCACCTCCCAATGAGATGACACGGGTTCGATTCATGCAATAGCAAGCGAATCGAATTCCGCCCCGGATCGCACCGACTACAGTGCTGACGTAAAATATCCTCAGTGGTAGACGGATCACGGGTTAGAGTCCCCTTGCCGTCAGGATAACCGTGGGTGGTTTTCGTGGTTTTCTTCTTCATGTGACGTAAATGCGGGTTGGTTCCATCAAAAAGTCCTCCACGAAGACAAATTTTTTCCAATACTTTATTCAGAAGTTCCCTTGTCTTCTGGACTGGGTTCAAAATTACGAGACTACTGAGCTGTTCATTACTAGTCGTAAATCCAACAAGAAAAACTGGGTTGGTTGTTCAACGACTGTTATATAATAAAATTTATAAAATTAAAATAATACTATTGTATGCTAGAACGCAATTTTTTTTATCTGCATTGGAAGATAAGAATGAGAATAAAGGAAATTCCTATAAAAAAAATTTTAAATTTTCTAAAATTACATTTCTAATGATGCTCTTTGTCTTTTTTTTCATTTTTTTTGTTTGCTTTTCAACTTTGAGGTTTTTTTTAAAATTTCTAATGGTGGGTGCTTTTTTTTTACTTTTCAATTTTGACGTTCTTTTCTAATGGTGATCTTTTCACTTTGTTACTTTGATGTTTTCTTTTTAATTTCCTGATAATATTTCTTCATTAAAAGTTAAACGCTTACCATAATAAAAGGTTTTTTGAGAGACGCAAAATTTATACCTGCGCGCCAAAAGTATTTTTTTCAGTTGCGAATGTAATACTCAAACAAAGCAGTTTTTTCACAATCTACGCAATGAGTTAAGTATAGTCGGTAAACAACGGAATGATACTTTTTGTTCCAACATCATCAGGAATAATCGTCTGCGTCTATTATAGAATAGTTTTTGGGTTTTTCTCAGCCTAAATTTAGAATACGCTCAGGTGATTCGGACCGAGTCAGTGTTCTCAGGGCTGCAATTGACGTAGTTTTTCGAAGGTCTTTAACTATTTCATTCTGTAAGCGCTGTTTTATAGCTGTGCTTATTCAGATCTGATCAATTAAACTCCTATAGCTATAATTAGCATAAAATCTTTGATTTGTAAGAGGTAATTTTACGTAAATAAGCGTTTTATAAAAATTTTCGTTACTGCCATTCGTAGGTTTAGTTAAGTAAACTATGTTTAGTAAAGTTATTTCAATTTGCTTAAATTAAATTCTTCAGGGAATTATATAATGAGTCAAATTACTAAAATTTTCTCTTTTTTTAAAAACAAATATTGCTTATGGTGATTTTAATTATTTCACAAGAAAAATAAATGGCCATAATTATCTGCATCAGCATTTTCCTTACTCTTATTCTATGAAGTTTAAGTCAATAATAGTTTTGAAATTCAATTTAAGTTATTTAATTTATGTAAACTAAATCTAAACTTCACAAACTTGATTTATCTATATGAGTAATTTATTGTAATTAATTGCTTTGTAATTAGTTTTAAATTATGAAAATAATTATAATTTGAGAATAATAAATTAGCAATGCGTTTTTTTATGAAATTCATGGGTATCTTTTTATGTATATAAATGATGTACAAGCTAAAACAAATTCGCAAACGCTCACACCTCATGGTTATTTAATTTTATGGCGCATAAAATTGTAAAGAAAAGAATACACCGTAAATAAAAAAATTGTGCTAAAAATGCTCCTTTGAATCAACAACAGTTAAGCCCAAAATTGACTGGGATTCTTAAAGCAATCATCAAACAATGAAATAAATTGAATAAAATAATTGAAAACGAAAGAAATATTAAGTAAACTAAACCCACTACAACCACAAAATATAAAAAATAATTAAAGAACACTTATGATTCTTATGTTTTTGCATCTTAAATAGTAAACCAATATGAAAAATAAGTTGCAAAACAAAATTTAAAAATTTAATATTTGTCAAGTGCAGGATTTTTACAACTGAAATTACAAAGTTTATTTAATTATAAAAATGTTTGTCAGTTCCTTTGTTTCTGTAAAACTGTCTGTCGGAATCAACCAGAGCAATCTTAGAGCAAATTTGCGAGATTCTGATACAAAATTAGAAAACAGGAATGGTGGCGATTATTGAATTAGAAAAGATTAAATCAATCCTCTTTGAGGAACAAAATAATATTAATAATATTTTATAAAATAAGTAGAACATAATTATACATAATTTGTAACATTCATTAAAAATTAGAAAATGATGCTTTGGTTATTGATATCAATGAAACTTTCTCATATCGAAAAAAGAAATAAAGACGGCGTTAAATATAAGAAAGAGTTTTTTATTTCAAACAACAATGCTTTACAATGAAAAGTAACGGCCATAAATTTCTTTTTAAAAAAAAGGTTCTATATTTCGTATTGGTTTATAATATTTAAAACATTTTGGTTTAAGACGACAATTTTCCAATTTTGAATTATTTTAAAACTTTATAAACACATTTTCTGTTTGGCAATGAAAAAAGCAAGCATAACTCGCAATTGATTGCGTCACTAAAAAAACTAATTAAGCAAATTCACTGATTCACTTGACAAAACATAACTCAACGACAACCTACTCCAATGTCCATTAATTTACGAAAAGCTTAACATAACTTAACTCCAAAGTGGAGTAAAATTTCAGTTTTTCGGTTTTGAAACCATACTAGTTATAAATGCTAGCGAAACCCTACAGTAATTCAAGGTATTTTACCCAAATCAATTTTAAATGATTTAAAACTTGTAAAGGTAACGAAATGTTCTCAACCTTAAACATTACAGTAAATTAGATGGGCAGACTGTCAACGTTTATTTAACTTAAGTTCAGAATTAAAATTCTTGCAGTGTGTTAATTCACTAGTGAAACTTTTACATCAAACTTGAACATGTTTCGAACATGTATTAAAAATATAAAGCTACCCAAAATCTTTACGCTAAAGCAAAGTAATCTTATTTAAACAGATAAAATATTGAAGTAATATTAGTTTTAAATATTATTTTTAGTATTAAATCAGTATTAATTAATGTATTATTATATTAATAATAGTTTTATTTTGGTAAATGTAATTCTTTTGGAGACGAATTTCGCAATTATTACCATTTTTATTTTTGTAACTGGGAAGAAATTTACTTATTAACTATAGTCTGTATGCAATAGATACACAACTTTTAAGATTCAAACCTTTATGAGCATAATAATGTTTGAACTGTTTATGTAACAACAATTAACAATATGTAACAATAATTATGTACAATAATTAACATAAATTGAAATGCTACACATTGAAAGAATCAAATGTTCTATTTTTTCTCATCACCGTTTTGTTGAACGTAGCTTTCCTCAAAAAGACGATCAAAGTATTGACTTAAACGATTTTTTTTTGTTTCTTCAACTATGATGCGCGTATTGAGATTTGCAATTTGAATGCAGAGAAATATTTTTAATTATGAAATTTTAATGAATTATTTAAAAATAAATCAAGATAAAAAAATTTCATTTAAAATTATAAAATATTTACCGATAATTATTGTTTTGTATCAAAGATGCTTTAGATTAGGGGCATTCAATGTGTGTTCTGTGAATAACTAGTGTCCGGATGATTATGCTTTAGTGCCCAGCTGAATTACCTTATCAGGTTTAAAATAATAATTTATACAATAATTTAGAGAATAATACTATAACTGTGATTGATAAGATAATGGTTAAAAATACTGGGTAATATGATAGAAGTGTGGAATGAATATGCTATTTATTAACTCTTAAAAGTTCTATAAATGTGTTACTGTTAATTTTTTTAATCCATTACTAATCATAAAAATGTCCCACTGTAGATTCATAAACAGATTAATCTGAAGATTTAAAGAGGTAATCATTGTTACCAAATTTTTGTTGACATTTTTGTTGAAAAGTTATTAAAAATTCTGAGTTTGTTAAAAAGCTTTTCTAATTTTTTTATTTTTGATTAAATGTGTTTTTAAAACAGCCAAAAATTATCTATTTTATAGATAGACTTCCAACTAGATTTTTTTAAAAATTTATTTTTTATACATTTATTCGATGTTCAAAACTAGTCATTTGAAATTTCCATTTTTTAAACGATACATTCATATGTGTCTCAAAACATTAATATAATACTTTATAAACATGAGATATGAAAATTTGCGATTCATTAAAAAGAGATAAGTATTTATTATTTGTGTTCTCCTTATTTTTTATTTATTTTTAAAAGTAATATTTTTCTCTGAAAATTGAATATACCTTTTAGAACATAACTTTTCAAAATAAAAACGAAATTGTTTATACATTTATTCCAAGCTGAAAATTAGCCCTTTTAAATCTCTATTTTTTAAACGATGCATTTACATGTGTCTCAAAACATTTATTTAATACTTCATAAACATAAGGTATGAAAATTTACGATTCATTAAAAAGAGATAAGTATTCACCATTTGTGTACTCATTATTTTCATATTTATTTTTGAAATTTTTTTTTTTCGCTGAAAGTTGAATATAGCTCTTAAGACATAACTTTTCAAAATAAAAACGAAATTATTTATACATTTCTTCTAACTTGAAAACTAGTCCTTTTAAATTTCAATTTTTTAAAGGATGCATTAATATGTGTCTCGAAACATTAACATAATACTTTATAAACACGATATATGGAAATTTGCGATTCATTAAAAAGAGATAAGTATTTATCATTTGTGTGCTCATTATTCTTATTTATTTTTAAAAATAATATTTTTCTCTGAAAATTGAATATACCTTTTAAAACATAAATTTTCAAGATAAAAACGAAATTGTTTATACATTTATTCCAAGCTGAAAATTAATCCTTTTAAATCTCTATTTTTTAAGCGATACATTCATATGTGTCTCAAAACATTTATTTAATACTTCATAAACACAAGGTATGAAAATTTGCGATTCATTAAAAAGAATTAAGTATTTACCATTTGTGTGCTCCTTATTTTTATTTATTTTTTAAAATAATATTTTCTCTAAAAGTTGAATACAGCTTTTAAAACATAACTTTTCAAAATGAAAACAAAAGTATTTTTATTTTTCAACTTAGATTAAAAAAAATTTAATGGAGAAATAATACTACTTTATATGTAAGTATCTCTTGCGTAAAATAACGTATTCTGAATTGCATAAGAGTATAAGTAAATAAAAGATATTCAGCAGATATTTTTTTTTCTTAAAATGTAGAATCTGAACTTAAAATGTTATATAAACTTAAACCATTCATAGAAGAAAAATTATATTTACTTTAGTCTCGTGACTAAAACACTTAGTACACACAGTAAACATTGTGAGAAGTAATAATAGTTTGAAAATGCGCATAATTATACGCAGTTGTACAAAATTTAATAAATTAAAAATATGGGAGTTAAGCTAAAAACTGTACGGTAATAATTAAGAACCTTTACATTTTTTTATTTAAATTACGAAAATTAATAAATAAAATTAACTATATGCGTCTTATTTTAGTTAAAACATTGCTTGTTTCTGTACTTTACAAGTTCGGTACACAGTAACAAATTCCGGATCAAATTATGGCATAAAGTACCGGCACTTTGGTTACATCATCTGAAAAACCCATTTCACCGTATAAAATCAATTTTACCGTAATATTTAATACTGAAAATTTCACAGTAATATTATTTAATTAGAGTGATTCAGTGATTTTACTACACTTATTGATCTAAATATTACGGTGTATCAGAGGTTTTTAGTTCCGTAACAGGTTCTGGTAAAAGCAGCAGCTCTCAAATTGCCGGTATTTTTTTACTGTAATTTGATCTGGAATTATTTTACAATGTACCCTCTTCCATCGGGATAATTTGTTTTTTGCAGATCGTTTTTTTAATTTGAAAAGTAATGCATAAAATTTATTTTGTCTATTTTCAATCAAGTTATATATCAAGTTATTATTAAAAACTACAATTTTCATCTTTAATACGTTACCAAGCTCTTTTCATCCCGCATATGAAATTAACTGTTGGTTATAAACGTCTTTTTTATTTTATTCAAAACTTAAATAATTGCATTGCAATAGAGAAAAACAGAAACGTTATAATTAAAAACAAAAATTCAATTTTTTAGTCATAAATCCTAAAGTTATTACATAACATTACAACAACGATATTACATTTCATATTTTTTTAAATAAGAATTTATTTGCGAAATTAGAAATCTAACGAAAAATCGTTTACAATTTATTATCATTTAAGTATCTTATAAATGATTCTTCCAACTGTATTCGATTTCGTGCATTAGTCGAAATTTATAATGCTCTTTACAAATTTTTTTCAACCAAACTTTCATTTTCAATAATTCATACCTCTGCAACTAAAACAAAATAGACAAAAAAGTGTTATACCTATCATTTTCAAACCAAGTTAACTAATTGAATAAAAAATCTCAGCTTGATTTGCGATTGACAATTCTCGCACTTGCCTCTTAAATTGATTTTTCTTTGGTAGGTACTGTATTAAAATATGAATGCATATGAATTCTGAACAGTGAATTCCAATTCTGTCTGCATTTCTACATTATGTTGAACAACGATATTTGTTTAGACTGGAGTTTCTTTCTCCGAATTAAATTATCACATTTTTTGCTTCAGAATCACTTTTTTATAATCTTGTTGCATAAAAGTTATTATATCAGAACACTTTTCTGAACATTTTCATAAAAAAATTAGAGAAATTAGAAAAATAGAAAATTAGACTTTGAAATGAATAATGTGATGTATTGTTTTGAATATCCATTTTAAGGCTGATTCAAACAAGGGCTTCAAATCTATTCATAAAAACAACAGATTTAATTCATGATTGAAATCTTAGATTCGAATGGCCTTATTCTCATCCTTGAATGAGCATATATCAACTTATTCAATTGATTTGAATCACTAATTCGTTATTTCTAGACAGAACTTTGATTCTGAAAAGTGACTCAAATAAATTATTGAATGTTGATTGAATAATTTGATGATGTGATCATTTTTTAAAAAAAAATCACCTCCACACCAAATCGAATCTTCATGTGTATCACATTTCAGTTAATATTTTAAATCTCAGACTGGTGGGAATTTATTTGATAATAGATTCACATAACACTAAGAGAGCTTATTCATTCAATTCGGATCACCTCAAAAACTCTATTAATCCAAACTGTAATTTGGATTTAAATCTCAGGGTAAAGGGCTTTCGATGCAGGAGAGTTCATATTATGTCCGGGTCACCAATGTGGAGAGAATGTTATCTACAAATGTCAGCCTTCATCTTTCAAAAGGTACCTCCAGATAGAATCGAGTAAAACGCGTCTTACATACTAGTGAATTGCTATTTAATAAATGTAATGGCAGTTACGCTACAAATCTACGCCTCAAAATATATTTTTGAATCACAAAGAAAATATTGCATAAATATAAAATTACAAACTTATTTGATTGTAAACTCAAGTTAAATTTTGATAACTTATTCATATAATTCAGATTTTTTCAATAAATCTTTTCGTCGGAACAGAAATTAGGTTTAATATCTGTACTCCAAATGAAATTTTCGAATCGCGGAAGTGATTTATCAGTTTAAAACATGTTTTAAAAATTATTCGAATCACTTCGCTCAAAAAAAGAATCAGGAATTTATTTGATTATATATTTAAAATCCCATTAAGAGAACTTATTCATTTGATTCAGATCACTTCAATATTTTTTTTGATTAAACAGAAATTGTGCTTAAGTACGTATGATTCAAATTAAAATTCCGAATCATTTATGTGATTATTTAGTTTAAAACACTTTGCTTAGGAAATCTATTCGAATCACTTTGCGCAAAATAAAAATTATAAATTTATTTAATCATAAATTTAAATTCCTACTAAAAAACTTATTTATTTGATTCGAATCACTTCAATAATTCTTTTCAATGAAGAAAAATATTGATTCGGATAATTTTTTTTTTTTTTGATGAAGCAAAAATTGCCTTAAATGAAAATTTCAAATAGTTTAAGTGATTATTCAGTTTAAAATACACATGAAAATCACTTTGCACAAAATAAAATTGAATTAATTTGATCTTAACTTTAAATTCTCACAAAAAGCATAAAGATGGTTCGAATCACTTCAATAATTCTTTTCTTTGAAAAAAATCAAGTTTCGAGTCTGAATTATAAAAAATCAGTGAAGTGGCACTTTAAAACATTTTATTAAACTAATTCAATTCAGTTGACATAAATAACAGATTCGATCTTAATTTCATCAGCTTTTTCCAGATATTAAATTCAATAACCTAAATGAAGAAATACACGTTTGATTTTAATGGCTTACGTATTTTTTTAAATTGCAATTTTTCTATGCAATTTAGGAAGGATAAAAATTTAAACTTGCATCGCCCCATTCTTTGATTTTACTTCTTATTTTAATTAAATTTTGTTCTGAAATTTCTTTCTATCATTTCAAACCGGAAAATTTCACTAAAAACATAAATTTTTTATTTAATGTTTTTTTATAAGAACCAAGTTTCCTTTAAAAGAATTATACTTGTTATTATGTTTCAATGGGATTATTATTTTTTTTAAATAAACAAATGATAATTTATGATAATTTATCAAATTTATGATAAAACAGTCAAATTTATGAAATTAATTATGTAATATTCTGTTAATTTAGATTTAAATGTAATTTTTCTTAAATTTATTTTTTTTAACTTTTATTTGTATCTCTTTTAAAAATTCATTTAGTTTTATTAAATGCATTTTTGTGGTGGATGTTATTAACGAGGGGTTTATCCCAGTATTGTAAAATAAATTTTGTACCTACACTATATATAGTGTAGGTACACTATAAATAGTATAATATATTCTATATATAGTGCAGATACAAAATTGACACTAACGATAACGTGCACTATGTACACGATCGATAATATCATCATCTAACGATATCATTCATGGCACGCTTAGCCATGCCATCGTTGCAAAAATCATGCTAATAAGGTAGATGTCAATGAAAATACCTTTGTAATATTGAATTTATTTAAATTTGTACAAAAAAATCGAGGGGTTATTGAAATATTTTATAAAGTAACAGTGATAATATAATCAAAAGCTTGTTATAGAAATCAAATTATATTATATAAAGCGTATTATTTTTATTTTATTGCATATAATTCAAGCAATTTTGCAGTAATATCATTAAAATATACTAAAAAATATTTTCTTCTCAAAGTGTTCTAATTTTTACAAATAATTACTGCAACTTTTACTGTAAAAAATTTTTAAAAATTTTTTAATTTTTTTTCTTTCTTATTTTATTAGTTTTATCCTATTTCAGACCATTGCCTTGACCCAACATACCTGGACAAGACTGCCGATATGCTGGGCAGTAAGAGACAATTCACTTACCGTTCTCGGGATCATCCTCGTGTTGGAACGGCGATAAATAATTGTCCTCGGAAGTCCTCATCGGATTCACGAGCATCGTCATCTCCCGAACGTGCTCGCACACCACTGTATTTTTAGTCTTTAGATTTTCTCTAACTGTGTTTCTAACTGCCTTTGGAAGTCCTCCAGTTCAACAACTAATATTCCGACACCAGTTGCTCCTTTGCCGCGACATTTTTTTTTCTCTCTACCTCTTGTTTCTTGTACACTTCCTCAGCCATTTTGCTTTTTTTCTTGTGTTCCTTCCAAAATCGTCTGTTCTTTTGTACTCTTCACGGTCTATGCCCGTCCAAAAGAAGTTGCTGGTTGATTTTTGTTTACCATCTAACTCATCCAAAAAGCTGCTAGGTGGAAATGAAAGTTGACAACTTGGGCACGCGTCGGTTCTGTTCTGAAGTTAAAAGCAATGCCAAATCTGGGTTTCTCTTAAAGCCACGGAACAAAACCATTCTAGTCTGGTTAAGAAAGTCTTTTCCAAAGGACTTTTTCTGGTGCTTAAAAGTTTCTTTCATCGAGATCTGGAACATCTGATTTTTTCAACTTGCGAATCCGTGATGAAAGTATTAACTCATCAAAAACACGTTTATTTCTAAAATAGATACGTTTAACCAGTTCCGTATACAAAACACATTGAAAAAAGCTCTTGAACTCAAAAGAAGAGCATAAAACAAATTACATATAATGATACTGCTCTCTAATTTTTAAACAACTAACAAATTGAGCTTCTCGCTTCAAAGCCAAAGATTGTTTGGAAACGTATCCAGAGAAATAAATATATCAACGTTATGAGGTATTTGAGGAAAGAGAAGACTGAAGTTTATAATTTTTGTTGTTCCTTGTTTTTCAGAGATTTTCATTTGTAGCAGTTTTAGTAGACGTTTTTCAGCACCTGTAAGACTCGATCTTTTCATAGAAAAATCCATTTAACGCGTCTATTTGTAGCAATTCGCTATTTCACTACTTCACAACGAAAACTTGGGAAAAAGACAAAATGTTGACTACTGTTTCTTGTATGAACAGACATTCTAGCAATATAAATATTGTTTTAGGATTCATCAGAACAAGATTCAACGCAAAGATCCCACAAAATAAAAGTTGAATACTACACTTAGTAAAAGGTACAATACTAATTACCAGATTATGGTAAAAGTTACCGTGTTTCTGGATCGATGGAAACACGAAAAATCTCGATAATTATTACCGAAGCGTTTCGGTAATGATTTTGCTGAAATTAACAATAAAAAAAAGTTTTATAATTTGTAATAAAATGTATTAGTTTTATAAAGATATCTTATAGCACGTCACAAAAACCATTTATTGGGTTAAATTTATTTTTCAATTTTGTATTTTTTCCCAAATGTTTGTGATAAGTACTATAATTTTAAAAACCAGAATTTCCGGTAAAAGTTACTATATAAACGGTAAAACTACCAAATGAATGGTTTAAATACGATATGTTTTGGTTTTATTAACCAGAATAATACTAGTTCTCATTTATTTTTAGCGGAAATGTTATAACCATATAGTATGGTAATTTTACCAGAATATTTTTCTCTGTGAGCATGTACCTGAGAATTTTGTCATAGGTGGTCCGGAACGGTGTTATAATAAAATATTTTGTGATATGGATCATATATAACTCTTAGGGATTAGCCTATTAATTTAACTAGTACACTTGAAACTTGAAATATTTAATAAGATATCAAATAAAAATTGCTATTATACATTCTGTTCATTTTTCATAATTAAAAATAGAGAAATTTATGTAATATATAATCTGAATCATAAAAATGGTAGCTTGTACCACATAACTTTGAAGAGTTAGCCTATTAATTCAACTAGTATACTTGAAACTTGATTTGAAATATTTAATAATATATCAAATAAAAATTGCTATTATGCATTCTGTTCATTTTTCATAATTAAAAGATTTGAAATATTTAATAAGATATCAAATAAAAATTGCTATTATACATTCTGTTAATTTTTTATAATTAAAAGAAGAGAAATTTATATAATATATAATCTGAATCATAAAAATTGTAACTTGTACCACATAACTTTGAAGAGTTAGCCTATTAATTTCCCTAGTATACTTGAAACTTGATTTAAATTATTTAATAAGATATCAAATAAAATTTTCGATTCCACATTCTGTTGTTTTTTCATAATTAAAAGCAGGGAGATTTATATAATATGTAATCATATATATAATATATAATATATAATGAATCATAAGAACGGCAACTTGTACCAAGTAACTTTGAAGAGTTAGGCTACTAGCATATATGGCAGTACTTTTACTTTCGTTACTTTTACCACCGGTACAAGTAAAACGTACGTACTTTTACTTGTACTTCGTTACTTTTTAAATTTAGTACTTTTACTTGTACTTTCGTTACTTTTTTAGGGAAAAAGTACAAGTATTTGAAACGGAAATATCGAATGAAATCGTTACTTTTTTCTAAAACTCGGTAAGTTTTCTTAAAAAACAAAAAAANAAAAAAAAAAAAAAAAAAAAATTTAAATTAAAAAAAGTTTTTGGCTGGTCTGGTACCTTGCATCAAATTTAATTGGTTGGAAGAAAAAGCTAGGAAGGAGGCTACAAAAGAATTGGAAAGAATTGTCCAAGCTGAACACCCTGCTATAACTAATAACGTAACAGAAAAAAACCCTGGGATTTTAAATTTTCTAAAGCTGAAAACATCATACCAATCACCAGCGACAGAAGAATTTATGGCATGCATGAGCTCAAATGTCGAAACGGAAAGCATATCAATTTTGAATCGATATCCAATCGTAAAAAAATTATATGTGAAATATAATACTGCAGTACCTTCTAGTGCTCCCGTGGAGCGCTTATTCAGCGTGGCTAAGCACGTTCTGAGAAATTCTCGCAGCAGACTCAGTGACACCACTTTCGAAA
>NC_092205.1:32154762-32224091 GCF_043381705.1 Parasteatoda tepidariorum
TCCAAACTCGCATCACTGTGGAACTGTTCCGCTGCATACGAGCTGCTATTGCGCGATAGGAAAATCCTCCTTCTCGAAGGCCGATTATCCTCCCTCGTTCAAACTCCGTAAGTTGCTTGAATTTCTTATTCTTCCGTCGTGGAGGCATACTCAGGTCTCACTAAACGTTTGCCACTAACAAATAATCATAGACTATTTTCAACGTCCCGCTACAGCACTTTATTTATACGCTTTCAGCATCAATTCAGAGGGCGCTGCGCGCGCCACGCACGCGCGATGGCTCTGAAACTTTATTAATTTGCATAATATCCTATATCCATTATTAAAATAATATTTCATTTGATTCTGATGATTCCTTCATGGTGTTGCATTTTCTACAAACAGCAGTTTACATTTAAATCGTTACTTTGTTTGCTTAGTACTTGTACTTTTACTTGTACTTTTTACTCGTTACTTTTTAAAATAAGAACTTTTTACTTTTTACTCGTTACCTTTTTTAAAAATACTTGTACTTTTACTCGCTACTTTTAAAAAGTAACGTTGCCATATATGGCTATTAGTTTCACCAGTATACTTAAAACTAGACTTAAAATATTTAATAAGATATCAAATAAAATTTGTGATCCTCATTCTATTCTTTTTCCACAATTAAAAGCACAGAATTTTTTTACACAGAATTGCAACAATCTCTTCAAAATTTCAAACATGAAATTTTTTATGAATGTTAATAAATAAAAATGAGAATATTTATAAACATTTCTTCACGGTATCGCTTTTAGGAAAAGCATCACTTAACTGAAATGAAGTTCCCTTAGAATATCGTTTAACTGAAGTACAGAAACTATTTACTTATTTACGCATAGGAATTATTAATTTTTATTAAAAATTTACCTGGCTTGACTGTTTAATTAAGAGAGCTTATTATTTTCCAAAGATAAAAGTCCCATTTCTGTAAACCAAAAACTGTGTAAAGAATAAGTGACAGCAAAAGTTATAAAAATTTGTGTTTTTGAACATGTGTGCTAGATTTCTTTTCTTCCTGATTTTGTGTACTGCACTATTAAACAACTCGTTGAGTTCCTGAATTCAACAATACGAATGCAACGACGATCCACAGGTGACATATTTGGAGTTTTTGAAAGACATTAAGTAGCTTGAAATTAATTTTTTATTTTATTTCAAACGGAAATGTTAAAGTTCCAACCATTAAAGCTAATTTGAAATGTGCAACAAAAAAGTGCTTTTTGAAAAGTACAATATGAAAATTAGCAAACATCGATTATGGACTTCTTAAATTAAACTCTGTATAGTATTTATGTACAAAGTGTAATTCAATATTCTTATACAATGCTTTTGTACAATATTCTTGTTCAATATTTTTGAACAATATTTATTGCAAAACCAAATTAAATCACATTTCACATTGTATAAAATGTTATTAAATATTTAATTTAGAAATAAGAAAATGTAACCCAAACTATTTTCAAAATTTTTTTAAGATTTTGGCGATTGATTATTTTATTGCCATGTAATTTTAATTTTTATCGAAAAGGCGTCTTTATTGTTTGCGTAGGAATAGTTGGGAGAAACTGTTTAAAACATTCGTTCATCCACGATAAGACGGATAAGTTCTCCATTTAAGACGGAGTTAAGCTCATCCTTTTGTTAACATAGTCATTGTAATTTCTTTGTGCTGTCTTACTATAAGTCAATATATTTTTGCATTCAGTAGAACATCTGATCCATACAATACAAAAAGTAAGATAACGAAATTACCTTCTGATTAGGGAATTTATGCTATTTGTAGTATTACTGCTAAACATTACTTGTACAATGAATAAAAACTGCACATTTCGAGAAAAGGAAAGAAAAAAAATTCCAGAATATATATTGTAATCAATGTGATAATATTAAAACTGCAGTGTAGCGTATGAGTATTGTGACGAAATTAATTCAAAACCAAAATCAAGTTTTACGAACAATATCTTGTTAGCCTAAATTGTACAATTGTTATACAATTTTATAAAATTGCATCACATGCAGTATACATATATAATTTAAAAACTATTAAAACAATAAGGATAAAAGCTTTTTTATGCCTAAAACTGCAAGTAAAAAGAACTTTTTAGATGAAATTTAGAAAACTTTAACTTTAAATAAAGGACTTTATTTAGAGTTTTATTGTACTCAGCTGAGATTTTGTAAGAGGTTTCAAAGAAGTAAACTGATGGAAACGCAAAAAAAAATTTGACCTTCAAGTTGAAATATTTTCTATCCATGATAAATTGCAGTGAAAAATTACAAAAAACTTATTTTCCATCGTAAAAAATGGATATAAAAGTGTTACAAACAAAATCAGAAATATAATAAAGAAGTTGTTGCCGTCTTATGCAACTTGTCACTACTGACAAGCTTATTTCAAGGCAGAGGGGAGATTTTCTTCTTGTTTTCCAGTGGGGCCATCTATGGACAAGAATTCGACTTCTACCACACATATTCGTCACAGTTCGTTTAGCAGGAAGGAAGCATTCACACACCTTCCCTCCATACGCAGATCGAAATTTTGATCAGAACCAGAGCACAATTAATCTCCTATCCAGTACTCCCGGAGGTATTGATTTGTTAAAGGAACTTGAAGGACTTTGTGACTAAGACTGATTTAGCTTGCATTAGTTACCATTTATTACACGTTGAGTGTTCGCCGGAGGCGATTGAACTCTTGGACATGGGTGTAACGCCCTACCAGCCAAGCTATACCGGCCCATGAAAGAGAAGTAGAAATAAAAATAAATAAATGATACTTATATATTTCTGACACTTAAATAAATGTATCGATAATGGGCAAAATCTAATAAAAGAAAAAACATTAATGTGAAGCTTTTAGAATGATGTATTTCGAACTTAGTTTTATATAACCTGATATTAATTTAATATGCCAAATGTATGTAAATCGATAACGTAATAGTTAATGTTATATGCAGAAAGATCTAGTTAACTAGATACATTTGCTTCGATTCATTACGGTAACCCAAGTATTGAAACAAATTTAGTATATTCATAAGCATAGATGTTTTTCAAAATTTAAGAGATATTTTTAAAAAAAGTTTAATGATATTTTTGTAATTATGAATGCTATGAATTTTAAACTATCAATAAAAATTTTCTTTACTTGCTAATATGCTTTAACTTTCGTCTTAAAGCGTTTTTTTGAAACAAAAACAATTATATCCAAAATCAGTTAAAATAATTTTTTTTAATAAAAAAGTAAAAAAAAATTTAAAAAAATAATTTCTATTAAAAGATTTTATTACTCATAAAATTAAATTTTTAATTATAATAACCAGTTTTTTTTATCATAAATAATTTTCAAAAAATGTTTTTCATTATATAATGCATAAATGATTCATAAAGTAACTTATAAATCATAACAACATCCGCAACAGTCAGTTAGCTAGTCAGACCAACTGCATTACAGAACAATGTTGTCACGCCATTGCGCACCTACAAGCTTCACTTCCCAGACAGGATGTATTGATACCAATTGTTCTACAGCTGACGGGATTTCAAGCCGTCACTGGGAATAGAACCTGTTACTTCACAATTATAGCTCAGTGCCTTAACTCTGTAAAGTAGTGGTCACAAAATTACTACTAGAGTCCATCCAATTTAAGTCTTGAGGCAGACATTCAAAATGTCAAGATTGGACTTGATGGAATTTGTTTATGGAAGTCTCAGTTATTTAGCTTTCACATTAAAATCCCACAAAATCCTGTCAAGTGCTTTGAAAGGAGAGGCGGAGGTGGAAAAAAGGGGCAAAATCTTTTGTATAATGCGGCTTTCAAGAGAACTCCTCCAGACACCCGTCTCGCGTCGTAGCATGTACTATGGTTACGAGGAAAGGACACTTCAAATAGGGGTGTGGGGTGAATAATTTGGTCTTAATCTCGGCATAGGTCGTCGTGTGTAAACCAATCGACACCTTCTTTCCTCCATTTCACCCCCATAAGAAATTTGCTTTCGCTTGTTACCATAGTAGCAGACAAGCCCCAAACTTTTAGTCTAGAGGAGTTCTCCTCAAAGCCGCACTATACTGATAGTAGATAATGAGATAAGTTTTTAACTCTGGTAACATAGCTGAACATAATACATACAATTTATATAAATTTAAAGAATTTTGCGAGAGTAAGTTCATTTAAAATGGGAATTTTCCTAATTGTATTATAAATTTTAGTGAAATTCGACACAAATTCAGATCACAAATGTAAGTTAGGAACAAAGAAATATAAAAAAAAACTAATTTCTGTGTAAAAAACAATTACTTTTCTAACTTTATTTATTATTTTAAAGAAATATTTAAGCTATAATTAGTATCAAGGTAAACTCCATGGATATTCTAAGCGAATGTTTTCCAGAAAGGGCTTTCATATGTTTCAAATCAGAATGAGAGACATTTTTATGTTTTAAATATTAAATAATAAATAAATAAATATTATTTTTTAAATCGTAGCTAACTTACAATTAACAAGATAAAATCCATACATATTATTATCGAATATTTGTCAGAAAATTCGTTTATATGTTTTTCAAAATTCTTCAAAAGTTCTCTGGGAAAATAAGAATAGTTCAACAAGTTCAAAAGAACTTTGATTTGTGTGTCGAGAATAAGGTAAACAAAGAAAAAAAGATAATCGCGATCTTTGCTCAAGAGTCTTTACTTTTCTTTCGGATAAGCCCCCAGAACATTGAGAAGCACATGATTTGTGTTATTTTCCTTTAAGATATCTGACAAAATGGCTGCGAGAAAACTGGAATTTTTTTCTGTAATTCTTTTGCTATACTTATGGGGCTGCACCGCATTTCCTAAAAGTGAACTATTCCCGTTTGGTACCGAGCAGTACTTGCAATCATTGGATGATGTCAGCTCTGCAGAAGTGCCCCTAAGTGTACCAATTGTATTTTATGGAAATGAATATCGATCTATTTATGTAAGTATATATTTCAAATGCAGTCTTTTTACTAACGTTTCTAACGTTACGATAAGCTTATAATGTTATGTTTTATGATTGTGTTCATGTATATTATAGTTGAAATTTGCAGTGACTTTAATCTTCCTGTATGTGTGCCCTTCATGCAATTTTGAAAGGTCACACGTATTTCCTGTTATGAAATATATATTTTTATGAGTATAAATATCAGAAAAATATTGTAATTAGCACAAAATAATAAATCATTACAAGTAATTTAATTATTTTTCCCTTAATAATGGAAAAGTAATTATAAGAAAAATAAATAATTACGCATTTACTGATATGATTTCAATCTTAATTTAATTAATTTGCGTATATCTCAACAGAGAAAGATATTTACTATTAAAAAAGCACAAAAAAAGTTGGCAAAAAAGATACCTCACGGTTTTAAAAAAGATATTCTAAATTTATATGTAATAAGAGAGAAATTAGTTTCATAGTTATTTCATAAGAGCAATGCATAGAGCAAAGCAAATGCTTATAAAGTGTTTCTAACGTATGCATTTTGAACAAAATACATTCCCAAACTTCAGATGACAATTGAATGTAGAATATAAGGAGGAAGAGGAGGAGGAATAGACTACTCTGTAAAAAATTCCGGGTCAAATTAAGGTAAAAAGTGCCGACACTCTGGCTGCCGGTACTTTTTGCCGTGAAGTCCATTTTCACCTGAATATATAACGGAACAAAAGATCTGATAAAATGTAATTTTTACAGTAATAATTACAATAATATCTCTGAATCCCTCAAATTAAATAAATATTACTGCAAAGATTACGGTTTAATATTTTACGGTAAAAATGAATTTTACGGTGAAATGGGTGGTACGCTAAGTGGTGGAACTTAGTAACGTAATTTGATCCGGAATTTTTTACAGAAAAAGAACTTATTTTTGCGGTGTCCTCAGAATTGAAAATAGTAAAATAAATCTTTGTGATATAGCATGCATATGTATCCGAGTGTTGTTTCATGCATGTGAGCTCATATATGTGAATCCATCTCATACATGAGCCTGCTGGAAAGATAATAAATCACTATATTAAAGTATGAAAACATAAAAGCAAACATTAAAAAACTTTAATAAAAAACTATTTAGCAAAAATATTTCTAAAAAAATGTGCAGAAACTGCCCTGCAAAAAATTCCGGATCTAATTATGCTATGAAGTACCAACACTTTGGATGTATCATCCGTAAAAAACATTTTACTGTAAAATTTAATTTTGCCGTAAAATATTATACTGCAATTTTTACAGTAATATCTATTTAATTACAATGATTCAGTCCGTTCACTGCAATTTTTTCAGTAAAAATTATGGTAAATCAGATTTTTTGTTCCTTGGAATGTTCCGGTTAAAAGGGATTTTATGGTTAAAAAAAACCGGCACCCTGAGTGCACGTACTTTTTACCGTAATTTAATCCAGAATTTTTTGCATTGTACATTTAGGAGTCATTATTGTTATTGATTTGATGTTAGACAAAGATTCTAACTTCCTCATTTCCAATGCCATTCCAAAAATTATAAAAACACTAATTTCCAATTTATTAAATCATATCCTTCGTTCGTTTTATTTAATTAAATGAATTTTAGGGAACTTAGTTTAGCTTTTAAAAAATAAGTTTTAAATATTGACCACATTTTAAGACTTTCTCTTGAAATATGGATAATTATAAAAATATATTTTTTGAAAAAAAGAACTCCTTTTCAAACACTATTTAACTTTATTCATTCTACTAAAACACACTGTTAAAAGTTCCAGTTAAAAATTACGATAAAAAGTACCGGCATTCAAGATACAGGTACTTTCTACTGTAAAATAAATTTTTATCGGAACATATTACAGTAAACTTATATACCGTCTTACAGTAATAATTAGAGTAAAATCACTGAATCACTCTAAATAAATAAATATCATTGTGATATTTATGGTATAACATATAAAGGTACCAATGGATTTTACGGATGATGCACCCAAAATGGCGGTGCTTTATACCGTAATTTGATTCGGAACTTCTTTATAGTGTATAGGAGAAACTTTTGAAATAAAAAATTATTTTAAACGTGAAATATTTTGTATTTAGTTGCTTATTTTTATGACAATATAGAAATGTAATTGTATTCTTGAAATATTTTCAGAAGTTATTTCTGTTCTTCGATTGCAGAACCCTATTCTCGCGTATGATGCAAAAAAAATACAAAAAGTTCTGCCTTTTATTTTTGTTAGAAAGATTTTGAGATTACAATAGAGTAGGCATATGCATTGAAGGATTTGTTGGCAGGGGAAAAGTGCTATTTACAGATATTTTCTTTTTACTTTTGCTTAAGCTTATTGATGTATGTTAAATTCTCTGACGAAATTAAATCTAATGGAAATTGAGAAATTCATCTTTAAAGCAT
This sequence comes from Parasteatoda tepidariorum, assembly GCF_043381705.1. NCBI lineage: Eukaryota > Metazoa > Arthropoda > Arachnida > Araneae > Theridiidae > Parasteatoda > Parasteatoda tepidariorum. The sequence goes on from NC_092205.1 coordinate 32,162,187, forward strand.
TCTTCTTAACTATGACGCGTTAAAAATACAATTATGCTGTTATTTACATAAAGTGAACATTTTAGAATTTAAAATCTGGGAAGCGTATAATATTTTAATTAAAAAAAAAGTAAAAATACGAACGAAAGGAAATATATAAAAAACTTGTTTTGTCACCTGATATATTGATGTTAAAATTGATAAACAACATAAATTAAAAAAACTTAGTTGTTGAAGTTGCATATACCTTAAAACTTGACAAAAACATTTATAACTTTTAATAATTTTGCCATCGATACTTTTGAAATCTGGTCATAAAACATTTCTTTTAATTCTTTGATCATGAAATTATTATTGAAGGCAGCTGAGTATCTTTTTTTTAAACTGATCAAACTGATTTTTTTTAAACTGACAGTTAAATCAGTTTTCTATTTTTTTGTATAAAATAAAATTATGAACATTTATATTTGTAAAATCTTTTGAATTTTGTTTTTACTCCAAGTCGAATAGAAGTTATGATAATTTAAAAAAAAATCATTTATTTTGATTATTACATTGATAATAGTGCCTTTTTTGTTCTATTTCTGAAAACTACTATTCTGGTTATTTTCCTTTTTTTTTAAATGCCATAATCTGAAAATATTTCATTTCGAATTACTTGAAATTTTGCATGAATATTTTTCTATACATAGAAAAATATTCATGCAAAATTTAGATTAGGTTACAGATTAGTTGATGAAACTATTATTTTATATTTTACAGTTAAAACAGAAATAAATAATAGAAATTTTTGGCCTTTTTAAGACAAATAAGTTTCAATATTTCCTGTTAAAACAATAACTATTAATATTCTGTATAATGTGTACTCTATTCCTTAAGTTGAGTTCTTATGAGTATCATAAAGCAAGAATAATGAAAAATAATAATTTTCAACAATGCTATGCGATTTTGAAAAGAGGCTGATTTTTGGTCTTTTTTGACCGATTTTTTTTTAATTGTATTCATACTATGTTTTAGTGTATAATATACACATAAATCAAAACAAAAATTTTTAAATTTTGCTGTCGAAAGTATTTGGGTGCCTTATTGTAGGATGGGATAATATGTTGTGGGCAAAGGATAATATTATTTTAGAAAAGTTATCATCCTTTGTCTTTACAAGCATTAGCCTAAAATTAAGTTTGCCACTGCTAAATAGTATTAAAGGTTTTAACAATACAGAAATCTATATTTCTCTGAGACACAAAGACTAAAACTGATTAAACAGAGAATATTTTATAACATAATAATAAGAATACTTCATATTGTTATTGTAAAAACACTATTAATTTTAATTTTACCGTCTTTAGAATTTTATATTGGAGTTTGTTTTATTAATAACAGCTTATTAATTTATTTATTATCCTTTTCACATTGCTTTGAGGAAAGTGTATCTGCTCTATTATATCAATTAATCTCTTTAGTTAATTAAACTAATACAGAAGAGAAAAAGAGTCTTTTTTATGCATAAATGATTAACATTTGCTATTTTGTTGTTGAGTAAAATTTTACAGCTAATTTCAATAAAATTTTTAAAAAAATGTAATTAAATGTTAATTTTTTATGCTGGAAATCACCTTTTTGACTATAAATTAATATGCAATTTAAGCAGGAGCATAATTTTCACTTGCCAACTCGCCATTGACGACGGAAAGTTTAAGAAAGGCGTGTAAATTTTGTTTAATGCGATTTTGTGTTTCAAAACAATCTATCATCCGTATTTTTCCCTGAGTTAGTGTTTACGTACAAAATTTGGGGAAAATATCTAAATATCTGTATGCAATTTCGCTAAGCCTTCGAAATCGCAAGTTTTGAAATTAGCTCGAAAGATTTACTCAGAATTTCAATAAATCCATCCCCTGATTTATTTTGATTTTGACAAATGGTATTTTAATGTCAAAAGGCAGTGGTATAAAAGCATGAAGTGTTAATAGCATTGAAACATTTCTGTTACTTTTCGTATTTTAATGCCTTTTAATAGTATGTGGATGATATTATCATCAAAACCTTCTGACAACCTTATTTAAAAAAGATTATTATTTTGCAATAAATATGTATCCATTTTTATACATCCTTTTATAGTTTTGGTCAGGGTTACCAAAAAGTTCTTTGTACTGCATTAGTTATAACACTGTAAAGTAATAAAAAAAATTTCTCCAATGCCCGACTAAGCAGTGATATTTCGTCATACAGACATTACAGGGCAGATTTGTTGGTCACTGTTGGTAGGTGGGCCAACGTTGCTCTCACAGTAAGGACAGATAGTACTGAGAAGGAAATAACATCCATGCCTTAACCAGGATTCGAACCCTGAACCTTTTTGATGCAAGACCAGTTTCGTGACTTCTACACAGGCCTGTCGGTTTAAAACAACACATTAGTTTACATATTTTTTGTGACTTTAGTGTTGAGAAAAAATTTTGAGTCTGACTAGGACCTTCAGACCTGAAATTTTGTGACCTGAATTGAATTACGTTGATTTTAAAAAATAATGTTCAAAGCTTATGAGAATGATATATTTTTTGAGTATTGGAATGCATTCAGATTTACTGCATCTTTTGCTAAAGTTGTCGTGGAAAATTTTACAAAATCGTTATTTTTATGTTCTAGTCAACAGTTGAATTGTAAAACAATCTTGTAAATTTACTTAACACCTAAAACTAGTTGATAAATTTATAGTCAATTGATTTATACGCTAAAAACTTGAAAAAAATTCAGAATTAAAATTTTTACAATTAAAATTATTTCATTTATATTTTATAACCGGTTTATAGAAGATAAGTTTCGATTTAAATCACGAGCTATTATGAAATAAAAGAAATTATACGGAATAATATATTAGTTTCAGGTTTAAGAAATTTTTTGTAAAATTTTTTAGATAAATTGTATTAAAAATAGTATTTTAAAATCAGTTTATATTAAAAATCATTCAGTTACTTAATTAATCTTTAGTCTAGCTTTACTATTACTTAATCTGTTTCACCTCAATTCATCATAAATAACTGTATAACATAAATTAAAATAGATGTCTTATTAAAAAATTGTAAACTATTGAATTCCTTATTTACGATGCAATGCTTTTATGTTGCTTTTAAATTTCTGTTAAGTATTAAGTTTTTACTCTGAAATAGCATAATAATCTAGGAAACAATTTATTTTTTAAAATGGGTAAATAAACTCTTGAATATAAATTAATTCTAAAATGATAAAATAAGCTTAAAATAATAATAAAATAAAATCGTTTTTCACGTTATAATAGAACTTTGCAAACATTCTTTTTAAAACAACCGGCATTTTCAAAATGTTGTCAGCATTTACACGTATTTCTAGCGAAACAAAACTTCATAATGTTAAAAATTACTGTGTTTTCTCTACTAACCCTTTTCTTCGTTTTTTCAGAAAGCAGTGTCTATTATTTTTATTAATATTATGAAAGAACCACTCTTTTTAATTTTTTTAAAAATATGTACAGGAATATATTGTTTATTTAGAAATCTCGAAATTATGCTTCAATGGAAGTTTTCGTCAATATCTAAAGTCAATATTTTACTCAAAATAAATTGTCATTTGTTTTAAAATTAAAATCTCACAATTTTTCAAAATTAGAACAGAAGTAAATAATTTTTTGAACAGAAATATTTGTTTAGAGCTTATATAATTATCTTTAGAATTAAGAGAAAGTATAAACATTTTTATGCTTTTTCAAAAAATTGATAAATAACAGCATGAAATTTGTTCAAAATAACAGTATAAAAGTTTTTTGGCGAGGTTGTTCAAATCAGGGTTCCAGAATTCGGAAAACAATTTTTAAAACTAATTTTTTTCTCATCAAAAAAAGTTTAAGCTTACATGAACAATATTTGTTGAAGCAATTCAACAGTGAGTAAATATTTCGAAAACGCCTGGTCACGAGTTTTCTTTCAGCTGCGTATAAATTCTCTTTATAAAATTTCACTCTACATTGAGATTTCATAAGCTGCTGATGAAGAAAAAAATACTCACAAATTCTCTTTATTTTTCCAATTGGAGAATTCATACACTCCTGATAGGGGAAGAAGCACGTAAGAATTCTCGAAATGAAATTTCCTTCTATGTTGAGAATTCATAGGTTGTCGATTAGGGAAAAAGTACGCAAGAATTTTCTATATAAAGTTTTATTCTATCTTGAGAATTCATAAGCAGGTGATAAAAAAAATGAATTCGCACTGTACAAAACTTCATTCTATTTTGAATAAAACTTCATTCTTCTTCATTTATTCATTCTAATTTATGCGCTGCTGATAAGGAAAAAAATAAGCCTGAATTCTCTTTTTAAAATTTTCCAACTTTAGAATTCATATACTACTGATAAAGGGAAAAAGTACATAAGAGTTCTTCGTATAAAATTTCAATCTATATTGAGAATTCATATGCTGATGATAAGAAAAAAATTACGTAAAAATTTATTCATAATAATTTATTTCTTATCTAATTGCTATAACTTTTATTAAGAGTTATCAATGGGTGGGCAAAAACAAGGACAAGGAAATACAGCATAAAACCTATAACTGAACCTATCTAATTTAGAGCATTCTTATCAAAATACCTGAAAATTGATTTCCGATAAGGAAGCTATAATTTCAAGATAAAACAAGCTGTGAAGTTCTTTGACTTTAGAAAACAACTGAATGACTTAAATCAGTGAATCGAACACTCATGTCACCCGCCTTAAACTTATCTGTTTGTTGAATTTTGACATACTATACTTATCTCTCATGCAAAGATTAGCTCCTGCTTTTTATTAATGAAAAAAAAATTGAACGGGTAGTATTTATCGTAAAGAAAATATTGTAATCAGCAATTTTCAACAAGTGTCGGGATTTAAACAATTTGAGAATGGAAAAAATGTAGACTACCGATAAACTATTACGTAAATAAAGTCTCAAGGTAGTTTAAAAGTGGATTATGATAAAAGTTGTTTATTTTAAATCTTCTGTTAAGAAAAAAATATTTCTAAAACGCAGTTTTTAAAAAAAAATTAGATTATTTAAAAAAAAAATAATAAAATTCACCTTGATAGATAAAATTTCAGAAGCTTTTCACGTAAACTTATAAAAATTTCTGAGTAAATTCTGTAAAATATTTGACTTAGTTTTGAAATTTATAACTATTTAAAAAGAATTTCCCTTGATGAAGCCAACAAAACGGGTAAGAAAAAAGGTGAAATTGAAAATATTATTCCTCACTGTAAAAAATCGATGCTTAAATTTCATGAAACTTTAATACTTTAAGTTTCATGAAATTTGATTCCACTTCTAATATATATATAAAAGATTATTATTTTGCAATAAATATGTATCCATTTTTATACATCCTTTTATAGTTTTGGTCAGGGTTACCAAAAAGTTCTTTGTACTGCATTAGTTATAACACTGTAAAGTAATAAAAAAAATTTCTCCAATGCCCGACTAAGCAGTGANTTACAACAATATATATATATATATATATATATATACACTAAAAATGTGTTATAAAAATGCAAAGTGTAGTAAAATTTTGTTATATTAACATGATACCTTAGAACTTGGCATAAATATAATTTATTCGGTTAAATTTATTGTTAAATTTTTATTTTTTGCACGCATGAAAATATTATTATAATTTGTATAACCAGAATTTCCATTAATAGTTCAGATAGACATATGATCAGAAAAATAGACACAAAAAATGGTTTAAATAACATATATTTTGGTTTTATTAACTAAAATTCTTTCTTTTTTTTACCAGAAATGCCATTACCATACAGTATTGAAATTCTACCAGATTTTTTTTCTCTATGTAGAATGATTTAAAAGACATCTAAATATTTTTTTGTTGGTATAATCAATATGAAAATTTTTGTTGTGGTTTCAGGCATCGAAATGCATGTTTTAATGTGGACACCAAAGTAAACTCGAAAAGTGATTTTTCTTATTTTGCTCAAACACTTATAAAGTTAAACAAAAACTGATTCTTGTGCCAATTGGTGTTTCTATTAGTGTCTGTAGACATATTTTGAAGATAGAGATTGACATTAGGTAAGCGAATACTCTCAGAAATAAAACTCTCGTTTTTTTGGCGATTCAGCTGTATTTCGTTTATATTGAGAATCATTTCGTCTCGTAATTACGTGATATGAGACGAAATACGAACTGTTTGTAAAATGTTTTAAATATGTGTAAATGTCTTTTAGTTATCGAATTAAAAAAATCTGTCTCTCTTTTTTAATAATATTTACTACTAAACAATTTTGTCATTATTCAAAACTTATTGGAAGAAAAAATCTTATAACTTTTTAGTTTATATTCATGTTCTAACTAAACGATGTTTCTCTTCTTTTTCTCAGGTAAACGATAATGGCTTGCTTTCATTTCTAACAGAAGTTCCTTCGTTTTTTAATGCACAATTTCCACTCACTTATCCAATCATTGCCCCATTGTACTCTGATATTGATGTAAGAAGTGCAGGAAGAATATATTACAGGTATTTACTATTAAAAAAAATTCCTTATTTTTTATTATTTCAATATTTTTCTTTGATTTATTTACAAAATGCATGAATTATTATATTCGTATTTATTTCAAATTTGATTTAGTAAAAACAGTTTAAAATAACGAATTGGATGAGTCTGATAATAAAAAACTTCATTATCTTCATTATTAAAATTAAAAAAGGGGGTCATGATTAGATTGCCCGAATCCGACGCTCTTTTTCAAAATATGATGTATTATACAACAATATCTCAATAATTAGAGTTCAAAAATTAGGTCAAGAGAAGGTCACGAGTAGAAATAACATCATTTTGAATAAATTTTTCAACCTTAAATAGAGATAAAAATTGTAGTTTTTTTCCTTTTCTCAAAGATCAATTAAATATAAATGATTGAAAAATCATTTAACTCCAGGAAATAAACCTCACAATTTCTCATCAGTTGTATATTCATTTTAAAACTTATCCATCGGATATTTAAGTTTAAAAAAAAAAATCAAGCATAATTTTATTATTGCTTTGATTAATTGGAAATGAAAAAAAAAAGGAGAGATAAAAACGTTCTGTAAGTTTAACGAGCGAATAATTACATTAGAATTAACATAAAATACAAAAAATATAAACTGAAAAGAAAAATTATTAAAAAACGTTGGAACACTTGTTCTTAGTGCATGCTTAGGAAACAATTATAACTAATTCAGACTTTTAAAACAGTGAAGAAATATTTCGCAAGCAATAATGTGTGTTTCCAAAATATTTATAAGTACCTAAATTTTGACTTTCTTTTGGCCAACATTAGTACAGTACAAATTAATAATGTACTTCGCTTCCAGAAAAATGTGTTCAATTTTGAACTATAATATAGTTATTATAAATTCCGTTACCGTTATTATAATGATTTAAAGTACATTTTTATTTTGAACCATAATAGTGTGCAAAATCCTTATAAATTGCAAAACATTTCTGTCCAAAGGTTCAAACATGTTTAGGATGATCTTGGCGACAAGATGGGCTTTAAAATTTAAACTTACGAAACACGATAGACGTGTCCTCATCATCAATTGCTGCACATTGTTTGGATTTTGCTCATAAATTCAATTTCACAACGCCAAAATTACTTTCACACTCATCATCAGCTCATCTTGATGTCCTGGAATCTTGTTTTAATCGTATAAATGCTGATTGCTTTGTTAAAGACATTAGTTTCTCAACACCTCTCCATAGCGCGTGGAACTGCATTTTACCCTGATTTACCACTCTTGGCAACTATTTTTTTCTTGTTCAGTTTTTCATTTTTTTTCCTCTCTCGGCTTCTGCGGTTTTCTGTTTTTCGCTTTTATTTTTCCACCTTTCGTTGACTAATCTACGTTTTATGTTTGAAACCACTTTCGTTTCTTCTCATTTACGTTCAAGACTTGAAAATCGGAATCTGTTTTTGAGCACTTGAAACATGCCGACTGTTATTTCCTATTTATATATTTTTTAAGCGATCGAAGTTTTTAATCTAATAATGTTTGGGATGGTTTAATTAATATGACCCGATTTGTCACTGAACAAAAAATTGCAACAAATTTGCTCGATACTGTGGTTTAGTTCGAAAACAACACTTCATTAAATTTTTAATAAAAATGGAACTAAGGTTTTTCTTTATTTCAAATGTTTACGTGAATTGCTCTTTCTTTTTTTCAGAGAGACTCAAGCAGAAGAGTTGTTAGAAAGAGCTGCTCGAGATATAAGAGCTCATTTTTCAACCGCTGCCACTTTTCAACCTCGTAGTCTCTTCATCGCCACTTGGGATGAAGTCGGCTATTATGATAAGAGAACAGACAAAGTAAGATGATTTATGACTCTTTAAAATGATTTGGTGCATTAAGGTGCTTTTTTTTAAAAGTAGAACAGTATGATAGCAATTAATTTGTTCAACAACTTTGTAATGGAGTTCATTTATGCATGTTAATAAACAAGACAGTTTTGATTTTTAAAATGATAACTCATCTATAGGAGTTTGGGCGTGTGTTTCTTTTATTACTCCCGAAACGTTTGTGCATGGGTCTTGAAATTTGGGCAATAGGTACAAGCGGAAATTTCAGTTTTTCGGTTCTAAAAATCGTCCAATAAGTAGATTTATTTGTTAGGGAGGGAGATGTGAAAATCAAACTTTTTAAATAGAATTAGCATTATGTATTGTTACAAACGATTCCGTTTTTTTTTCTAAGTGATGTTTGCTTCAATCAAAAACGAGCTTCAGAGGCAGTTTATATTGCTCGTTCTTTAATAATTATTAAGTTTTGATTCAAAGTTAGTTTTGAAAATCAAAGTGGATGACACGTATGGATGACGCTATCGAATTAGCATTTTGAAAACTATCTAAAACCACATGTTTACAAGTTACGCTTTTGAAACTTGTTTCTAAGCATGCTCTCCTTTTGAAACGTGCTTATTTACACTGAGTATATTTAAAATAATAATCCCAAGAAACTGAGTGGAAAGATTAACTTGATTACTTAAAAACTCCATTGGTATCAAATTCAAATAGAAAAAGTTGATTTTCCAAAATGCAAGGAAGTATTGTGAACAAAATATTCAGAAAATTGAAAATAAATGCAATAAAACAGAAATTACTCTCTAATTTTAAGAGAATTACTTTTTTCGGAATTTGTTTTGTTTTATAAAATGCAAAGACCTCCTTAATTAAATAAAAAAAAATTGATATTGAAATGTTTGATTTAATTATAAAGTAAACATGTTTTAGCTATAGACTGCTTGATAGATGACTTTCTACACATTTGTCCTCCCTTGAGAAAATGTTTATTCATTGTGTTTGGCAAAATTGACTCTATATTTACGTGATGCAGCTTCAATATTCCTTTAGTTTTAAAATCAGTACAAACAATTTTGAGGTATCTGTAGTTACTTTTAAATTTTTTTTGTAAATTTGGAGTTAGATTTAGATTAAAATCTGACATATTTGCTTCAGTTTGATAAAATTTTTATTGATTGAAATAATTATGAGCGAGTCTCAGTAACACAGTGTCAAAGTCACTTTACTTGTATTCGGGATCAAACCAGTTTTAGTTACGTTTTCTTAATGACTTTAGGATTAGCAGTACAAAATAACGTGTGAGGTTTGAATTTTATTCCACACATTTATTTGTAATAAAATTCTTTAGGTTAATACATTTCAAGTGGTTATAGCATCAAATGGAGAGGACAGCTACGCTTATTTTCTCTATCCAACTGGAGGCGTTCAGTGGATTCAAAGTCAGGGAAAGAATCCTAACTTGCCAGATGCAAGAGCACAGGCAGGTTTCATGTCCGGAGATGGACGACTCTACACTCTTAGAGGATCGGGCACAGAACAGGCTAAAAACTTCGACAGGTAAGCACAATGAGCCAGATTTAAAATGTTCTATATGGAAACTAACACTATACATTTTCCCAATAAAATGCAGAGTAACAAAACCATCTGTCATTCAAATAATCTCATTTGGGTAAACGCGTTTGATGCTTTTGCCCATCTTAACCATTAAAAATAGTTATTATTACAGATACCCTCAAACAAAGAATGAACTTAATGAAATCTAATTATGTGGCTTAGTAGAGCAACCCTGGTGTGCTAGAGTAAAAACCAGTTACAGATTTCATGCATTTTTAATATTATTTACTTTTTAATGTTGGAATATTATAGGGTACAGCGGGTCATGTTGTAATAAAAGGTGCCAATATCTACAAAAGTGAGCAACTTACAATTTCACAGTAGCTTAAGTTAGTTCTAAAAGTGTTTTAAAAAGTTCTTAAAGTTAGTTCTTTGCATGAGTTAAGTTAGCCTAATTGGAACAATTCCGTGAATCTATTTTTTTTAGGTGTAACATTAAATTTCATTATTAGTCAGGCAGTTTTAGTAGTCACATCATTCGTCAAAGTTGGTGTGAGTAAAAATAGAAATTTTAAAAAATTAAAAAGGTTTTTAAAAAAAATTAAAAACTAAAAATGTTTTAATTAACCGTGACTTTTCAAAACAGATGTTTGTTAACTGAAAAATACACATTGTATATCTGTCTTGATTATTGTTATTTGTAATTTGATTACGTATATTTAGAATGTCCAATGCAAGAAAAGCAGGCATTTGGCTGTTCCACATCGGACGCGTCGTTGGATCTGAAGGAAATGTCCTTCCACCAGACATGGATTCTCAGGAAGGAGGGGATGGTAAACAAGATGGACATTCAACATCAACATGCGCAGACACATTACTGCCCTGTCCACCTCATTCGACTTGCGTCGATAATCCAGAGAAAAGCGGATTTTGCTGCATTTGTAAAGAAAGCTTTTTTGGAAATGGGAGAAATTGTGTTGAGAAAAGTAGGTTTAACACTCAATTAAGGCACCATCACTGTGATTTCCTGAGAAAGGGCCATTTTCTTTAAGTAAATTTATGAACTACATAATATATATGAAATCATATTTATAAAGACTTTGGTAAAATGCAATGATAAGCCACTTTTTAAAGTGCTATTTTTATTTTAAACTCTTCTTTAATATTGTTTTCTGACGGGTATTCTAAAATTTCTCGAGATGACATTGCGTTACAAAAAAAATATTTTTCAGAGAACTTACAGAGAAACAATGCAGAGAGCTGTATGGGAAACGTTGTGTTTTTTAATAGAAAGATAATTTGAAAAAGTTGCTTATCATTACACTGTCACAAACCCTTCATAATAAATTTCACAATATTTTAAATTTTCCAACTAAATTCAAAATATTTAATGAAATAAATTATGTGATACCAAAACAATTGTGAAACTATTTTTTAAAGATAATATATAAGAAAAGCATATTCTCTGGTTATTAAAATTTTTATTATTTTAACTAAAACTATTTACAACTCATGTATCTACATAATGTAATTTACATAAATGATGATGGTAGTCTAATTTATTTTCAGGAAAGGGTCAAACAAATGTTAAAAAGCAAGGTCTAGAATTAGAAAGTATCTTATTTTTCAAAATTAGACTTTGTTTAGGCTATAATTAAAAATTTTATTGGACCACATTTTAACTTCACTCAAAAACTATCTTTGTAGGTACTTTAAAAGTACTTTTAACTTAGTATTCTTTTAAAATTTCTTAATTTTTGTGGTTATCTTAAGGTTTTTATTTTTATGCTGTGTGTTTTTGGCACCTCTTCGTTATGATAACAAATAGAGTTTTATTGGACAAATTTTAATTCCATGCTAAAAGTAATTAAACTTTAAAAGTATTCTTCATTTACTTTTATTACAACCGGCTTACTTTTCGTAGTAGTTACTTTATTGTCTCTATTTTGACTTTTATACTAAATGTTCTTGACTACTCAGGAATACTCTATCAAATAGAGTTTTAATGGCCCACAATTTAATTTTATGAAAATATCTCATTCTTTAACTTTAAAAGATTTTTCCTTTCGTAGTAGTCACAATAATGATTTTACCATGACTTAAGCATTATTTGTTTTAATTTCTACACTATTTATAAGGAAGTGTATTAATGATGATTAGTTAATATTTCCCCTACAAGGCTGTAAAACATTAAAACAATTGTTACCTAGAATAAAACACAAGATTTATAATGATACAAAATAATTTTGGTTGATAACTAAAATTGCCTTTTTATTGGATACATTTTAGATTCTCCTCAACGTATGAATGGAAAAGTCAGTGGTACAATTAATGATATACCACTACACGAAGCAGATCTTCATGCTTATATTGTTACAGAAGATGGTAGGACATACACTGCAGTAAGTCGTGTACCACCAGGCATTGGCTCAGATTTGCAAGTGCTTACACCCTTTGGCGGAATCGTGGGATGGCTTTTTGCAGTTTCTAGAAGTGACGCTCCAAACGGTTTCACAATAACAGGTATCACTAGCTATTTCCTTATTGTCAGCGAATTTAATGCTACATAGTTAAAATCACAATTACCTCTCAAAAACTCAACTCATTCGTATTTGTGAGGGTGGAATTCTGCAAATACAATTTGGACCACTTTCGGAAAGGTCTCGTTTGCAACCAATAAACTGCTTTTAATCTAAGTTTAAATTTTTTTCTGACAGCTATTAGCAAAATTTCATCACATTATCGCCGAACAGATTTTATCGTCTACCGAAATTCCAACTAATGAGAGCTCAAATCTCAGCAGAAGCACTGTGCCTAGTTACAATTTAATTTCTAACCATTTTTTGACCACAGCTTGTACAATTTATCGTCAATATGATTTTTAACCACTTTTCGAATAGTTAGAGCGTTTGAAAAGGAAGTACGATAGTTTCTCTCTTGATTTTCAAATTGATTAAAAACTTTGAAGTTAAGAAGCTATATGAAATTAAAAAACTGCATTAAGCAAAGTTCTAATAGAAAGCTTCCTGGAAATTTTAGAAAATATTTTTGGCAATTGAATATAAAAAATATTATGGAATGGGAAAATATCGTAATAAAACAATCGCATACAACTGAGAAGAAGAGGAGAGGAAGGGGGGGGAGGAGTGTTAATACATGGAACCGGTCTGCTCCCCAGAAGGCATATTCGAGCGTTACGATCGCGAACAAGCAAACTTCATGTCGAAATTTCGGCCACTAAAATGTTGACACTTTTCCAACAAAACAAACCAATAAGCACGAAACTAATAAAAAAAAATTTTAAAACTACGCATTTAGGTATACTAAATAGGATAAAATAATAATCTTTTTGCGAGACCTAAAAGGCGTCAGACCTTCGGTGGTGATAGAAGTTTAACTTCTATCACCACAGAAAGTAACAGCCGCAACTTTCGAAAGTAACTTGAGAAAATTGGATCGAAATTGCTAAAGATACTTATGAAAGACGTGATTTCCTGATTGTGAAACGGATTTCGTTTTAGGTCAGACAAAAAAAACATTATTTTTCCTTTTTTATGATATTTTAAAATGCAGTCCTTAAAATATATATTATATTTCATTTTTTACAGTATTCTTTTACTGTTTTTACTATGAAAAGCATAATAATCAATTTGAAAAGGAAATTATTTTCTTCTACAGGTGGAGCTTTTAACAGAACTGTTGAAGTTGACTTTCCTCAATCAGGTCATCACGTTTATATTGAAGAAACGTTCTTGGGACCCGATGTTTTCAACTACATGAGAGTTCAAGTAAAACTCAGAGGAAGTGTACCGTCTGTTCCTGTAGGTTCCAAAATTGAAGTTCCAGATTATGAAGAAGAATACACCAGAGTTTCTCCAGGTTTTTATCTCATTAATGAATTATAAGAATTTAACTTTTCTTATTTCATCATTTTCAAAAGAAAGAAAAAAGCTGTGTATTATACTAGAGGGCATCTATATAAATACTTGATCTTGCCTAATTCAGGTGTGGGGATTCATTTTCTTGGGAAATTGAGGCACATTATCAGAATTAAAATTTTGTAAAAACCCATGCCAAGCCGGGAAATGTCATCGTTCGAGGTTAGGGAAACTTTTCTATTATAACCTGTTTGGAAGCTCACGTAGAAATAGTTCATAATAGAGAAACGCTCCTAGCAGCGTATGACGACATTTCCGAGCATGGATTTCTATGCAATTTTACTCCTGATGATGTGTCCTAATTTTTGTAGTAACATTTATTGTATCCCTGTTATAAATAACGTTTTTAAACTTGTACATTTTAACAAAAAATAGACTTAAAACATCATTTAAAAAAAATGGAGCTTGTTGTTGTTGTTTCAAATGGGACGTGCAAATATCAGCAGGCTTGCTTGGTGAAACGAAGCGAATTTGAGGCATAGGGTGCGTTTCTTGCTTTTCAGCGGTGCCTATGACCAATACGATTTCAGCCATACACGTCTGGAGCCTGGTTTAGAGGGTGAGCCCATTCATACACCCCTTTAGTTATCATCAGATCGTAATTTTGACCTGAAAGAAAGAATGATCAATCTCCACTTCAATACCCCCAGAGGTATTGATAACTGGGGTTTGAAAAGACAAACCGAATGCATAATTGAAATCGACATAAAAATATAAAAAATTCGTTAAAAAATCTCATTCAACAGGAAAATTTTTTTTTCCCCTATGTAATCAGTAAATTTATTCAGTATCAGTAAGTTTTCAGTATCAGATATCAGTAAGTTTTTTCAATCTAAAATTACAATTATATTAAAAAAATACTTATTGAAGAATTTATTGCTATTAATTTGCTTCATAAGCATTTACAAAAATTCAAAGCATTTTTAAAAAAAAATGTTTAACCAAATTTAGCAGAATTAAATGGTAAAGAAAGCTAAAATTCATATTTTCTTTTTATTCTAATAAAAATCTGTATTTATATGCTTATAATAAATAATTTAACTAACGTAAATCAGAATTAGCAAATTTATTAATTACATTACCTTAAGCTAAGCTAACTTTAGCTATTATCTACTTTTGCTTAGGAAAAAATTCCAAGCATATCTATACATTTTACCAAGGAGATCTATAAAATTTCAAAGACAGAAAAGGTATAATACAAATCTACCTTTCTGAAAATTCTGATTGCAGAATTGTTTTAGCAAAATTTTAACCAAAAAAAAAACTTTCAGTTCAAAATTATCATATTTTTCTGATTCTGATAGATTGAGTGGAAAAGATACTGCCGAGTAGAGTAAATTATAATTGGATACCTGTAAATGACGTCACGTTTTGGAAAATTGTAGCAAATCACCACAATTCAACAGCCAATCAAGTTCGACACACACGCGTGACGTCCTTGGTATGCATTCCGAAAATTAATTCAGCGCGATAATAGTTGTACTGTTAACGCACAACTTAGCAGTTTCAGCGGTATTGTTCTTCTCTATTTGCAAGTACCTAATTATCAGTTTATAAGTGAAAACTAATTATCAATGATTAAAAACATGAACTCCGTTCGTATCCGATGAGAATGAAGCGGCCTCTTACTTTAAGCGTTACCATAAATTTCTGCTCATCCGAACAAAATTTCTGAAAAGCAGTTTTTTGTGCCCATTTTTAATAAGTTTCAAATGCAGTTTTCACTTTTTAATATTTTGTACATAATGCTTTTCCAGGGCAGATTCGTTCACATTCATCGAGATCTTATAGATTAGAAGGGAACAGTCTTGAAGTACCCTTTACCTTGGACCAAACCATCTCTTACACCGAATGTGAAGTTCCGATGTCAAGCACTCGATTGAAAGTAGCAAGGAACTTTATTGTATACGACGCTCAGGAACAAATAGTCCGATATGCTATGACGAATAAGATATCTCCTCTATCAGGTGAGACTCAAATAATTGAACTCAGAATATGTATAATTAGTCCAATAAAATTTTTTACCGCTGGATAAAAGACTGCTTACTGTGAAATTTGTTTTTGAAGGAAGGTATTTTTATGCTTGGAAGATTTCGTTCTCAAATAAAGGAGCTGGCCGTTTAATTTAACAGTCAACTCTACAAATTTTGCTAAAGTTCGTTACAATTTCTGGGACTGGCTTTATTTTCAAAAGAGGGATCTGACTATCAAATTTAACAGCCAGAGTGTAAACAACGAGAGCTTAGAGTTGTTATTTTATGCTTAATCGTAAATGAGCTATAAAATGCGTAGAAGACCAATTATTATATCTATTTACTTCTGAACTCTTTATAGGTAAAATTAAGTTTAATATACAAAGTCAAACTTGGAGTAGTAAAGTTGTGAATTTTTTTTGGTTAAATCTATGTTTCGTTCAAAACGACAGCGCTAGATGTGTTACTTAACAGGGTCCACCTTAAACTGATATGATGGCAATGAATTGCCATCATATCAATGGCCTGTACAGAACTCAAATCTGAATTTACTTGAGTACCTCCAAGAGGAGTTAGGTCACCGAATTAAGGACTGAAACAACGGTTCGTAAAAGGTGGGAGAACTCAAATGCCTTCTCCTAATCGAGTGGTAGAAAATATTAGCTGCCATACAAGAACTTCTAGAAAGCATGCCCTGGAGGTTTGAAGACGTTTTTGCTTCTTGCGGAGGCTTTGCCAACTACTGAATATGAATAAGTTCTGTGTTTTTTACAGGTGTCAAAATAATTATTAATAGATAATACACGCAAATCACCAAATGTTTGTAAGATTAATGTCCTCGTTAAAAATTTCAGTTGAAGATCCGTGCAAAGAAGGACGTCACCAGTGTGGTCCAAACAGCAATTGCGTAGTTGAAGGTGATTCCTTCCGATGTCCTTGCAATCAAGGTTACCAGTATCTTTATGAACAAGACGCAGGGGAAGGAAGTCCAACATGCTTTGGTATGTAAACTTTCAATTTTCGTGAAAAAAAATTAATAAATAAATAAGATAATAAAATGTTTTAACTAAATAGCACGTATTTCAATATAAATGAATATTACAAGTCTAAACAATGGCTACTGATTGACAGACCCACTTTAGGCGTAGTTACTTTGTAATATCATTGATAAACATTATTCGAATGCATATATTTGTAAGATGCTTATTCAGAACACAATGACATAGCTCGATTCTAATTGAGTCATCCATATCAGGGGCTGTAAGCAAAAATTAGTCGAGGGACCTCTTAATCTTAATTCGAATCTAATATACATCTTATTTAAGTATTTAATCTGGTAGTGTACATTCAACCTAGAAAATAAATCTAAAGAATAGCCAGACTGAATAAGATCAGTTAACATTTACATTAAAACGTTCTTTAATAAACGCGTACATTTAATAATAGTAAACATGCGAGCACAATAATAATCTTTATATGCTGAATTATTCTATTAAACCAGGCAAAAGTATTATCTATGAATTCTGAACTTTAAGTTGAATAATGAGGTTTGAATTACATATTCTTAAAGTCCTTCAAATAACATATTTTTATTTTGTAGATATTGATGAGTGTGCTATAGGCCGAGCCAACTGTCACGTGTTTGCAGACTGTCTTAATTTGCCAGGTTCTTTCATGTGCAGATGCAAAGCGGGTTATCACGGAGATGGAGTATCGTGTGAACGTAAGTATACCATGCTAAGAATGGCATGATAAGCACTGTATTTTACGTATAGAATAAAAGAACAATTTTTTTCTGGTTCAAAACGATTTGAAATTAGCTTTTAAAATACGTAATCATGCTTGGTTTATGACTTTGTGGTTATATTATAGGAAGAAGATCCTGTTCCGACATTAACTGTGACCCAAATGCAGAATGTGTTGATGAACCATTGAGAGGACCTCAGTGTCGGTGTCGAGTTGGCTATGTAGGAAACGGCCAAACCTGTGAAGTTTCTGATGGTGGCGACTGTAGAAGTGTAAGTTATTGTGATTTGAGAGCAGAGTGTATTTACGAGGAGGAAACGAATAAACACACTTGCCGTTGTCGACGAGGCTACACAGGTAATTAAAATT
Organism: Parasteatoda tepidariorum; assembly: GCF_043381705.1. NCBI lineage: Eukaryota > Metazoa > Arthropoda > Arachnida > Araneae > Theridiidae > Parasteatoda > Parasteatoda tepidariorum. The sequence continues at coordinate 32,180,115 of NC_092205.1, forward strand.
GTTATACTTATTTCATAACAAAAATTTCTTTCATGTTTATAAGAAGCTGAAGAATTCGTTTCTTCATCAACTCAAACGAAATGTTCTTACGTTATTCGAAATAAAGTAGAATGTTACCGTGTTATTCACAAAAATCACTTCATACGCAATCCAACTACACAATATTTCAGTAGTTAAAGTTTATTCGGAATATGGATAGAATAAAATTCATACGAAACATATGCTTAACAAATTTGTCCCAAACGTCCTTCCTTTATACGATAATCTCATTTCATACAAAATGACTTTTTTAAAGAAAATTTATTCATGGAGGTTGTCCAAATGGAAAATTTACGCATGTGGTTTCGTCAGAAATACGATAGCAATAGAAGTGCTTCCTTTCATGGTTAAAAAAGGAAAGAGGATAGTGCATCTCAGACGAAAGACATTTAAAATAAATGTTCAGTCACTCTACGAAGGTTGCCTGTAGAACAGAATAACGCAAGGTAGCATGATTTTCAATTGCAGAAGGTGACTGTCCTTTACTCGAGTTGGAAAAAAAAATGCTGCACAGAGCTTACCAGTCATGTTTCTTCGATTAACAATGAATTCATGGGAGAGGATGGTTTTTTTTTTCTCTCTAGTTTGTCTTGTCGAATCCGGTATTAATACATACCCTTCCAAAAGAAAGAAAATATCCCAGTTGTTTGTTCTAGATAGTGATCATTTTAAATTTAGATTATAAATTTTCACATTAAAACTAACTTCTGCCTCTAAAGACAATTTCATTTACAATAAAAGTGTAACTGCCTGAGATAGATGCGTTTACACATCTATAATAGCTTGATTTTTCATTCACTGTAAATGTTTTAAAAAAGTTCTCACACAACTCCATCTCGCCCAGGTATTAGTAGGGTATTTCAAAGCTCTTGTTCTCAAACTAATACCTGGGCGAAATGGAGTTGTGAGAACTGTCCATTTGAAGTGCGGGGACAAGATCTTCTCACGTCCTCTGTGACTGGTCATTGAGAACCAAGAATAGTAAGTTCGCATAAAAATGCACTGACTGTTCTTTACTTTTAAAACAACCGAAAAATATGTTTTTTCATCTTCTTTTGTCCCACTTTATGTATAATAAATACTTGTGTTCCGTCTTCTATATCTCAGTCTAATGACTGAATTTAACCTTAATCCAAGTATTCTATGTAGATATCCCAATTCGGAGCCGAAAATTATTTATAACTTCAAAAATATTTTTTTTTACATTAACTAATTATTATTATGATAGAATGTTATTAACTAGTAATTTATGACTGTATGGTTTACAAATCAAAAACAATCATTCTAGCTAGATATACCTATTCGGAGCCAAAAACTTAGTTATTCCTGCCTAAGTAAATTTATTGTTACAATAATTAATTAGAATTATGATACAATGTTATTACCAAGTAATTAATGACCATATGGTTTTTCGCTTAAAATTAAGATTTTCTCTCTTGCAGGTGATGGTATTGTGTGTGTTGAAGACAGTTGTGATGTTGCTGATAATTGCAGTCCTGATGGAAGTTGCTTGTATGATGCCGAGGGTGAAGCTTACTATTGCGCGTGTAAGCCAGGATTTTCGGGAGATGGGTACGTCTGTTTACCAGAAGAATCTTTCTCAAGTTGTGATGTCGTTAACAACTGCCATCCATTTGCACAATGCCTTTACGACCAACAGGACCAAAGGTATTCCGTATTTCTAACCATTAGATAAAAGTTTCATTTCGCGCACAGCCTATATGTATTTTTTAACTCTATAATAACAAAAGATATTCAATCTTTTTTGCTACAGGATAACTACAGGATTTTAATAGAATAATATTTATAGGGTGAAAAAACATGTTACTTAGCTAAAAGTATTAAAAAAAATTAATTTAATCCGGGCTATATGTAGAAGGTGATCTTAGAGTATTTATAATTAATGAAAGAAATTCAATAAAAAATTATGATTAAAACGATGCTGTCAAAAAAGAAGAAAAGATATTACAATTATTTAGATAACTTGATATTGATTTTATAGTAAAAGTATAGTATTACAACGATTAGCTGTTATTTTGAAAATATTAAATCGAATTATATTTTTTCAATTCGAACAGGTATCACTGTAGGTGCAATGCTGGGTACAGAGGAGACGGTAGAAATTGCCATCGAGAGGAAGAAATTACATGCGATCAGATAAATCGATGTTCCCCACATGCGCAATGCATTAGAGAAGAATATTCTGGAAAATATATATGTCGTTGTAATGAGGTATCTTTACTTCTCTCTCATTCTTTTTATATGTGTTACTGCAAAAGCCCAAGGTCAAGTAAATCTTAAGTATTACTGGTAGAGCCTAGCTTTTACCACAGTGGCTTGGTGAAGGTCTAAAGTATGCTTTATGAATCCATTTCTGCCTTTTACCAAGACTTATCGGCAAATTTAGTAGTTACCAAGCTACTTTAATAAATCCTATTTTTTACCAGTAAAACCTAGTGTTAACCCGGCTTTTACAGTTGTTTCGGTAAGAACCTAAAGTCTGGTTAATGCTAAGATTTCCTGATACAGCCTAGCTTTCACCAAAATGTCTAAGTTCGAATTATTCTTTACTTTATAGCGTTTGTCGATAGGGTTTTCAGCTGCACTGCAGTTGTCAGAAAAGGCGTCAAAACATTTTCCTTTTAGAAAGACTCAGAAATCGTATGGTTCTGTCCCTTTCATTGGCTTAAAGTTAGTGAATCAGCAGCAAAGTGAGATGAGATGCGTTTTCTTGATGAAGAAGAGTTACTATCGTTTCCTTTTTCTAGCTCCTTAAGCAATATTTTCAATCAATGTCCTGATCCTATTCCAGATAGCAATATAAATTTAATTTTAATGTCAGCAACAATATTTTATTAAACATGTAAAGCTTGAAATAATGTTAAATTAACTATGCTAGTTTATGCGCTATGAAGTTCGCATTGAGCTTGCATAAATAGCCCTTTTATATCGAGAATGAACCTTCCTTTACAAAATAAGGCTTGAAAAACCTTTTGAAATCGAGGATGAATCACCAATCAAGATTAGAAAGCGTTTTCAAACCAAGGATAAATTCACCTTCTCAAGTTTTATCTTAAATTTTATAACCACCAATAAAACAAGGTGTATTTGCGCAGGCTTTTATGTACTTTCTTTAACACTAAACGTAAAGGTTGGCCTGATCATTAAGTTTTCAACACAAAAAAAATGTTGCATATGAGAGCCTGGACAAATCTAAGTTGTCAGTAAAAGCTGAAAAATGATAATTTTTCGTATATTTTTTGCATACCTTTATTAAATCTTTAAGGAAATAAGTTTGGCATGCTTATATTTCCACTAAGCTTAAAAAGTAATTAATTAGTCATCCTTTCTATGCCAACCGAAACGAAAAGATAATTTTTGCCTTAAGGTTGGGGGATAATTCAAGGATGTTTTTTTTTTATTTCTTTTTGATAGGGATATGAAGGAGATGGTTTTTCGTGTGATCCTATTGACGAATGTAATACAGCTGAGAACTGTGATGCAAATGGTCAGTGCGTCTACGACTCAGCTACTCAACGATACAGGTGCCAGTGTTCTCCCGGATACCAAGGCAGGGGTGGCAGAGGCACTTGCTTCCCAGATCCCGAAGCATCGTGCAACGTTCGAAACACGTGTCATGAAAGTGCAAGTTGCATCTATGATGACGTTAACTCACGATACAGGTGCCAGTGCAATCCAGGTTATGAAGGAGACGGACATAGATGTGAAAAAACTGCCGTAGCATGTAACGTCATCAATAGCTGTCACGTGAGAGCAGAATGCTTATATGATCCATCATCACGAGGATACAGGTATGTGATTTTTATCACAAAATGTATAACTGCGTCATAGCGAGACACAAATTCGAAATTAATTTTTTATGTAAGCAAAACCAAGGATATATAAAAATTTTGTTATAATTTTAACAGAACTTCATTTGTTTCGTAATTTTTCTAGATTCTGTAATTCAAAATGTATAAAGGTATTATTTCCGTTATTCTTTCTAATCCCTATTTTCTCATTTAATAGTTGATTGTTTATGTTTTCAATAAATTATAGAGTTTAACACTTTAAATCGGCTGAAGACAACTTTTATGCATAATTTTCCTTTTTTTTTATTGAAAATGGAATAGCTTATTTTTTTTAAATCTTTTAGTGTCTTTTTTGGAATAATCTACTTTAACTTTTCCGATAAAATTTTCTTTTCTTTTGAAATATTTGCGATACATTAATTTCTATCATCCATTTTAGTATTAAAGAAATATTGTGCAGTCTACAGCTGTATTACAAATTGTATATTATTATTTCTTTAATTTACTTACAATTTATTTAGCGTTTTCATTGATTCAACCATTTATTGATTCGATCATTTACTGATTTCCCCATTAATTATTAGATTACATCGCTTATTCACCGGTGCGCAGATTTTATTTATACGCTTCATTTGCTAAATCGAAAATCATTTATAATAACAACTTCCACAACTTCGTGAACCTATACGTTTTAAAAAATGAAGTAAACAATCGTAAAAATTACCTCTTGAAAATAAAATAACTAGACAAACACACAGATATTCTAAAGAAAAAAAAAAAATGATTTCTTACGAAATACCTGAAACCAACAATCGTCATAGTGACGGGAAATACTATAAAAACACTAACTATAAAATAATGCTAGTTCGAGTAAAGATTCTCTTTCTCTAACTTTACGGAGATTCATTACTTGTAGATTATAATATTTATAGATTTCAATGCATCGTATATTTTTATTATTCACAGATGCCAATGTATATCTGGCTATGAAGGAGATGGTCACTATTGTCGAGCTGCTAGATCTTGCGTAGAAGATCGCTATCAATGTGATCGAAACGCAGAATGTGTTCCAAATCACGCAAGTGGACAATATGATTGTCGATGCTTACAAGGATTTATCGGAGATGGTTTGTCCTGTACTGGTAAGGCATATAATTTCCTTACGACTCATAAATTTGTGTAAATCTTCCACGTATTAAGATGTTCTGTGATTCCAAATCCACCATTGCCAATTTTGATAAAATTTGAGACACAAATGGCTAAACCTGCTGAATTAATTCTATATTAACTATTAAACTATATAAACATTCGATTCGATAGTTGTTCAGTTTCGATCAGTTTCAACATAATAAAAATATTGTTCAACTTTAGCAATAATTAAAGATTTTGCATCTAAAATTTCGCGTAATAGACAGTTAACACGATATTGTTGCACTATAAAAATTTCATATTTTTTTAAAAATAAAAAAAACATTTATATTAAAGATAATATATAAATTTTTTTATTAAAATCCAAAATGTTCCGCATGGATTACCTTTAATACATATTTTTAGAAACCTAGTGAAAATAAAAACAAAAAAGTTTGCATATAAGTGGTCAAAAATGAATGAATAACGGAAGAAAAACCGAAAGCACCTCAGAAATTTAAATAATTCCTATTTCGTTAGGCGAGGCAGAAAACTTTCAAACGGGCTTGAGAACTGGCGAAAACAGAATGGGGTGAAAAGTGACATTTCGACGCACTTCAAAGTTTTATTAGACAATCAAACTGATTTTGATATTTTTCCTCCTTTCTTTCTCTGATGAGACGATGCAAGAAACAGCACGCGCTTCTAAACCTAACTTTATTCCTCTTTGTTTACACACACACTGAACAACAAAATTAATAGAAAAAATAGAACATGAATAATAGCGCCCTCTAGTGATGAGGCAAACTGAATTTAAGGCCGAACATTCTCAACAGTGATTCGACAGACTTCAATTGAATTTTAAATATACGACTTTTTTAAAATTCCATTTATCAGGAACCATTTAACCGATTTCGCTCAAATTTTGTATTTTACCATAGAAAATTTAAAATGATATAAAAAATTGCATGCCTTGCAATTCAAATTTTGTTCGACTGTTATTAAATAAATTAATAAATATTTAATAAAACTTATTTATTATTATTATTTTTTTGCATTGAATTATCTTTGGCTAAACAGTTTTTATAATTGTGTGCAAAATTTTTTCTATTCGCTCAAAAATTTCTCGAAATATGGCGAAGTGTGCAATAAGTAAAGTTAACATTAAAAGGTCAATAGACCGCTCTTTTGACCAAACTATGGGGACCATATTTTGGTCAAGTTACCCGCTATGTTTTGGGGGTCAGAAATCTGAATCCATCGTATGTTTATTCAGAAAAATTTCGTTTTTGTGTCTGATTTCATAACTTAAAATATCGTCTGCACTAATTAATTAGCATATTTCAGATCACATCCTCGAACCATTTAGATTGAGTCCTAGAACGTGAAGATCCAATCATTAAGTCAAAAGTTGGTCCTCTTTTTCCCTTTTGATAAGGATTTTAAATATATAAACTAAGAGCGGGTCACTATGGAACACCCTGCTCTTATAAGTAATAAAATTTTGTTTTCACAATCTTTGAAGATGCTAAAATGTTTCAAAACAGCATGCCGACATCTCAAAACTGATGTAAATCGGTAATTTATTAGATGACTTAAGTTAAGTGTTTAAGATGGACGCGATAATAGTCTACTTGAAATAGAATGGCTATTAATACATATGTTTTTTTCTTTCTTTTTTTGTAGCTTTAGCACATCATAGTGGTGGACATTTGGTGTTTGCTCATGGTATGTCTCTTCTTCGAGTACCATCCGTGCCAACCAAGAGTAATCCGGGACAACTGCTTTTGATGGAGCCTCATCAAACGCCTGTTGGATTAGCCACTGATTGTAAGCTCGGGCAAATATACTGGGCTGATGCTTCTTTAAAAGTAATTCGAAAAGCTAATTACAACGGTTCAGAAGTTACAATGGTTATCTCGGATGGTAAGTGAAAATATTAAAATTTTTAATAAAGTTCATATGATGATAAAAGTAACAACTACCAATCAATTGAAAAGAAAATACGTATTGACATATAGCTTATCTATGTGCCTCTCTTATAATTATGTGTGTATATATATACACCAAAGAGCCATTACATTATGACCACCCTCCATCTCTAACAATGGGCTCGCCCAGGTTTTCATGGTTTCTCGGCCAGGAACAATGTTTTCATGGTGCACATTAGGACCCATAATCCTCATGCAACAATCCATGACGTCTGTAAGCTACTTGAACATAGTTGCAGACTAGGTTTACCCATTCATGGCAACAGTTTTTCCTGCGGGGGATGGTGCTTACCAACAGGATAATGCACCATGTCATAAGGGTCGAATCGTTATGGATTGGTTCGAGGGACATTCCAGTGACTTTCAAATCATGTCTTGGCCCTCAAACTCACCTGACCTTAATCCAATAGAGCATTCGTGATGCCACGCTACCCCCTCGCAATGTGAGGGAATTGCAGGACCAGTTGGTGAGCGCTTGGTACCAGAAACCTCAGACTACCTTGTGGAATCAATGCCAAGGCGGGTGCTAGCAGTTTTGAGGGATAAAGGTGGTCCTACATGTTGTTAGCAGGGTGGTCATAATGTAATGGCTCTTCAGTGTATATATATATATATATATTAATAAAGTGTAAATTTCCCAGTTTAATTTTAACGATACCAAAACCGAAACATTTAGATTAAAATTTGCTAATTAAAAGTTTTTGTTATTGTAAAATTTGTAATTTAAATTTTTTGTTGTTGCATGAAGAAAAACTTTTATAACAAATCCAGTAGGTTAGAAATAAATGAATATTTAGGTGCATTGTAGGGGAAAATTTCTTTATGGTGGTGTCCTTTGAATATACATTTCTTTTTCCGACACTCTAACTACAAGCAAAAATATATAATATATATTTAAACAATAAAAATATATATTTAAACAATTTTTAATTAGAAAAAAGTAGTCTAACAGTAATTTAAAAAAAATCTGTTAGGTTATCAAAATTATATTTGCACAAAAATATAAAATCCAAATTTAATAGCTTCAAACTTGGCATTGTTTTTGAAAGACGTAGAAATTACTTAGTTAAATAAAGTATTTATAATCTTGTTAAAATATGAATTTATATTTCAGATATGTTATCTCCGGAAGGTGTTGCAATCGATTGGCCTGGTAGAAATTTATATTGGACTGATTCAGGAAAGGATACGATTGAAGTTGCTGGCCTAACAAACAAGTTTAGAAAAGTGTTGATTTCTGAAGATTTAAGCAATCCGCGAGGCATAGCAATACATCCAGGATTAGGGTAGGTATATCACACATACTTGTAAAATTAGTTCTATAATGAGATGCGTACAATAAAAGGAGAAGATTAAAACGGAAATGTCTAAATGATGTAATGGAATTAAATCGACACTTTTTCAATGAAAATCGCATATTTTTGTTATGAAAAGAATTTTCGATCCTTCTCGCTCCCGTGATAAAGACGGGGCGAGGTTTCGCCCTCTATTTCTCCTTCCCGTGAAATTCCCGGGCTGGAGTGTTTGGTAGTAACGTGCCAATAAGAATACAACTAATTCATTTCTTTTACCCGGAAAACATCTTATTCTCATTTTACACACCAGATGGCAGTACCAGCATATTTTTAAGGTAATTGTAGATAGTTATTTTATTTTAAACTAGATGTCAGCACTAATCAAATACGTGTATTTGACAGAATAGGCACTTTTATGACCGTTTTCTTGAAAATTACCGATCCTTAAGGGGTTAAAAAGAAATTTATTGAATACGTTAAGTAGTGATGGGTAACCTTTTTACACACACTGAGAAAAAAAATGATCAAAACTACCAAAATATGGTAAAATGTACTGAGTTTCTGGATCTATGAGAACGCCAAAAATATCATTCATTTTTACCGAAGTGCATCAGAAAGTATTTTGGTATAATTAGCAAAATATATTGTTTCTAAATCAATGATAAAATTTGGCAATTTTATCATGATACCTTAAAGCATGGCATAAAAACCATTTATTCGGTTAAATTTACTTTTTAGTTTTGTATTTTTTTACTAAATATGCGGTAATGAGAAGGATAATTTTTAAAGCCAGAATTTCTGATGAAGCATTGCAATATGAACGAAAAGGTTACCAAATAAATGATATATATACATTTTGGTTTTTATTATCAAAATAATGTTGTTGTTTTTTAAATGTTATTAACATAGAGTGCAGTAATTTCACTAGAATTTGTTTTCTTTGTGCTCATTTCCTACCCTTCAGTATATTTTTTAACAATAAAATGCTTATACATTAACCCCTTCCTTCTCGCTCCCGTGAAACTGACGGGGTGGAATTTCGCCCGCTATTTCTCACTCCCGTGATATTGACGGGCTGGAGTGTTCAGTAGTAACGCGGCAATAAGAATAAAACTAATTCATTTCTTTTGCCCCGAAAACATTTTATTTCTCATTTTACACACCTGATGGCAGTACCAGGATATTTTTAAGGTCATTGTAGATAGTTTATTTTTAACTAGTTGCAGCACTAATCAATTACGTAATACAAATACAAAAGCCAAAAAAATAGGCACTTTTATGACCGTTTCTTGAAAATTAATCGACTGTTAAGGGGTTAACCTTTTGTTGAGGTGACTCATAGGAGATTAAATTTCTCAACAGTGAACGGTAAGGATTAGGTTTATTATCTCAGCAATAGTGTTTGGGAGCTCATTAGATAACTCATTTTTTTTCAACCATGAAATCGAAAAATCCAAGAAAATTCAATAAAATAATGCTATCGTATTCTTTTCTTTTTTAACTTGCTATTATTGTTACTACAAAAAATTAAAAAAGAGGAAAAAAAAACATTATAAGCGTGTAACGTAATTTATTTTATTAAATCAAAATGTATGATTTAGGAAAACCCCGTGAGGAGCTTAAAACCAACATATTTACGACCGACTGTATTTTTTGCTTAAACGAGGTTATTACGTTTCTATAAGCTATTTATTAAAACAAGAATAATTTTTACTTTTAACAGGAAAATGTACTGGACCGATTGGAGTAGAAATTCACCAAAAATTGAAATGGCTAACATGGACGGTACAGGAAGATCAGACTTAGTGAACGACAACCTCGGTCTCCCTAATATGATCGTTATTGATTTTGACCGAAATAATTTATGCTGGACTGATTCAGGTTTGAAACTTTAACTTTTTAAGTGTATATAACGCAACACCAAATAGTAAAAAAAAAATACCTACTATATACAAGCTTAACGCTGTTTTTCAAAACTCTGTCTCCAAGGAAAATGAATAAAAACCAGAGTTTAAGTGCCTTACACTTGAAGCAATACCTTCATTTTAAACTATATATATAATCTTGCCGTGAAGAATTATCTTCATGAAGAATTATCTTATGGGCTTCAGAACAGACAAATAACTTAAATGTTTTAAAAGTTATTAAACTTTTTTAAAAATCGTGAATTTTGCTGCATTTTCCAACCTAGATGAAAATTATCAAAATCACTGCCTTATTCTCAGTTTTTGATAAGTCCAAACAGTAAAGAATTAGAGTAAGTTTTTAAATATTAAAAAATTAGATCACAAACGCATTTAATTTTCACAAAGCTGTGGTTATTCTCTATATTGACGTTTTGTGCCATTTTCAAAGTAAGCGTAGACACCGCTGGCATTAGATATAGGCTAAACTTGACCTAACAGTCATGAGTAACAGTTCTTTCTCATTACCTTAAAATAATTATCTTTTGAACTGTGCAATCTAAAAAATCCATTTCTACGTCGAGAACTGACGTCATAAACTAACTGCAGGTCGAAATTCTTCTTCTTCAGCACGACAGCCCCTTACAGGCCTTGGCTGCCTCAACCACGCGTAGCCTCCAACGCCTCCTATTCATGGCGACTTTTTTCCAGTTGTTAATCTTTATTACTTTGAGATCTTTAGTAGTGTCGTCCAGCCATCTAGTTGGAGGTCTTCCTCTGGCCCGAGATCCAGAAGGATTTTTAAAGGTAGCGAGCGATCCGTACTGCATTGTTAATTCTTCCAATACTTGTGTGCAATAAAATTAAGTGTAGTGAAATGAACTAGAAAATTTCTTTAAAAAAATGCATGAACATTAAAAAAAATTTTGAGCGGGAATTCAAAAATGTAAAAAAAACTATTAAAATAAAAAATGGTGCAAAATACTAAAAAAAAAAAAAAACTACAAAATGAAAAAAAAAATTGTTACTTAAATATTTGCTAAATGTAGGAAAATTAATTTCTCAAATTATCAAAAAAAAAAAAAATCATTTTTCTTCTGGTAATTGGAAGGAAAAAAAAAAAAAAAAAACTAATTTTGAGTCTGCCTTCAAAGTGAAAATGTCTACATTATGAATCTATTGCTTGATGTGCGCTATCAGATAAAATTTGAAAGAAAAAAATGCAAAATAATTTAACTTATTTCATGAAAAAAAAAATTATTGTTAGCTTGCCATGCATTTTTAGAACGATCCCTTAAAAAGGCAGTAAGCATTAATAAACAAATGCTAAAAAATCATCCAAAAATGTTGATTTATCCTGCTATAGGCAGAATCAAGTGAAATAGCAGGGCAAAAGATATTTTTCTTTACAGCAGATTAGGTTTCATGTTCAAAAAAAAAAAGACATAACCCTATATAACTTTTGTTCTAATAATCACATTTTTACTTACTAATAACTTATTTTAATGGTATGAATTCTATATTCTATTTTACCTAAAATATGCTAATTAACTAATGATAACTATTTATTAAGTTGCGGAACTATACATAAAAACATACTTTTCCCGACAAATTTGGATTTTTGATTATCGGAATAGGGGAGGGGGTTAACACAATCTAGAAAATAAGGTTCTTATAGTTTGCAGGAGAGTAATGGAAAGTTTGGGACCCTAACTGTTTATTTCTCATTTTCCATCACATCTTTAAATGTATAACCATCCACTCATGAGACTCGTTAACCGAAAGATAGTTTCATGGATAAAAATTTTTTTTTATAATTATTTTTTTTTAACAACAGCCAAAGAAATTTTGAACTTTTTGGGCATTCATTTTCAACACCATCTTAGATTATGTAACTTCAATGACAAAATAAAAAATTCGAACTTCATCGTTCAAATAGTTTATGAATAGTGAACATTTAAATAAAATCCTTTTTAAATTATAAAACTCAGAAACTAATCAACCGATAAAATTACATTGTTTAAAATAATGTAAACACTCGGATTCTGATTCAAAAATTGTCCGACTTCAGTAGATGAGAGCAAGAATTTTTAAATTGTGTTATTACTTTTCGAGATAAGGAAAAAAAAAACACTATTGGGTACAAACTTTTGACTACTCTCTTAGCTAAACTTATTGGGATTGCATACTATTGATGATCAAAAATCCAAATTCGTTGAAAAAAAGGGTGTTTATTTATAGAAAGTATGTTTTGGGGTCTAATTCTTTAATTCAACTAATATCTAGTACCAATTAATTAGAATATTTGAGGCCAATCGCTTAAATTATTAAGATTGGAAAATCTTTTAAATTATTAAGTAGGCGAAAATCCGATCATTCGATAAATGCTATTTCAGGGTGATATTTTTTGCTTACTGTACTAGAATCTATCCAAAGGATTCTCAATTTTTACTGTTTATTGTTATTTACAGGATTAGGAAGAATAGAGTGTATAGCATTAAACGGCCAAAGCAGAAGAATTGTGTACACACCAGCAGCTTATCCATTTGGTATTGCAATCCATGAAAACCATATCTATTGGACAGATTGGGAAATGTAAGAATAATTTTCTTTTTCAACCCATCCATCAAACTTTGTAGTAATAAGTACCTTTTTGCTGAAGATTTAGTGCTAAAGCTAAGGTGATAATTTCTTATTTGGCTGCCCCTTTGGTCTTAAAAATCCATAATTTCAAATCAAAACATAATTTACATTATATTACTTGTTTTATCAAAATAAATTTTTAAAAAAATGTGTTACCAGTTTTAATCATTTTGGGGAGAAAAAAAAGATAGAAAGAAAGAACATTAGATAATGCGAAAGTTAGGCCGTTATAGGATCAACTTTCAATGCAAAACCAACGTTTCCAATATAAGTAATGCTATTGAAGACTAAAATATGCAAAAACGAATAAAATTAAGTAAGGGTAAGTTCGATTCGTATAAATACCAGTCTCTTAGTTACAAAGATCCTACTGATGAGAAAGATTTAGTTAAAAGAACTATCATATCAGCTAATTAGAGACTAATTTCGTGGCAAAAGCAAAGGTAATGTGGACAGTATTACGAACAGAGTTTTACTTCTCAGACAAGCTAGGGTGGAATATTACACCATCACCGGGAATAGATAGTCTTTCATAGGGTGCTCAGTGCTTTAATCACAGTGCGATCGCGACTTTATGGATATATGTAATAATGCATACATTATTTATTCTATTCTTCTTATATAGAAAACTATTGAGTTCTTCAAATTTTTGAAAATAGAAAACAAACATACTTTTAATATCTTGCCGCAAATCGATTCTTGCTCCTCTGGATGGTGATGACCTACAGTTTGGGAAATGTTGCCTTACAATGGTAATGTTTTTTTTTTTTCTTTCCAGATTGAACTCAAGATTACAATTTTAAAAAAGTAAAGCAAATAATTCAAACAAAACTTAAAACAGAAGGTAAATAAAATGTAGCATCCTATTTCCCAATTTTCGGATATGGTGAGACAGTAAATGTAACTGATGCACATATATTTAGTCAGTATTTACTGAGCTACCTGGAATTTACCAAAGCAGTTTAAAATCACTATAGATATTTCAACAATTCCTGTTTTTAGAACACAAAAGACATCTTTACAATAAAAAATGTTTTCTTTCCTAGAAAATTCTTACACCGAGTGGATGTTAATGGAGGCGAAGCAGAGCCTCTAGAAGTACCTGCAGGAGGTAGTGGAAAAATGTATGGATTAGTCTCGTTACCCTCATACTGTCCATCAGGTATTTATGTTTATCATTATTGTATACTAAAATTATTCATTTTCCTCAGCTAACGTAAAAATTAAATATCTTTTCACAATTTTCGCTAACATTTACTTTAATAATTTTAAATTACATTAGCTCATCTATCATTTTTTATCGCGGTTATAACAGGTGTGGCAGTATCTGGAACAATTAGTTCAAAAAAGATATTCAAAGTTTGTTTATCATTGAAAAATTTTCATATGTAATAAAATCTTAAAAGTTTATCATATAATCCTTTTTTTCGTCTTTCTTTTAAATGCACTTTTACTCAAATTTTTAGAAAATAATGATGGCCAAAACGACTGCAGTGCATTGCTTGGTAGCGATAGTTGACAAAGAAGTGAATTATTTTCCTCATTTATAGAAGGGGATTTATCCTTCAAACAATTAATAGGAAACTCTTAGTTATTCAAAGACTTTCTAAGATACAGTAATCAACAGATAAAAAAGTTTCACCTTCAAAATGAATGGAAGTAAAGTATACATTTATTTGACAAGGAAATAACTATTAAGGTGATAACGAAAAAAATAATTTTATACTACTATTTTATTTACTATAGGCTTGATTTTTATAGTTTTATCAATGAAAAAAAAAATCCATTAACCAAACTACGTCTGTCCTGAAATTAGTTTAATTAATCTAGGATCTAATAACAATTGGGACAGTATAGTTGCTACGAAACACAATCCCTTCTTTCATCACCCATTCTAGTTTCTTGAAAATTCTTTGGTAAATTGATAAATGAGAATGCCTACTACTACAATGTTTTCTTTATTTCTACCATGAACAGCACTTTCAACCATTTTAAGGGCTCAGTTTTTTAAAGACTATGGTAGGAATGCCACATAATTTTGATCCTGGTCAGCACCAGTGCTGGTACCCATCCCACCAAACTTCCACATCACAACCAACAAGTAGACTTTCAGCCACAAACAGATTTATATTCCCCTTACTGCATAAACACGCCAGTTGTCTTGTTGGCTATCAGGCTTGAACTCATTACCCCTAGCTCAATCAGTGGTTTGAGCTATTGCCTCCTACTATGAACATATTCTATTACCTTTATTGTTATATCCTGCATTCCATTATATTCACCATATTATTTTTCAGTGGGCAGTCCATGTGCTGTTGACAATGGAGGGTGCAGATACCTATGCTTGCCTGATGGAAAAGGAAGCAGATCTTGCGTCTGTCCAGATTCAAGTGAAGATGGTGAACAGATTGAATGCTCAGACAGATCTTGATTTAAACATCTTTTCCCATGAATGAACAATTAGTGAATCATTTGATTCATCATTCCTATGAAAAACTCATGCTGCATGCCTGTCAGTTCATTTCATAAGCATTTAAGTACATAAATGGAATTTTTTTAGTGGAGCAACACACATATATATATGTATTTCATTTTTCTTTCATCTAATAAACAATTTTTATCTATAATATGCCAGTTAATTATTTTATTCTTTTAAATGACCATAGATAATAAGTATAGGTGCAATAAAAAAAATATACAAGGATGCAGATTTATTATAAAATCAAGCTACGGTGGGAGTGAATAATTTTGCTAACTGAATTAAGGCATATTGCAAAATGATTCCTAACAATTATTGAAAATATTAAAAAAAGTGATTGACCTTTTAATTTATTACTTAAAAAAGTCATAAAAGTACTTTTTTCTGTTATAAAACTAAGTTACTGAAACAATAACGGCAGTAAGTGAGATTAGAAACTTTTAACATTTGGATATACTTAGTAAGAGAGAACTTTTATTTTATGCTGATTTAGAGATGTGACACAAATTTTTGATGCACATTATATACGATTTTATTATATCGTTTTTGAGAATCATTTTTAAGGTATTCAAACCAAATTTTATGTTTGAATTCTCAAGTTCGAAATACAGTATACTCTCGATATCTCAAAGGTGAAGAGATGCTACAAAATTTCGAGATAGCATGCTCAGAACTAAATATGTTCTAGAAAGTGGAAAGATATATTCTTAGTAAGTACACTAAAAAGTAGAGTAATGAAACATAAAAATTACTAATAAATATGTATGTAATGATAATTGACTATAAGTCTAAATACAGTAATGATAGTTTCATTTTTTAAAGTAAGACAAAAATAATTATGCATTAAATAAAAAAATAATTGGTTTACAATAAACTTACATTGTAATTTTTCTGAAAGAATTCCATTTCTACTTCGAAAAACATTCGACATAACCAGGTTTTGAGAAGAAACTCTTCAACACAGGAATTCAAATTAACATTATGTGGATATGTAATGGCACGGGTAAAAAATATTTTTTTGACATAACAGGGTATTCGAGATATGGAGAGCATACTGCACTTTTTTTTTAAACTTAATAATTATAATCATTATGAATTTAAATATGTTATGGGTAGATCAGGGTGTGTAGCCAAATCTTCCGACAAAAAATAAGCAGCTTTTAAGCAAAAAATATTTTTGAGCACTATGTACGTTAACAAAATGCAAAATAATTTTCAAAGACTTTACATGATCAAGACAAAATAACTAGTTTCTGACAGAGAACTATTTTCTTTATTATATTAGCCATTATAAAATGATCAAGAGATTTTTCAATTCGATATCTGAGGGTGGAAAATGAAGCCTGAAATTGAGAGTATCTTGCAAAATGCAGCAGAGCTGCACATGAGAGTGCAATAATCTCACAGTAGATGCACATGCAGACTCGCAAGTAATTCCTTACACATGTAAAATGATTGCAGCTTTAATATGCTATGGACTGAAGGTACGCCAAAATGGATTGTTGTTGAATGAATTGTGAAAATGTTGGATAGAACAATGTAAAAAGCATGCTTTTGCATAATATGTGGTGAAAATCGAGATTGTAAAGAAAAAAAATCTCATTTTTGAAAAAGCACCCAATGAAAAAAGCACCTTTAAAGGCTTTTAAAAAACGAAAATAAGCATTTTTTAAAAACACTACACACCATGTAGATGATAATTCCAAGATCCATAATGTAAGACTGTAATGTAAATATTCATTGAAAAACTAGATTAGCAAGTAAGGCCCTGTCTAGAACTAAATGATCATTTTTATTACTAAATAACAACTTCCATTCCTATTTTTTGCAATATGAATGAACTTGAGAACACCTCGGCATTTTAATTCAAAACTATTATGATTGTGCTAAAATTAAAACATACTGAACATTATTATTATTTTTCTTTTTTTTATAAGACAGAAACTCTTTCTATAGATAATGGAAGCGTCACCTCTAACTATATCACAGTTAAACTTCAGGAAGGCCACAAATACTTGGGGGGGGAAAAATAAGTTTTTTTTCCCCTCAAATTTATTTTATTGAATTTATATATATACATGCACAGTCAACCATACTTAAAGGAATACCATTGTTCCAGCCAACTCTACTCATTTAAATAGGATATTCTAGAAAAAGGAGAATTATTCATTCTTAAAAGTTAAATTTTTAGTTTTTATGGTATCTAATGTTTAATATGATTTAATTAAATGAACTCAATTTTATGATCAATAAACAAATATAATTAAAGCTGTCAATGTTAATATCATAAAATATAAATGTCATATAAAGTTATGTAGAAATAAATCAATGCTAATTAGAAGCATAACATAGGTACTAAATTATTTCATTACTTTCGAAAAAATCTGTAATTGAAGACTGTTTTGATGCCAGTATAATTCAACAAAAATCTATTTTCTCTTTCTATTAAGACTTTCATTATTTGAGCATTCCTTTTGAATGCTTTCAGAAATCTCTTTTATCCTCAAAACTTTAAGAATTCCAAAATAATCAGCAATTAAAGCTTAGGATCTTTTGCTTCTAAGACTTCTATTTTTTCTATCGATAATCTTAAATCCTTCTTTTTCTAGCAAGCTACTCAGAGTTATTCACTAGAGAAAGGAGTGATTATTCTACTTCAGAGAAAAACTGCACACTAGTTTTAAACTTTTTCTTATCAAAGCTAAATTAGTGTACAACAGGGGAAAAGGTTTTGGCTGCAAAACTAATCACTCTGTGCCTTCCTACAGTCTAAATATGTGAATCTAGGAGATGTAAAACCCCCTTGCTTATCTGAGATCCACATATTTTATTTATCTTCTTCACTGGAAAACGAAACTTCCATTCTAGCTGGTGAAACATTTCTTAAAAGATAAGTAATTTTTTACATTTTCATTTCAGTAAATCTTCTTTATGCAACTAAGTGAGGAATGGTAACAAGAAATAACCGTTTAAACAAGTAAATAACATTAGTTTTATAAAAAATTGTTTGTGTTATGAAATTTTATTTGTATAAGCGAACTATACGATATGGAATTAGGTGTGGGGGCTGACTGTATATATATATGTAGATTTAATGAAACATATTTACTGACTCTATATTAAAGAAATGAGTTCATGTATTATGATAAATAAAAACACATACACACAAAGGGAAAAACATATTAATGCCGAAAAAAGCTTTTCAATTGTTGCAAAAAATATTAGATCTTCAAGTTATTCCATTTCAAATTAATTTATTTTATCCCGACTTATAGAACATTTTTGTTAAATTACTTGTTTTTTTCAGATTGATAAAATCTCTTGCCTTCTTCGAGGAGAATACCTTGAATTTATTATATATTAGCAAAGTGATAATATAGGTATAGTTATGAAAATTGATTCAATTGTTCTATTGAAGGAGTTTTGAAATTTTGGTTCTGTAAGTTATGGATCTAAACTAAATATAGGGAAGCTTAAGCTGATAAGAATTAGGGTAATCTTACACTAACTATGTTATTAATTAAATTAAATTTTTATTCCTAAATTTTTAGGAATTTGCTGAAATATCTAATATTTCCAGAAGTTTTATTATTAACACCACTTTTAACAAGTAATTAAAGTTAATAATGTGTTACATGTAACAAATGTGTAAAGAGAAAAAAAGAAAGAAATGCTCATGGTGCTTTAAATTAAAATTATTATATACAAGTATTTATTAAAACAGTATAATTCTAAATATAAACATCTCCAGAGTTATTCAATGAAACAGATGCTGAGAAAACAACAACAAAGGAGTTTGTATTTACATAACAGAATTTCCTGAGGCTATGATTATCTAAGATGACCGACGTCACATGAAAGCAAGCAAGCTGCTGGCATATGCCATGGGTTTCACGTTTGGATGAGGCTGAAATAATAATAAAAAATATAGATAATTAACATCGAACAAGACAAAGAAAATTATTACAATTATAATTACGGGGCTGTTACTGGAGTAAAACTCCAAAATTAGTTGCTCTTTAGCTGTTCAAATATGAAAAATAGTCTCAAAAATAGTTTCTAGATGCATAAAATAGTTGCCAAAATAGTCTCCCCTTTTAATATATTTTTACAATCATTCATATTTTAATATAACATAATCCAAAGAAATAAATAATTTACATTACAGATAGATGCTCATACAAAAATATATGTGATAATAATCCAATTTAAAATATGCATAAGCATTAAACTCAATCTGTTAAAGATGTATTAGATGTCCTGATATGCAGATGTTCTCTAAAAACAAGATATTATATATATAAAAAAAAAATTTAAAAAAATTACATGGTATACATAGTATGTGCTGCAAAAACAAATCAAACAGCAACATTTGCATAGTTGGTTATATCAAGAGGTTTTAAAGCAGCTTGAAACCAAATTAAAAAAATTGTTTATTCAACAAAATTTCCAATAAAAAAAAAAAATGTGTAATTTTTTTATTACTGGATGCAATAAATTACACCATTTTAAAACACCTAATTTTAAGAGGAAAAATAAAAAAAAAATAGGTAAAATAATATAAATATTTTTGAGCTGAAAATATTTAAAAAAGTCATATTTTTAAAATTCTAGTTCTCCAGAATTATTCTAACAACTCTGTTGCAGTTTTTTCATTCAAATTTTTCAATAAATTAATACAAAAATTAAAAAAAAAAAAGTATTAAGAATAATTTTTTTTTAATGTATAAAACTATCTCTTGATTAGCTAAATTAGTAAATCTGTGCAAGCATTTTTCAAATCACTTAAAAAAAAAAATTAAAAAAAAGCAGCCAGCATCTGAAAAATTCTAAAAGAAAAAAAAAGTTAAATAAAATACTAATCTAAGCAGTAACATTTGGAAAATAACAAACCAATATGAAGGGATCCAAACTTTGCTTTCTAAACTATCAATACTCTATTTTTCAGATTGAGGCTACTCTGCACATATAAAAACCAAATATGACTAAATAGTAGGTATATTTATTCAGGGAAAGTACATTTCTGTGCCTGATTTTGTAGCTTAATTTATAATTAAATAATTAGCATATTAGATTTCGGTTTGTTAAATCATTATTATTGGCATTTAATCTGTAAAAATGTAATAATTAGAAATAAAGTTATTCAATGTGATACCCTTTTTATTGTGAACACTGTAGCTGTAGTACTTCATTAACAATAACTTTTATTATTTATAATTAAATATACATGAAATGCGGCTTACTTAAATTTCTTTTTAATTGTTAGATTATCAAAAAACAAGCTTAACTATCATATTGTAGACAGGACTAAATAAAAAATAAAAAAAGTGAATTTATTCTTTTTTTTCATAATTAATTGGTAACAAAAGTATACATTTTTCATAACTGATTGCAAAATAGTCGTTTTTTAATATATTTTAGCAAAAAATAGTTATCCATGTCACCTTTTCTTCAAAATAGTTTTAGTTGCCAATAGTAGCTCTCCAATAATATATAGAAATAATAAAAATAGTTTACATATATGTTGGCTTGCTTCTACAAACTTTAAAAAGATAAAACCAGTACACCCAAATTTTTTATACTTTTGACATAAATTCTTTCACATAAAAAAGCATGGGAGAGGGACATTTTTGCTGTCTTTTAAAATTTTCTAAAATAGTTTAAAGGTTAGACTAAATATATAATAATGGATTTTGAGTAAATTTCACTTTCTCACAGTTATTTAAGCAGAATACAGCAAGGCATATATTTATTATATATATATATATAGTCTCTTGGAATTTTATATATAGTCTCTGAAATTTTATAGCTCTGATCATTTTTGGAAATACACAGATGAATACAAAAATAAAAATTTAAAGAAAAAAAAAATACTTACAACAGCAGTGTATGTAACAAAGTTGGGCTTCATATCTTTTCCTTTTAGGGTAATAAAGGCTCCTTTGTTTCCCATTGTATCACTAAAAATATGAAATAAATTAAAGATTTATTTTTCTCATAGATCAATATCATAATTTAACATAACACTCTACTTTGCAATTTAAATGCTCAACACCACTAATAAAATCTAAAGAAAAAAGTGAAAAACAAAAATGTTGTCAAAACAGATGCAAGTAAAAATGTTTTACTGAACTATACTCAGTTATGCATAGGGGCATACACTTATTGAAATTTTCAGCAATGTATGACAAGTCTTCTACTTTTGATCCAGCCTATTCCTGCCTAAGTTACTATCTTAGATTAGTGCGCTTTTTATCCTCAAGGGACAGTCAATGTTTGAAAATTTTACCGCAGCCTACAAGTTTATTACTTTTATTTAACAATTTTAATTAAATAGTGTTTAAACATATCTCCAAATAAAGTTACATGAGCAGTATTGGTGCAGCTTTGGGTAACATTTCTCAGCTCCAGGTTATACTCTTGTCCATAGAAAGTATG
Source organism: Parasteatoda tepidariorum (assembly GCF_043381705.1). Classification (NCBI taxonomy): domain Eukaryota; kingdom Metazoa; phylum Arthropoda; class Arachnida; order Araneae; family Theridiidae; genus Parasteatoda; species Parasteatoda tepidariorum. The sequence continues at coordinate 32,201,844 of NC_092205.1, forward strand.
AACCCAAGAGAAACACAGTAAATAAAATGGAAATAATTCAATGTTCCTTGCATGCCCTGCTACTATTTCATATACAAACCAGTACCACAGGTAGGGGATCACTACTTCAGACTTTCATATTCAAGGATTGTGCACAGATTAAACAAACAATTTTACACCTGTTTTTCTTGCTAACACAACTCTAAAACAGCACATTTTTTTTACATGACATAATAAAAAAAGCAACAAAAAAAAATCAACTAAAAGATATATTAAAGGATTTTATAATTGGAATGGTAGACAAAAAGAAATGAAAACACAGATTAAAAAGAAGTTAGTAAACTTCTATGATGCAACAGCTTCGTCCGAGTTTTTTTAAACTCTACCCCGTATTATGTACACACTTTACATATTGTTAGTGATATAAGAATTACAACCTCCAAAACAAAAATATCACCAAGAACAATTTCAAATATGATTAAATACAAGGACTCAGGTTCACAAAATGACTTATGCAATTACTATGTTCAGCTATACACTTGAAATTATTCAATTTAATAAATTGTAAAATAAAATAAGCTTATGTCTAAAAGATAGCTATTGCACATAAAAAAAATTAAAATATAAATAGGAGAGTAAAAAAAATAAATATTATACCAGTAATTAGGTGCAGAAAAAACAGTAATGCACTTTCCATTGTGCGTTACTTCATATCCTTCAGCTTTAACTTCATGACTACGTATAATATAGTCTAATTTATTTTTATCAAGGAACTCTTTTGTAACATCTGGGCCAAATTGAACTCCTACACCCCTTTTACTAGGTGAAATACCAGGCTGGGGTTGAGGATCAGACCAGAGTAACTCACACATTAGTCCTGAAATGAAAATCTGTAGTTATACATACACTTGAAATATATTGTGCCATTGTTCTAAAAGCAAATAAAAAAATAAAATACCATTTGTAAAAAGGTATCAGATGTAAAAACAATATATAAAAATATGTACATAAATAAGTAGCTGTACATTCTTCTGAATTTTTCACAGGATTTTACTCTTGAATTTAAAGTGACAGCAAAACTTAATTGTTTTTATGTATTTTATTATTATTATATTTTTGACATGCTTAAATTTTATAAAATTTAAATTAAATATCAAATTAAATTACCAGCATATTTTTGAATATAATTACTTTTAAGGATCTAAATTTTTTATACAAATAGATGAAGTGAAAAATTATCAAAAGTCAAAAGCACTGTCAAAAAGTACAGTTCAAAATAGAGGTAAAACACACTGCTTTAGGGACAGGTGTGAGTCTTCACTGTTATGATATGTAGATTTTTGACTTGTAATTTAGCTCTTAAATGTAAGTAAAAAAAAAATCTACATTATTAAAATGATAAAGTTAAACTTTTAGCGAACAAGGCCCAATCATGTAGCAAATTGGACCAAACAGATTTTAAACAAGTACAAAAGGTGTTCAAAAATTGCTAAAATAAAAGGTAACACATTTTGGAATTACCTTTTTCAGGAGGTTGCCTATTTCTGTCAACTTTGCGAATGTCAGTTAGTGTCACTCCAGGCTCTGAGAACAATCCACCATGCATTACCTACAATAAAAAATTTAGCAATATAAATCAACAATACTCCATATAATAATCAAGCTAGTTATACACCTATAAAAGATAGCATGTTAACAATAAATATTCTTATTGAAGTAAAACTAAATCACTAATTTGTTAGGTTGCTTGGAAAGTATTTTTTTTTTTAAATAAAAGATTATTTTCATATAGTGAATAAGTGTTCATTGAACTTTTATTGCCTATTCTGGTTTTACATACATAAAAGTCTTGTTCTTCTTTGGATAAAACTGATCTGGGAGATATGTGGCTTTTCCATTTGAAGTTAAGGTTTTACCATCCATCTAAAAAAGTTTGCACACACCAGAACAAATAATCACCAGATGGTGTCAGATCTGGAGAATATGCTAGGTGTGGATTGATTGATTGAATGTAGAGTTTAATGGCACAAAATCCAAATGTGGACATGCTGCGCCAAACAATATGTTTATACATGTCAAAATTGAAGTGCATGCTTATTTTCCTAAATATAATTAAAAATTGATAAAATCATATACAAACACGCAACGGTAGTATTGGAATAAAATCACGTCAAAGTTAAAACACAGTANTACCATCCATCTAAACAAATTTGCACACACCAGAACAAATAATCACCAGATGGTGTCAGATCTGGAGAATACGCTAGGTGTGGAAGTACACCCCATCCATTACCAAACTTGTACTAAGTCTTGCATTATCTTGGTGGAACACTACACTTTTTTTCTATTGAACAATTCTGTCCTTTTCTCTTTAAGAGAATAATTAAATTTGCCCAGCTGTACACTTCAGAATTGACCATTGTGTAGTCCGATAGAAGAAAAAAAAAGAAAAAAGATTCCACCCTTTTTTGATGAATATTGGCTTTCAGTGTTTTGAGTTGATTCATTTTTACTCCATGATCTCTTGTGTTTAACACTGTTGTTGTAGACAATCTATTTTTCATCCCCAGTGATGATACACTTCAAAAATTTATAATTTTCTTGATTTTGAGAAGCAAATTCTTGACATCAATGCAACACCATGAATTTCTTTCCACAAGACCATGAGAAACTCATGTGTGTAGCATTGAAATGAAACCCATGTGTTTCAAATGATCAAGAGCATCAATAAATTTAATCTCTCAGCAATCTCAGAAGTTGTTATTCGCCAATTTGCATTAATCCTTGACTTCATTGTATTGTCATCAGCTTTGACAGGCCTCCCAGATTGTAGTGCATCTTCATCTAAATTGTCTGATGGAAACTAAGCAAACCAGTTTTGGAATTAGTGTTCTGTCAACACATCTTCTCCATACACATCGGATTTTTTCCTAGTTTAAAAGCATTTTTACTTTTTCGATAGTAATATGGTGGGAGGGCAGTTTTTCACTCTCCATATTTGAAAAAGTACGAAATAAAAACTATTAAATAGAAACAATAAAAACTTTCCACAAGTAGGCCTTGCTAAATCAGCTGTCAAACTAACAATTATGTGGCTTGAGTGTGAAATTGGCTGTGAAAAAAAATAAATACAATTATGTCCTCTGTTGGGGAAAAATATATTTACTTTTCAAACAGCCTAATATGACTTATTTCTTTAAGAGTAAAAAAGTTCAAGTCTTTCAAAATTATAGATTTTAAAACTATTCTTCAAAAATTAGAGAGTATTCTACAAGTCAAGAATTAAAGATTAAATTGACTCATATATATGTAAGGGTGACAAAATCTTAAGAGAAGCTAACGAAAATGCTTTTCAATGTCAAACAATATTATATATATTTGCTAAGCATTATTTACATATTTAATTGACATGAGAAAATTTCCAGTAAACAGAAAATACCCTTTTTCTTACCTGTTAATTTTGAAATTTCACATCCGAGATACTTAATATTACATCTAGAATTATAGTAATAATAAAAATGTTAAAAAACAATGTTTTTCAGTGGACTAAAAGCAAAAAATAATTTATTATCGTCACACCTAAAAAAAAACAAAAAAGTAGGTGCATCACTTTTAAAAGACATGGGATTCCTTACGGCGATAAAAGTTTATTACAAAAAGAATGCAACTTATGTTATTCATCATGTGTGATAAAATAGAAATATTTTAACCTTTATATTACACATACAAACTGAAGTTTCTAAATATCAACTTGTTGTGCTACTTGAGGAAAATTATGCTAAGAGCAATAAAATGTTTAAGTAAATAGAATTCAAAACAGTATGTCACTAATGTAAGGTTCTTATCAACATTATAAATAAAAAACAGTTATTGTAATTTTTTAATCAGGTAAATAGTACACCAAATTAAATTTTAAATACGAATAAGATTAGGTGAAAAATTACCCAGTGACTTAAATACACCAGATACTCTAATATTGCAGAAATACAGAATGCATAGTTAATACTTACCAAAACTCTATTGTTTAGTAGATGGCACAATGGCAACCAGTTATATACTTCAGTGAAGAGTTCTGACATTTGGGATGAATATTTGATTATGTTAAAGATATTCCAATAAAAAATATATATTTGATTATATAACTATATTTGTAATCGCTATATTTTACGGACGATTATTTAGCCCAAGCAAAACTTTATGTTAAATCAAATAAATGCCTCATTTATATTAAACTGTCTAAGTCTAAAAAAGATGAAATAGCATCCATTACCAATTGAAAATGAGAATAGAGAGTGTATATAGAGAATTATGATTTTTACAGGCATGAAAGTGGTCGAAAACAAAAAAAGACAATACAGGGCGGGGGGGAGTGTTCTATAAAAAAGCAACTTTTAACTCGACCAGGAGATTTTTATTTAGTATTTAAAGTGACAAAAGCATTTTGAAAATTAAATTAAATTCTTTTAACAAATATAATTTTAAAATTTGGTTCACTACCATATTAAAGAAAATTAAGCAATTAAAGGAAGTCGCAGCTTAATTGTAATTTTAAATTACTGGTCAATCATTTTAAATAAAAACAGTGGCCAACTTTCATCTTAATAGCCTCTGATAGATTGTTACTAACAATTTTAGTCATTTTGACCAATCAAACTTTAATTTATTTTTGTCAGTAGCATCAAATGTATGCACTTTGCGTTTGTCTTTTAAATTGACTACTATCGTTAAAATAAATTCAGTTTACTCATAGCTGCTTACTTGTTTTTAAAATCGCGTGACTAGGAATCGCGATAATGGATTTTAAAATCGTGTGAATAAGAATCAAAATGTTGGATTTTAAAATCGCGTGAATAGGAATCGCGATGCTGGATTTTAAAGCCGTGTGAATATGAATAACGATATTGGATTTTAAAAGCACGAAAATACAAATTTCGATAGTGAATTTTTAAATCGCGTAAATGAGAATCACGATGCATAATTTGTAGGTCCGGCGAATACTTATAGCAACGAGTAATATTTAAACCGTGTATAAATACGAAAATCGATGCTTGATATTACAACCGCGCGGTAACGCATCGCGATATTGAATTTTAAAAATATGTGAATCGTGATATTTGGTTTTTTTTAAAACGCTTAAATACAAATCGCGATATTGGATTTTTAAATTGCGAGTACGATTTTTAAATCGCATAAAAACAAATTGCTTCAAGAAAATTTCAAATGAGTTAAATGCGAAAATTGATGATTTACATAAAAATCGTCTGAATAAGAATCGCAATTTTAGCTGATTCCGACGCAGTTCCTAATATTTAAAATTTTGAAAATCAGCCAAACAAAAGAAATCAAATATCAGCAGCCAACACGAAACTTAGAATTCTTTTTTCCAATCATTAGCGGCCGACTATCCATCGTACGGTTTGGGTTTCTCTTATTAGACTAACCAAAAGTATTTGGAACAGGGTCGGAAAATTTTAAAATTTGGAGAAAAAAGCGGATTTCCGTTTTTTTGCGGCAGTCTTTCATCCCCGTATTTTAAGTCATGAATGAACCCTTAAAAACATTTTAAAATTTTAAGATAGAATACGCACACTGAAAGTTAACAGAGAAAAGTATAAAAAAAAATAGGCCCTCTTCTACTCACAACTACCTAAGAAACTTAGTATTTCAAATACAGTGAAAATTCGATCTTACATATTCCGCCAGACTATCATTAAAAAAACACGCGAAGCAGGTATAACGTAAAATAATAATAATAAAGTATATTCCTTAAAAATTGACACTTATCAAAAGAACTACTAGAAAAAATGTATAATCTTCACATGTCTTTTGTTTTGAGATACAATTTCAATAATACCCCTAGCTAAAGCGTACTTTTTCAGTGTTTCATGCTTTCTAACTCTTGATCAGTTGTGGTTTATCATCCAAAATTTTTTGCTCTTCTTCATCGTTCTCATCGAGGACAGGGATTAAATCAGATATTGAAAAGTAATTGTATGAGTGTTGCAACGGACATACGCAACAACTTTGGAGGATCTTTAGACATGCAACTTTATTCGGAAGAGTCAATGTTCTCGTTAGGAACTGAAAAGTAAATAATCCCAAGAAGTTTAATTAAACCCAATCATATTGCATTTCAGTGGACACCGTAGAAATCAACTTCAGAGCTTTCTGAACAATTTTTTTTTTTTGCTTTTGAAATACACCATCCTACATTTCTTTAATCATTAAATCACAGTTACTTAACTAGTTTTGTTAAAATCAGATTTTTTAATAATAATCATATACGTTTCAATGCAGGACTGTTTTCACTTAAGTGAAATAGGCTCCCAATAAAACCTGCCATTGAAAATGGAGAAGGCAAAAATGGGGAAAGCTAAAGCGGGTATCTCATTCGACTTAAATAATCCTAAATCTTCATATTTGTGCAGTTAATTAACAAACATTAAGTCGTTTTGCATTAATGAATTATCTTGTGTAACATACATCTTTAATTATATAGGAGAGTGCACAGGAAATGGACATTTGTCTTATCAAAATATTTTGTCATTCAAACTACTTTTTAACCACATTAGACAGGATAGTCAGAACTTGGGATTCTACTGTACTTATATCTATTTTAATTTTTCAAAACATAATGAATAAAAAGGATATTTAGCCTTTACTTCTCCTTCAAAGCCATACATCTGATTCATAGTTTGACTCTCGTGATTGCCTAAAAATAAAATCTTAATAAATACAAACTAAAATTCAGTAAATATGATAATGCAGACCATTACAAAGGCATCTTACCTCGTGACATAAAGAAATGATTTGGAAACAATAGTTTAAAACCAAATAAGGTAAAAATGCATTCAACAGAAAATGAGCCTCTATCTACAAAATCACCATTGAATAACTTAATAAAATTAAGGAAAACACAGTATCTTGAGTTTTTTTTAAAAAACTGATTCGATATTCTTTATGCTGAAAAAAGAGCAGTGAAAGATTTATACTGTTTTCAACATTCCTATTTTGAACATACAAAGTTAGCAACATGAAAGAGAAAAAAAATAAATCCACAAAATTTTACAAAATAATAAAAATGGCATAACTACTGATTAATCTCAAATGTCTTATACATTAAGAACTTTTGTGGTTTTTGAAATCAATAAATTACAAAAGCTATATTACCCTAATATAGCTTTTGTAATTAAATTTAAATTAACTGCAGCCCTTTTTCATTTATGATTATATCTTAAATGAATAACATTTATTATTCCAATTAAATGCTTTTATTACTTTTAAAATATATATTTCTGAATAAGAATAATTCAGTTTAGATGGTTAATTCATATATAAACTAAGACTATAACTGCTATTGTAATAAATAATTGTTACAAGGATACATAAGGATTTGTTTCTGATGGCAAACCATTCATTTCAAAAATATTCATTAAGTCATAAAACTGGCCATGAATATCTCCACAAACAGTAAACTTGTCATTCTAAAAATAAAATGAAATGTGATAAATATTTTATAATTACAATTAACAAGTACGATACTTATTGATTGAAAAAAATAGATTTAAGTTAAAAGCATTTTGCTCAATGTACAAAAACAAATTTTTGTCATTCTCAAATCAATCCTTAATCATGATTGCTGACTACAGGATCGAATGTAAACAAACTGGCAATTGGAATTTTAAAAACATTTTAATTTATAAGCATTGTCCTATAATTATATCAATTGATAAGCTATATTTTTATGACAAACTTGATTGGAAAGGGTAGGAATAAACAGAATTTTTAATTCAAAACTCGGAATTAACACCTGCTGCAGTCGAACAAAATCCAATTTTTCAATTAAATGTTGGAAAAAGTTGCCCAGCAGCTGATTTTTTTAAATTGATTTTTTACTACTTAATCTACAAAATTCTTTTTGTTATATCTATCGGGAAAGTATCATAGAATAAACACATGCACTCAAGATGAAAAAAAAATCCCAGATTTCTCAAGACTGATTTTATAAAATTTCCTTGCTTTTTGCAGCTGATGGAATAAATTTTATAGTTGATTGTTTTTAGAGTGAAAATATACTTAAAACTTTTACTTGTTATTGAAGTTGAAACAAACAATTTTTTAATATAGTTATTACAAATATAATAATTAAACTTTAATTAGATATTTATTGATACAAATTGGGCTAATTTTTCCAAATTCATACCAATTTGGAAGAAAATGTTTTGACAATCAAACTCACACTTAAAGTCTTACTCCTTTCCATAATTTTTAACAGTACTTGAATGAATCCAATGTTACTCTGATTTTTTTTCAGACTGATAAAATTAACTGTGTCCACCCTGTTATTAGTGACATTGTCATTAGTGTAAAAATGATTAAATAAAAAAAAATAATAAAGTTTATTTCTTANTCTGGCTCTCCCTTACAAACAAATAAAATAAACTGTGTTTTTAAGTTCCACCTTAGAAAATTTGATTTCCGGAAACTTCTGTAAAAAATGATATTTTGAAACGTCTGGACCTTCGATCTCCGGAAACTTCCAGATCACTGTTAGCGAAAATTCCGGAAATCCGGATTTTTTGCGGAGCACAATCACCCCTGCTTATTGTGTGACCACCCTGTTATTAGTGACATTGTCATTAGTGTAAAAATGATTAAATAAACAAAAATAAATGAAGTTTTTTTCTTATTTTGTTGGAATAAAAATTTTATTTCATTAACAGCCGTTTTTTCAAACTTCATAATTTTTTCTTTATAATTAATTTCACTAATTTAATTTTAAATTCATATATTTCACTACTATTCCTTGACAAAACATCTTTCGGAACATTACAGCAGCTTTTAAAAATGTTAAGCAAGCTGTCAATCAAAATCTTTTAAGTTGAAATGATTTTCAGATTTTTCTGCTATCAGAAAACTAGACAAAAATTAAAGCTGCTTTTCAAAGATTATCACGGTATATGGAAGAATGTTTTTTAATGAAATTATTGCACCATTTTCAACAGTTACTTATAGTCGTTAAATTAAGTTTTATCTTTATCCAGCACTCAGTGCGATGATGATGGGCAAAATACCGAATTAAGAAAAGTCTCAGTTTTGTAAAAATGAAAAGAATTTGCAATTTGATTTTTTAATATTTCAATGATGCATTATCTGGGCTCAAAAAGAAAATATCAAAGTAAAATTTTTTTTGCCGAACTGGAGATTATCAAAAGTTAATTTATTTATATATTTGTCCAATCTGAAGCACAGAAAATAGTTTAAGGCTCAATGACTAATATACTAGAATCGCTTCAAATTTTAGACACTTAAACTATGGCTTATTTTCTTAAATGGCAGAAGAAAAACACTTCAAATTAAGAACTTAAGTAATTAAATGAGAGGTTTGCTTTTAATATTTTAAGAATGAAAACTGAAGATTTATGAAAATGATTCCAGTGACATACCAGATTCGTAACAGAGGTGGTGCGGGTATTGTATGAAAAAAATATTACTATTAGAGCTTCCAGTGTACAAAAATATAAAATTACAATGTAGAAAGACACAGTACGAGTTTAGAATTAAAAATTGTGTTAATCTCTAGCCTTTCCAATCAAATTTATCATGAAAATTATAGCTTATTAATTGATTTAATAGGACAATGATTATTAATAAAAAACAGGACAAGTATACGGGAGAAAAGCATAGTTTGTGGGAAAAATACTCTTCTTTTATTCAAAGGTTTACTTTATGACTGTTCGCAGATTACTAAGAAGTATAAAAAAGTAAATATTGAGAAAAAACTAATACAAACAGTTGAAAGAAACCATAGTAAATATTCCGTTTGAAAAAGATAAAAACGAATAATTAGCAAATGACTTAAGGAATTCAATATAGTATTTTAAATGATTTAAGCTATGTTTTTTTTTTGCCTTTAAATGATTTAATCCTCTTACATACATTTCCTAAGTATTTCAATATAAATTTAGAAAGAAAAATTGCAAACAAATAAATAATTGAAAATCTGTAAAGGCTCTGATTCAAGCAACAAAATAAGTTATCAGCTATTTACCTCAGGTATTTGAACCTCAACCATTGTAGGCATCTTTTCAAACAGAGTTTTGACATCAAGTAAGATCTATAAACATACATAATAATTAGGATTAGATTTAAAAACCAAAAGAAAATTTAAAATCAAAAGTTTTATCAAAAATTTAACTGCACTGCAAAAAAGTACAATTGTATATAGACATAAACTAGTAGAGATTTTATCAACTTTTACTTTATTATTAATTCTATCCTATTGGAGGAATTTTGCATAATCTAAATATTTGTTAAAAAGTATAGTTTCATTTAAATATGCTTCCTATGAAATAAAATAATTATATTAAATAATAATTATATTTAAAAGACAAAAAAAAATGATAGTACACCTTATTTTATATCAAATTTCAAAGTTGTGGTTTTCGTATTGAAAATATGAAATAATATCATTGACACATCACATTTAGCAGCTTTCAGAACTTCACCAGACATCAGACTCGAGGGTAAATTATTTTGGATAACAGGGTGGAGTGAATAATTTCGTCTCGATCCTGGCATAAGTCAGCAGTAGCAAACCAATACAATTTCAGAGAGCCTCAGATTCTTAGTTTGGAGTTATCACTTAAGTCTAACAGTATTATTTTTTTGATTTTTTATTAAAGCACTAAAAAAATAAAATTTATGCAGACTCTTTTTTTTCTGCTCTTGGGTAAAATGCTAATTTTGCACAAAAAATATTGGCGCAAGGGCAAAATAGCAGCATTAAAATAAACTTTAATTTGTCTCTAAATATTAAATTTTGTTTTAACAAAACATAATAAAAATACCCTGTACAATTGAACTTGACTGAATGTCTTTGATTACCTGATAAGCATAACGCCGGTGCAACTTTTTACCCTCCTTAAATGTTTCCATTAGACTCTTCATGAAATCTAATGTTACTTTTCCATCTTCTAATTTAGGACCATTATAACAGTCCTCAATAGCTAAAAGAAAAAGAAATCTGTGAGAAAATACACTATTTTAACAAGTTTGCTTTGGCTTTCAGAATAATTATAATTAATCTGAGACCAGCTTTGAAACTTCTTGGTACATTTACAGTAAAAGGTCACTTTTAGACAGATAAGAGGAGAAAATGCTACCAGCAAAAGCGCGTCTCTTTTTTTTACGCACAGATTAATGTTTTTATACTTGTTTATTTGGACTCCAAAACAGCTAGAATAATTTACTTAAAATTTCACAAACCATTTTAAGATAAGCATGATAGCAAATTTTCAACATTGAAATCGAAAAAGTATGAAAAAACTGTTTCAAAAAAATCCTTTTTTACTCATAATCTCTTAAATTAAATATGTTATGATTAAAAACCCCATTCTAGTGTTCATTATTTTTAAAACACTAATATTCATTTACTTTCTTCAGAGAAATATTATATTAAAATATAATAGCAACAAGATTTGATAGTTAAAAATCTATATAAGTTTCTTGAATTACTAAATCAAACAAAGGTTATGCATAATTTTTAGATACAAAATATATTCAAATTCATTAATACAGTTTAGGATGCTATTATAATATCATACCGACCAATCACAGCAGATTTTCAGTAGTTTCAAAAAATATTTACTCCAGTACTAGCAAATATAATGCATTAATATTATAAATCAGAATTTGGAAGGATCTTGGCCATTACTATATTTAAATAACCTTATTTTGGGCTCGGCAAGCAAGGATAGTCCACCTTTCTCATATAACTCCCGTTTACAGCAAAAACTGAAAGCTTACAGATTTCAGGCCTTCCAGCCAATGTCTTGATGGGGTAGCAATTGGTGTCATATTATTTGGCGACATCTTTAGTCAGTTAACAATAACAATTGGCATCTTACGCTGAAGGTAATACATTTTTAATGTGCAAAAAAACAGAAGGAATCCTTGTTGCAAAAATTTTTAACAGAGCGATATCTATAAAAATTGTTTTACTAAAAAATTTTCTGCTTTAATTTATAACAAGAAAAACTATTTTGCTCAACGTCAAAAGATGGAGAATATGTATCATTAACTGAATTTAATAAAGCACACATTAAGCATCATAATAAGTAAATAATTTCGAACAAAAATATTTTAATTTTAAGATTTCTAAGGGGCACCCTTACCAGAAAAATAAACTGACAAATAAAATGTAAAAACAAATCACTCTAATTTTGACAAAAAATGTTCAAAGAACAAAAGTTTTTTTCCCCTCCAACCCAGTCTGAAACTCTTCCCTTCTCTCTCAACACCCAATGTTCTAAAAAATATCCAATCTTTAAGAACTAATTCCTCCAATTTCGTTTTTGTTTTTGGAATAAAACACATTATTTAATAAGGTATTGCCGAAAATATAGATTTTATTTTAGAAGCTGTTGTGTTACAGTTTTTTTTTAAATCAAAAAGCTGCACCTAATTTTAGAAAAAAAAGAAAGGAAAAAAAACTAAAATTAAATGATTTAAGTGTTTAAGAAACTTTAAAAAAAAATTTTCCTCTATAAAAATAGATTCCTGCAATCCTAACTAGATTTTAGTTAGGATTGCATTATTATGTGATTTATCATTCTGAATTGTTAGGTGCACTCTACCATTTATAAAAGTATATAAAACAAAGAAAAGAAAAAAGCATTTTAAAAAAGTAGAAAATTAAAAAACACAAATAAAATTAAATTATTTAACAATGAAAATATATAGTTTTGTCATCAGTTTATATATCAGCAGAGAGTGTGCTTTTTAATATCGCATTAATATAGTTAAAGCAAGCAAAATATATCACACACCTGTAAATGAACACATATCCAATGTTCTATGTAAGTATTTTTAGAAAGGCAGCATGCCCTTTGACCCATATAAATGTGCCTTCCTTGGACTTTTTTTTAAAAATAAGCAACCCTCCTTTAAAAACATTGCCTTTTTATTTTATTTGTGCACGAAAAGTTTTTTTTTTAACCACCTGCTTTAATAAAAGAAAAAGCCCCTCTTGTCCTTCACACCAGGTAATGTGATATGCTAGCTATCTTTGAAATAAATAATGCAACAAATTTTAACACAGCTTGTAATAAAATTATTCATAAAAATTAACATAAACAAACAGTACTATAAACTATTGGATGAAAACTACATTTTATTGAATAATATTAACAAAATATTAGCAATACAAGTAAGGCAATTTAAAATTAAATAAGCAATTTTTAATGTGGATATGAATATACTAGGTGCAAAGAATGTTAATGGGACTTTTGTTTAAAAGCAAAAACATAATGAATTATGCCTTTTCTCAACTTAAATATGAACACACACTTGTTTGTATTTTAAAATTCTACTCAACACATTTAGCATGTTATGTTTTAAGAGCAGCTAGTAGGTTTTGCATCTATTTATGTGAATAAAAAAAACTAAATTAATGTTTGATAAATAACAAATTTAACTAATATTGTTTAAAACCATTATTTATTTGTTCAATGAAGAAAAAGACAAGGTCCCTTCATTTCTCCCATAGTAAGACTCTTTAATCTAACAACAGTAATAAACTTACTCATACATTCTAAATTTAAAGTCTCGGCAACTGATTTTTTATTATCTTCCACAGATACTGTTTTTAAAAAAAAAAATCGAAATTTCTTTCAAACTTATTAAAAAAATCTTAGAGCTATTTTCCAAAAATATTAAGATATAGAAACAAATTTTAAATTCACACATTTTATAAGAAATACATCATTCCTCTTTTTAAATATTACGCAATTTGTAGAATATTTCCATAATATTATTAGTGTCACAGAATTTTTTTCCCCTTAAATAATGCAAAAATTTTTTAAGCTAATTTCAACACATTCATGTAAAAAGCAAGAGTATAGAGTTTATTTATACAGTAGGGAACAGATTATCCGGAACGATCGGGACCATCGCTATTCCGGATAACTGATTTTTTCGGTTTTCTGAATCGCTACAAAAAGCCGTTTTTTTTATTGTTAAACCCAACTAAAAAAAAGTAATATTTGGAAATAATCTTAAAAAGAAGAAAAAACGAAGTAATACATTAATGATTATTTCCAAAATGATAGTAAGGTAAACATCTTTCCAAAAAGAAAGAAAAATCCTAAAATCTTATAAGGAAAAAAAAAAATATGTTTTTTTTTTAAATGGTGGGAAAATTTATCGAATTACGTTCCGGTTTTTTGGTTTTCTGATTTCCGGATAACGGGTTCTGTACTGTACTTGAACATTATATTACAGAACCTTTGATTGCATAAGCAAAAATATAAATATTTAAAATAAAGAGAATGACAAAAAAATTGGAAGATCAGTTGCGCTAAATAATGAAAGGAAAAGTAATTTGTCATCTATGTTTAAATAGACAAAATTAAACATATAAACTAGAGGGGAACACACTTACTCATCGTTTCTAAATTCAAAGAGTCAGCAACAGATTTTTTGGTTTCTTCCACAGAAATAGCATTTTCAAATGCTTTTCTTTTTACTATTTTAGAACATTCTAAGAATTTAGTTTTTGCATCTTTATCATTTGGCCTTGCAGTGGTTACCTTTAAAAAAGATTATTCATTATAATAAGGTATATATACCACCACATTATCTATTAAATAACAAAGCATAGAAATTAAGCCAAGGCTGTAAAAATTCATATTTTAGAGAAATTTATATCATGGTTGACAGAATTGAACTATGAATTATTATTAAACATACATATTAGAATACATACATATATTAGAAATGAGATTTGATTTCAGGACCAATGATCTTTACACACAATTCCTCGAAATTTTCGAAAAAAATCGCATGCCCTGCTCCAATTTTTCAGACCCAGAAGGTTGATACAAAGAACCCAGAAAACAATAAGTCTTGTTTATATTTATGAATTATGAAACTGTACATCTGTAGGCCATATTGCAATGCTGCACTAGCACACAATTATATAAAAAGTGTTTAGAAACATTACACAGTAAAACAGTGTAAATAAAATTTTTGAGCAAAAAATGTTAAAAAATAGTCAAATTTTCTTATTATTTATGGACAAAGAATTTTAATGTATAATATTTGACGTACGTGGAATTCCAGGATAAGATTTAAACCATAAAGCACACTTTGAAATCATTTGTTTTGTACTCTATATATTAACTTATTTTATCAACAAAAATTTCAACACAATTAAATATCACATGAAGGATCAAAATTCCAAAATAAGTTAAGACAATGTTTCTGACACAGGCAAAGATAACATAAAAACAGGGATACCAAATGTTCCAATTTCTGAAAAATATTTCATATAGTGGTATATAGCTTAACACCAACATTTACAAAAAAATTTAGTTGATGTTAACATTTAAGAGGCTCACAACGAGGTCACTGAAAGAAAGTGGAGATTTATACGATTTTTGGAATTATATCTACATAGAGGTAGGCAAAATAACTTTAAATGATATTTACTTATCCAAGAACCATACATTAAAACTTAAACTCACAAAGCAAGCAAGTTGTCCTCTCTATAAAAATACAGTCCCTCTTTTTAACAAATTGCCACATTTATAAATAAAATAAAATTAAGAAATAACATCTCAGTAAAAAAAAAACAAAAAAAAAACAAGAATCAAGAGAAAATGGTTAAAGACATGAAATAAAAAAATATAAATGAATTTATAATTAAAATTTGAAAGAGACTTATTTTTCTTTACACGTAAAAATACCATAAGGTGTTAATAACAAATTTAATGAGTGTTATTCATTTTTAAAACTATTTCTTTGGTACAGTACATTCCCATATCCTCTATTTTTATGTTTCAGGCCATAGTATTATCAACATAACAATGAAAATGTTTCTTAACTTACAGCTTTGAAATCCTTCAAAGCCTCCTTGAATTTCCCAAGGGACATATATGCAGCAGCTCTTCTGTAATAGCCCTAATTAAAAAAATAAATAAATAGAAAAATTTAAATTTTTAAGCATATGTGATATAAACTGAAAATTATATAACATTTTAAGATTGAAATGGAGAAACATACAGTCAATATCTAACGATAACTTGAAATACACTATAGTAACAAAAAAAAATTTTTTTTTATCGTTACAAGGAAAGTATGCATCTCGAACATTTCTATTAAAACAAAGTTTAGCAGAAATTAAAAAACATGTTTCAAAACCTTGGATAGGGTATATATTAGTTGCCTAAGCTGCCTAAAGGGTAAAATCTGCCCAATAATGTTTCAGTTCATTTACATTCAACGAGCAAAAACTATCTAGCTGATGTGTATTCATAGTGAAACGGTTAGGCTGTTCGCCTTTTACCAGAGAGGTACGGAGTTCAAATCCCAGCTGAGAGGATTGAATTTTATCTCTAATTTTCTTTTCTAAAAAATGTTGGCGACTTTTTAATATGTTTTTTTTTTTTTTCAATTTATAATTTGTTAATTTAAAGTACTTTTTTTTCTAAAAATATAAAAAATAAATAGATAATTTTGAAAAAAATTTGTAATTTTAAACTTGTATAAAAATTTTGTAAATTTTTAAAAATGATAGAAATTTTATATTTTAACTAAAGTACATGGATAATTTAAAAAATTTATAATTTAAGATTTTGTTATTGTTCCATACATTTTAATTAAAAAATAAAATAAATAAAATTCTACTCATTTTTCTGCTTTTAAAAATTGAAAAAATTAATTCAAATTGAAAAATGATAATTTATAAATTGAATAAAACACACTAAATAGTCATCAATCTTTTTCAGAAAAGAAAATTAGAGATGAAAATCAACTGTCTCAGCTATTATTCGAACTCTGGACCTCTCTTGAAGAAGGTGGACAGCCTAAATATTACACCATGAATATACAATAACTGGGAAGATTTTGCTAGGTTTAAAGTAAATGAACTGAAATTTTAATGGGGCTTTTTTTTTTAACTCTAAGAGTAGCATACAACTTGGCAGATTCTAATTCTGGAAGCAAGGTTTTTAAACAGGTTTTTTCAGTTAAAGCTTTTTTATATTTATAACAGTGATACAGGCTATACTGTTAAGCTATACTAAAAAAAGAGAAAAAAACCTTAAAATTATTTAATAGCAAAATGAACAATGGAATTCTTAGAACAGGAAGTAGCCTCAAATAGTAACCTATCTTACACAATGAGTCACAAGATTAACGTAATTAACAAACATTTGGACCAGGGTTGGTATTATCCCATTGTTAATTAAGTGATAAGAACATAAATAATACCCTAAAATATTTTAGTTATCTATTTCATATTAATTTTATATAAATGAAATATGCATGTAATTGTAATAGCAATGATTTTAAATCCATGTTAAAATATATAAATGATTTTGTAAATCCAATTCTTTCAATATATTATAAAATTACTTTAGTTTTAATTAGGATTGGGTGATACATCGATGCATCGGAAAATATCGATGGTATACAATCATCGCCGATCCAATGTTTGGATTGGCGATTTTTCGCACCATCGAAAATTGCGACATACTAAAATGTGTACAATGTTTTCCGACGAGTCTTTGACATCCATGATTACACACGCAATATTGAACAGTGTTCCTGATAGCACATCGATGTCTGCAAGTTCGCAAGAAGAGCATTCTCCTCCGTAAGTGTACAGAGGTAGTTGCGGCAATGATTGTTATCTTTCCTCGTTACATCATAACTCAATGTTTTGCTTACATGATGAATCCCCATGTGTTTGAGAATCGGAGTGTTGTTAAATCTCTCAGTTATGAAAGTGTTTTCTTTTAATTGTGCAAATCCTGTTGATATTTTCACCATCAATTTTTCATTTAGGGTGTGAAGAAAAATTTTCAAACATTTATGAGGGAACTGACAATCATTTAACAGACTGGAAATAACTTACAAAAATTCAATTTTCTTCGAGCTTAGTCAATAAAAGGAAGCTATTCTTAGGGTATAAATATTTAACAAACAAATTAAGTATACCAGGGAAAACAAGTCAAAATTTAATTATACAGTAGTGAACCGATTATCTGGAACGGTCGGGATCATCGCTATTCCGGATAACTGATTTTTCCGGTTTTCTGAATCGCTACAAAAAGCAGTTTTTTTATTGTTAAACTCAACTAAAAAAAAAATTGGAAATAATCTTAAAAAGAAGATAAAACGATGAAGTAATACACTAACGATACTTTTCAAAATGATGGTAAGGTAAACATCTTTAAAAAAAGAAAGAAAAATCGTAAAATTTTATGAGGAAAAAAATTTTTTTTTAAAAAAAATGGCGAGAATATTTATCGAATTTTGTTCCGGTTTTCTGATTTCCGGATAACGGGTTCTGTACCATATATAATAAAGAAAAATGGATATTTTCAAACATATAATCATGGTACAATTTAACTACTTATTTCATGTAATTAAAACGTATTCCATCCATAAAGATATTAAATTATATTTAACCATCCTGATTTAAGCAAATGGAAAATATATATTTTTTTGTAATTTAAACATAAAACATATTTACGGAAAACATTTTTATTTAAAGAAACTAAATCAATAGGAAAACTTATGAAGATACCTTAACATAGGAAGAATCTAATTCAATAGCTTTTGAAGCATCTGTAAGGGCATAACCAAAACATTCAGTTTTAAGGTATGCAAAACTGCGATTTCCATAATATACTGCTACATTTGGGTTATGCTGAATTGCTTCAGAATAGGTTTCGATTGCTTTATCAAAATCTTTATCTAAAAAATAAGGTCAATTTATTAAACTAAGAAAAAGTACATACAAACTTACTCAGGTTGAAACTAATCAAGAACATTAAATATGACAATAACTTTTTATCGATATAAAAATTGTGATTAATAATTACATAAACGATTAATTAGAAGATAAAATTAAAATAATATCATTGATGATTTTCAAAATTAGTCACATAAGATAATTTTCAGCAGCTTCAATTAAGGCTTAACCAGAGCAGTTCAATATTTACAACTAGGATGCAGAACCTATGGCCCACAGGCCAAAAGTGGCCTCCAAAACCTTTTAATTTTATCCCTAAACTATTCAAATTATTAATAAAAATATGATTTTTCCTGCCTTCATCTGTAACAGAAATTTATGATTCTTTTTTGCAACTATTCTTTAAATATCAAGTATCAAAATATGAAAATATATATATATATGTTTCAAAATTCTAGCAAGTCATCTCAATCTAATGCTGTGTAAGAAAGAAATTTGTTTTTTGAACAGTTAAAGCTAACTTTTAGGATAAATGTATATAAATTCATGTTTGCTTTGTTGTTGTTTGCTAATAAATGTATAATAATTTGCTTTTAAATTTAATAAGTATATTTGTTTACATTATTATTACTACCAATACATAATCATTTTAATTTTATTACCCTTATATTTAATTACTTATTAATTTGTAAAACATATTTACTTTAAAACAGAATCTAAATATTAAACACATTTTTATAATTATAGCACTATGCTAATGTTGGTTTCTAACAGGGTTGCAAAAAACCCGGGTTTTTGTAGAAAAACCCAACCCGGGTGGGTTTTTCTGGGTTTTATTGGGCTTTTCTGGGTTCTATTGGGCTTTTCNAATATCAAGTATCAAAATATGAAAATATATATATATATGTTTCAAAATTCTAGCAAGTCATCTCAATCTAATGCTGTGTAAGAAAGAAATTTGTTTTTTGAACAGTTAAAGCTAACTTTTAGGATAAATGTATATAAATTCATGTTTGCTTTGTTGTTGTTTGCTAATAAATATATAATAATTTGCTTTTCAATTTAATAAGTTTATTTGTTTACATTATTATTATTACCTATAACTATTTTTATGTAATTACGCTTATATTTAATTACTTATAAATTTGTAAAACATATTTACTTTAGAACAGAATCTAAATATTATACACATTTTTGTAATTATAGCACTATGCTAATGTTGGTTTCAAATACTATATTTTGTAGTTATTGTGGCCCCCAGCCTGAATCTGGCTGTGTGTCCCTGATTTACAGGATACTTTGTCAGTTTGTTGACACAAGCAATAAACTCGCTAATACAAAGTTAACCGACACAAGTAAATTGATTTTATTTTTAAGATGACAGCTATTTTTTCAAAAAATAGGTAAAATTACTGTGGCTGGCAAAACGGAAAAGTTTTATTTTCAGTAACTGAAAGACTATAACTTGAAATTAAATAGTGGAAAATCAATTTATTAACTTAATTCAAATCTAATTTTTAAAATACACTTAATACATTGTTTGAATTGATTTAATAAAACAAAAGTCAGAAATTACACAAACAATGCCAATAGAATCTGAAACAAACTATTAATAACTATCTTTATTTAATGGCTATGTTACATAACAACTTTGACTAGTAATGATTTAATTAATTAGTTAACAAAATTAAGTGTAAATAGTATATGTTGCAGAACATCTTTTGAATATATTAAAACTGGAGATAGACAATTTACCTTAATGTCAAATAACAATGAAAAACTATTCAACAACAAAATAGATTAATTAGCTTGACACCAGCATTAAGGTAACTACAAAATAAGCTTGTTGATTGGTTAAATTATAAATAATTAGTTAAAGGTAAAATTTGAAACTGAAAGAGGATCCAAATATACATTGAATCACTTTAATTATTGAAAGTGACAGAAAATATTCCTATATATCATATATAAAACATCTCATGTACACCAATTAGCAATGAAGGAATAAATAACATGATTAGCTAGATAAGACATTGATGTTTTGCAATAAAATGGGATACGATCGAAGAAAAGCATGAATCATGAACTATTAGTAAAGTCATAATTTGAAAGGAGTGAAAACATGGCTTGAATTTTGCTAATACATAATTGCTGAGACAACCGGTGCTATTACCGGCATGGTTTACTTACTTTTAAAATAAACATTTGCTTTTTCTTTCAGTTCTTCAGCTTTATTTTTAGCATCATCTGTAACCGACATGATTACGATGCTGATTGTGCGAATTTCAAATTGTTATTGATTAAATTATTAAAGAATACATCTACAATAATTAGGCAGAAGGGTGAAAATCACCACATGCCAATGCCATATTGTGATTGCAGGATTGCCAGCCAGAATATACCTAATTATGCAGCTGGAGATCAACCCCCTTAGTAAAATTGTATGTTCGATTTAAACTTTTTAAACTTTAAAGAATCTTTTTCTACAAACAATATTTAGCAAATATCAAATAATACGAACGAATTCTAAAGATATAACTTGCAACAGTCGATAATAATACTTCAGTGAAAAGAAAAAGTAATCTTTTTAGAAGCAGACATTCCTAATATTTTTTTTATTAAAGTACTCTTGTAGGAATTAATTTTGCCCATACACACTTTTTTCGATTCATAAAGATGGCGTAGTAAGTTTGAATGCAGAATTGATGCAAAAAGTCTGATCCTTCTATGGAAGCGAAAAGCGCTAATCCCTGTTTTTTTTAAAGCAGAATTTGGGTTGCGTTCCAATATTCGCACCGGTGACACTGGTTACACGAAAGCGAACTACTCACGTGATCTCAGTTCACACCGTAATTTAGGAACGATCGGTGCGGTTAGGTCAGTTCTGGTTGCCATTAGCAACCAGAAGCAGACGCTCTCCTCTTTCGGAATCTTTGAGAAAAATATATTAGTGATAACAAATTTATTTTTTGTTCTATTATATTTATTTCTTGGCCATTCTATTTTTGCATTACTTGTTAAAGAATATATATTTCTAGACTTTTAAAGCTGTTTCATATAATAAAGCAAAATATCATGATTAGTTTCAGTTTATCTTATTTATTTTTTAAGTTTAGTTGATAGAAAGTAAAACTTCAGTTTCTTATTGCATATTTTTCCTATTTAAATGTTTATTTTAAAATGCATCCATCATCTCAGTAAGTTTTATATTTAAATATTTAACAAAATTAAAGAGAAAAATAAAAATCTGCTTAGTACAATTTTTATTGTTTTTCTTTGAAATATTTTGGAAATCATATTTTTGAAAAATGAGTGAGTTATGATTTTTTAAATTAAAAAAATATATATATTTAGCTTGCTTTAAACTTCATTCTTCATGTAAATAGCGTAATTAATTGACTTTAAATATATAAAAAACTTACTTTTATAATGAATTTTCTCAAGAGAGCAACTTTATCTTAATATAATAAGATCTTTTAAAATGTAAATTTGATAGCATTTCAAAT
>NC_092205.1:32226109-32266992 GCF_043381705.1 Parasteatoda tepidariorum
GAGAGAGAGAGAGAGAGGGAGAGAGAATTTCTTTAAAAACACAATTGTTAATTTGGGCATTTGGCGATAAAACACTTATAGAATTGAAGGATTTGTTACGTCAAGCGTTCAGGTATCTTAATTTTGATCTAGTTGCGCTTCTATGTCATTATGATTTATGTTGCTAAGTTAACTTTCAAAAAATTCTACGGCTGGCAACAGCACTTTTATTTTTTAAGTTGTTTATTTTTATTTATTTTAGAATTCGTTTTTTTTTTTTAGCGAAATGTTTTTTAACCTAACAGAATTCTTTGCCGACTGTTCTCTGTATATATGAAGAAAATAAAGTAAATATTTAAGTGTTGTAAAAAGAATCTTATTTAGTTGTACAAAGTACTTCTTTAAAAATGAAAACTGTTGCCACCAGCGGAAAAGAAATACAGCCAAAATTTGGGAGCCGCGTAAGAGAATTATATATATTAGATTATTTGTTGTACTTTCCGCTGGCGTTGCGTTATCAGATCAAGCTCGTTTTTAAAATTTTAATCTCCCAAAATAAACATTAGCTTTATTCAGCATCATTTGGTGCTGATGCTCTTGTTCATGGAAATTTAAGGATTGTCAAAATTTACCACTATCGAACAATTTTCCCCATTAATTTTGTACTTTAGTACATTGCTTCACTTTTTTCCCCGTAACCGCTGAGTCTACATCACCTAAGTTTATAGAAACGGTTTTCAATAGCGTAATTATTAACAAGACACAATTCAGAATCTATGAGTTTAAATGAGATATAGCTACCACTTCATTATTTGGTAGCTACTTCACCTAGTTTAGAAAACAAATTAATTATGAATATGCAATCAAATACATACCTGCCAACTCTTCCGGTTTTTCCGGAAGATTTAAATTTTGTATTTAAAGTGGCACCGAAACTCATGTCATGTCATTAAAATTTTTGAATTATAATAATAATTATAAATAAGTTTGACCACCACTACGTTTAAATAATTACAACAAATATATCAAATCATAATTGTAATAATTTTACAGAGGGGCCTCCCTGGCCGAGCGGTATCGCCGGTCCAAGCGCTCTGTTAAGCGTGGAGGTAGCGGGTTCGAATCCCGCCGTAACCCTGGATGTATTCTTTGTGATGTCTTTCTCTGAATTGTTCTATCTGTATTTTCTTCTTGACAATGACTTATAAGCCTATATTGAGCACACAAGTCAGCAAATGTATGTAATTTCAATAAATCAATCAATTACATTCAAGACTCTGCTGCACCCGCACTGAGGTAACGGGTTTGAATCCTGTTGTAATCCTGGATGAAATCTTTGAGATGACTCTCTTTAATTTGTGCTGTCATTGTGCTTATAACCCTTACTTTGAAAACTTAAGCCTGCACGGATATATATGTAACAATAAATAATAAAAACTAACTGCATTCATGTCACGGATGTGTTATATTTGTTTATTAGAAACTTAAAAATTTGAATTAAGGAAGTTATACTTGATATGACAATATATTCAAGTTACTTCTACGTAAGGAGAGTCGTGTGATTTTGGAACTGCTACAATCAAGTTGTAGATTCGTGTTCCGTAGTAACTGTAGAAATTAAGTCGGACAAATTATTAACATACGACAGCTAGAATGGAATATAATCAGTTATCAGTTTCGACGTTTTATAGGCGATCGCAACGCTCGAATAAGCTATCTGAAAAGAAGACCGGTTCCATGCCCTTGGCTTTTCCCCCTCCTCTTCTTTTCAGTTGTATAGGAACGCACTACGATATTTCTCCTTTTCCTAATAGTTTTCGTTTTTAATTAATAATAATATTTTTTAAAATTTCCGTGATGCTTTCTTATAAAACTATGTTTAATGTAGTTTTCAGTTCCATATAGTTTCCCAACTTAAAAGATTTTAATCTATATGAAAATCAAGACATAAACTAACGCACTTCCTTCTTCTATGACTCTCCACACGCTAATGGTAAAAGCATGCAAACAGTGTTGGCAGAACTTAAGATTATAAAGTAGCGAATGTGAACTTCAAAAGTAGCGGATTCGAACATTTTGTAGCCCAAAGAAAACTACGTTATATATACATATATATATTTTCTACTAAATAAAAAAAATAAGTTAAATTTCAATGCTGTAGTTGTGGTTCATTTACGATTGGGGACGGCTGGGAAACATCCGATGATCCAAAGACATGACATCACAATTTTGATCCCCTGCAGAGATCATGGCAACCCCCGCTTCAGAAGCCCGACGACCTACACGCGAATTCGAGCACTTTACGGTAGAACAGTTTAACGAGGACCCATACCGCACGACCTCGGTCCCCACGCAGACTGATCCACGTGGTCACCCACCCTCACATTGACCGCGTGACCAGTGATGTTTTATTTATTTTTTTATTACCATCGTTGAACAGCCGACCCAATTTTTTGGGTTTACGACTACTAATGTTCAACTCCGTAGCCTTGTAATGTTGAATCCAATCCAGAAGACAAGGGAACTCCTGGATCAAGCATTGGGAGAAATTTTGCCTTCGTGGAGGACTTTTTGATGGAACTAACCGGCATTTGCGTTACATGGAGAGGAAGACCACGAGAACTCTCACGGTTAGCCTCACGGCAAGGGGACTCAAACCCATGATCCGTCTACCACTGAGGATATTTCACGTCAGCTCTGTGGTCGGTGCAAGCAGGATGCGGGATTCGTATCGACCAGCCATTGCCGGGATCGAACCCCGGTTCACCTCATTGGAAGGCGAACACTCTCTCCCCTGTGCCATCCCGGCTCACCCAATGATGTTTGCTGGGAACCGTGCTGGGAACCGTGTCTTAACAATCAGTCCACTGAGGGACTTAAATTTCAATGCGTTCATACTTTTGCCAAATTCAATATTTCGTTTTAGCTCAGATTACAGGTTACGCGATTTTTCTAGATGATAAGCGATTAATAATGGTTGGAGTTAAAGCTTTTTTTCCCCACAATACTAGCCGTGCATTTTTCCATATATATCTTTGCGTTTTCACGAGTCTATGATTTGAAGCATAGATATGGAGAGATTCTGGACTCTGCACGGCAAAACAAAACAAGAATCCAAAACTAAAGCAGATGCGTTTTCAGAAATAATAGAAAATAATTTTAAAAAAGATAAAGAAACTGCAGACTTTACAGAATCTCTCATTTTATAATAGGAAATTTTTTTTTTTAAGTACTTCTGTGAGATAAGTAGCATGAAATTCTCTAAGTAGCGCATTTTTAAGATTTGTAGCTTTTGAAAAATAATGAGTAGCCCAAAAAGTAGCGGGTANCAATTTTCAGTAGCGGGGAGTTTTAAAAGTAGCACAATCCGCTACTTGTAGCCCAATCTGGCAACACTGCATGCAAAGTGTTGCCACAGGTAGAGAATTCTGCTCTACGCCACCTGTAGCCCATTTCGATCGCCAATAGCTGTCATTGAGTGAGTCTGATACGATGTGGCTTATTAGGGAACAGTAGTGGTGCCTGATGATGACCAGTTAGCTTAAGCTAGATGTACCCTTTGGGATAGCAAACCTGCACCGGTGGCTGTGATGTGCAATAAAAAGGGGTATTCTTCTCCTAGGAATGTAACCGCACAATTCATTCTCATCATAGACAAGAACTGGGCTGTATGCATAACACATTTCACTACAGGGCGGGCGGCATCACGTCTGCAATTTTTTAGACCACGAAACGGATATGGATACTTTCTCTCTCGAACCGGATCGCTACAATGCTTCGTCATGGTTCTCTTTTATGCGTCTTTATGACCGAAAACCATTTATTTAACGTTAGACATCATTCCCAATTAGATTGTGAATTATGATGTTAGCGTTCTTTCGATAAAGGTTGAAAATTTGATGTGAGCAAAGTACTTGTAAACATCCCATTTTAAGCTGATGTATTGGGAACAATGTCAGTAGTGTATCACTTGACTTCATCAATCCGTAGGAATGACCCCATCATCGCAATCACTTCATCTATTCCGTTCTCTGGGGGAGAGTGTAGTGACGAACTCGAATGGAGCTTGCTAAAGAGCTTGCCACTGATTTATGCAATATGCAGCAAAAAGGAGTGTTTCTTTTTCAGATCCTTATATCAGTGTTCCCTAACCAGGAAATCGAAAGACTCGAAAGGGAAGGATTAATCGAAAAGTAAACATATCCGATTGGGTCAAGACCATAGTTCCGATTGTCAAACACAACGGATCGATTAGGCTATGTGCTGATTACACAATAATGATAAACAAACATTTAAACGTACAAAAACACCCACTTCCTCGAACTGAAGATATTTTTGCCTCACTCAGTGATGACAGGGTATTTTCTAAAGTTGATTTTAGCCAAGCTTATTTGCAAATGAAGGTTGAAAAGGAAAGTCAGAAACTCCTAACCATTAATACAGAAAAAGATCTTCATACCCCAAAAATATTAATGCGGCTCCAGCCATTTGATAAAAATACATTGAAAGTGTATTCCATGGATAAGAAGGAGTCGAAGTATTTTTTAATGTCGCACGCATATCAGTTTCCGATAACGAAACTCATTATTTTAGGTTACGAAAATGTTCTGAAATATGTCAAGAACATGGCCTGAAGATCAATAAGGATAAAAGTAAATTCTTTCAAAGTGAAATTGAGTTTTTAGGATATATAGGATAAGTTCTAAGGGACTTTCAAAAACATCGGAGAAAATTGCTGCAACTAAAAATGCTAAGGCACCACGAGATGTTCAAGACGTTCAGTCATTTATGTGTCTCGTGAATTTCTACTCAAGGTTTTCTTAAGACTTAGCAACTTTTTCCTATCCTTTATACAACTTAACGAGGTTTGGTTTCCAACTTGCCTGTTAGGAACTCGCTTGTTTACTGCACATTTTATGAATTCGAACGATTATGACGATGAAAATGGGTTAATATGTACTAGAATATGAACATAATTAATACAGCTATGTAATTTTTTTTGATATAATGTATGACTGTTGAAAATAGGGTCGTGAACTAGTCTCAGAATCCACATATACCCCAGAGATTACTTCCTCCACGAAGGCAGTTTTCGTCGCTATTCCTCACTCAAGTGTTCTCTCGTTTTCTGTGCGGTGAAAAAAATAATTCGAAAATAAAGTATAGGTATATATGTAAAATATAGGTATATTTTACTTTTTATATAAGAGTATGGGTCAATTGTATTTTAAAAAATTGATATATTAGTACAAAATGATGTAAATCAATAATCAATGAGGCGAAATTAATGACACTGTACTAGCAGCACTCGAAGATGAATATTTTCTCTTCTACTTAAGTGAGGATCAGTCGAAAATATTCAGGAAATTGATTAGTTTTAAAATTGCACTTTGCTAGCAAACTGAATTTAGAAAATGACTTTTAAGTTCGAATACCAGCTACGGCGTATGCTTGCAGGGTTTTTACATTTCTCAAGACTTGCGCTAAATTTAGTTCCATTAAAAAATACCACTTGTCATAGATAAATCATGGGTTGGATTTGCATTGATAGTATAGTTTAGGGACCATTTACCCCTTCCCATGTTGCAAGTACGAGTAAATTTCAGTGAAAATATTATCGAAATTTAGTTTGTTCTATTATATTCTGGTGTTGCGTTATTTTATAAGTAAGGTTTAAAATTACAAAACTTAATAATTTAAACTCTATAGCTATATATTTTGTATGATACTCAGCAACAATTCACATCGTAGAAGGAGATGTGCGACAATTTAAACTGAAAACAAATATGTCTCAAACATATGGATGCATATTATTCATCATAAAATTTTTTTATAAATGACAAATTAAGGAATTTCTATTGAGATTTTTATTATGAACATTGAATTATTTGGTATACCAAAAAACAACTCACCCCAGAGAACTTTTGTGTTCAATGCATACTTTGTTAAAGATTTTCAATATGGTGCTGCACAACAAGAATAAAAGTATTTTGGTTTTATTTTTTGGTGCGTAATGAGCTTTAGTTTGATGGTTTAGGATTATTGGAAGGGAAGAAAAGCATTCTTGACTCGTTGCTTGAGGGAATAACGAATATTTTTTTTTGAAAAGTGGTTTAAAGATAAAACCAAAATACTGATATACATTGAATCATAATACTATACTAATTTGCAGCATAACAGTGTATAAGGTTAAATTTAATCATGTTTCTGTTCAAATTGAACCATAGTATCTCATAATCATTGCCAAGAAAGTATAATCTTCACGATAATATGGAAAAACTTTACACAGTATTTAAGTTAAGGCACATTTAAATGATATGTTACTCCATGAACATTTTAATACTTACGATTAAGCGTTTTCAAATAAATATCTTTTTATAGTCAATCACCCTCAGATAAAAAAAGATAAACACATATAATTGTAACACAAATTAGTAATTAGCTTAACGAAAATTCGCTCCGTGTACAGAAAATTAGACACTGTAAAAAAAACAAAGAAATAGGTTTTAAAATCATATTCATTTATAAAAACCCATTTCAAAGATACTGATAACACCGAGGGCATCCTAGACTACTTTCCCATCACCCTACAATGTCGTCGTAACATTATAAAAAGATGAATATAGTTGCCTCCCCTGTCCACTTTGTTTGAGTGAATGCTTCAATCTGATTTGATAAACAGGATGATCTACAACGTCCATTCTTAATAAACAATTTTAGAATCTTTGTCAAAAATTAGGTGAAGAAAGTACTATGCACATTAAAGGGCAACCCTGTAAAAAAGGAAATTATTTTTTTAGTGGAAACGAACAAATTGTTACTGAGGACGGTGGGACAAAAAACTCCAAACTACTATCAATAATCGCATTTCATCTCTTCTATAATTCTTCGTGCAATATAACAAGCATTGATTTTTTTTCTTCCAATTCTGCCTTCCTAAGCAATGATTCATTGGGTATTGATTGTTTGTTATTTTTTTGCACTTAAAAATAGTTTGCGATACACGATGCATATGTACTTATTTAGTTTCATTTTTCACATGAACTCTAAAAACATTCATTATGGGTGGTCATTACGTATTTTGCATTTGATTCGCATAAAATTCTTCGAGGGGAACATCTTGCACTTAAAAAACGAGGGAATTATTGATAGTAAAAATACATCCTTTGGCTGTAACGAAAAACGTTTTTGTACTAAGCTAAACAAATGTTCCAATTTTTAAATTTCTTTTTTACTTATCAGTTAGATCTTTAAAGTTAAATAAATCCCAGTTCATGTTTTATTTATTTATTTATTTTGTTGAGATCTATTCTTGAGCAGGTGTCGCTCAGTGGATGTGTAATGTTAAGGTGTTAAACCATAGTTTGAAGAGAAATTAGTGGTGGAGCGTCCTCTAAAAATCTTACGATGTCAGTTCCCACGTTAAGGACTCCAAATTATTAGCCAGTAAATTAGCCAAATATGAAAGGTATTCGCAATTTTTGAAATTCTTAGTCAAAGACAAAATTTAAAAATTGTTTATGATTGATTTTTTCCAGGTGAAAACTTTGAAACAAAATACAAATTTATTACGAAGTTTAAAATTATGTTGTTGTCACGTTATTGATATGTTATTGTCACGAGAAAAATATTTTCTGCAAAAAAAGTTAGATTATAATACGCATCTTGACTACCCCTTTAACCCCTTAACGATCGGTTAACTTTCAAGAAAACGGTCATAAAAGTGCCTATTTTTTTAATCCCTGAAAATTATATAAAAATATGTGTATGAACAATATATATATATGTATATTCATTTTTAATTTTTGATTTGTTTTTAGCTTGAAATTTAAAAAAAATTAAATTTTTCGGAAAAGCTAACATTCAGGTTTGTTATGACTTAATGTTGGTTTTCCAGCACGGAAAATTTAAAAAAATATGTGTTTTAAAAATTAAAAAAGAATTTTATTAAACTTTAGTATAATATAAATAAAGATTAGTAATTTTTTCTTGTGTGATAAATTTCAAAGCATGAGATACAGAGGCCAACGTCACAATCTGGACAGTAGTACTGAGTTTCCTTCCTACATCTCTTATTGTTTTCATCTCTTCTCTAACTATCAACAATTACCTTAAAAATATCCTGGTACTGCCACTGGTGTGTAAAATGAGAAATAAAATGTTTTCCGAGCAAAAGAAATGAATGAATTACATTCTTATTGGCGTGGTACTACTGGACACCCCAGTCCGGAAATATCACGGGAGCGAGAAATAGAGGACGAAACCTCACCCGCCATTTTCACGGGAGCGAGAAGGAAGGGGTTAATCTGTCTTATTGACACAAACTATAGGAAAGAATTTCGTGACGTGATATCGCGCAATCCGGTAACGAACTTATTAATCTGTATTTTACAGTAGTTTGTCTCATGCTTTACATAATCTCCTTTGTAGCTTTGGTTTGCATTATCTGGACTTATTATAGTTCCAATCTGTTATGGGACGTATGAGCGTATCTAGGACGTATGGACGTAACCTGTTCAGGAAAATTCTTTTTGACAATATTTATTTTTCTTTCGGTTGAAAAAAATCATTAGCCAATATTTTTGCCAAAACAGAATTTATTTTGCCAAATTTACGATTTTATCTCATTTGACGAGGTAGCGAATGATTAGCGTGGGCCCTGCAAATGGAGTACACCCATATATTTATGGAAAATATAAACTTACTCGTGCAACAAAATTTTGTTTTATTTTAAATTGTTAACCAATATAAGGTGAGAAAAACTATCTTAATCAGACTTGATTATATTACAAAACAGTCTTAACATATTAGTTATGTTATTCGGCATTTGTTTAACATATACATGAAATGAATAAGTACATGATTCTTAAAATTTGTTCATTTTTTGTTGAAATTATTTTCAAATGAGTTTAGAGTTTTCATCAGTCAGTTTTAGCTTAGTGCTTTTTTGTTTTTCGCTTGTGTTCTCTGTAGGAGAAAAATATCTTGTTTAAAAGAAAAACATACACATTTTTGACTTTTCGATATTTAAGTGTATTTATATAAAAAAAAGAGGAGATGTTTTCTAAGAAATTCGACATTTGAAGATAAATTTTAAGATTTGAGCATTTTTTTTCTGTTGTTCTCAAAGAGCTTAAAAGTTTTTAAAGATAACTATTGAAATTCGAGACATGTTCTCAAGATTTGAGCACGTTCGGCCACTCTTTAAGGAAATATAGGTTTAAACCCTTCATTTGAGGAAAGTCTGCCCTGCCGTAAGAGACAATTATTAGAATTTCTTTTTAAAAAAATAACTGACACTTTTGAAATTTTTTTCAAGAGTACATTTAAAGTCAAATTATGTTTTGTTGTTGAGTTTCAGAAAAAAGTCAAAATATTAGCATACCTGTTTATCTTTTGATGGATTGTTTCCTTTATTTTAATTTTTACAAAATGTATAAGATTTGTTTTCCCTTGAAATTTTTCTTTCTTTCATTTGAATTTATTTACTAATAATTTTATACTCATAAATACAAT
The DNA here is from genome assembly GCF_043381705.1 of Parasteatoda tepidariorum. Taxonomy (NCBI): domain Eukaryota; kingdom Metazoa; phylum Arthropoda; class Arachnida; order Araneae; family Theridiidae; genus Parasteatoda; species Parasteatoda tepidariorum. Next base: position 32,235,605 of record NC_092205.1, read on the forward strand.
TGTATTGCTTTCATAAAATTTGTATTTTGGACGAATAATATTTGTGGGACGTTACACGTAATTGGTTCGGGGACTACACCTCACTAAAATCTCTCTCTATTTTTTTTTTTTTACTTACAGCTTAGCACCGTAACAAAAAATAGTAATTTTTTCCCTGAATACATTATAAATGCTGAATATACTTTATTTTTAAAATTGTGACAGGATTTAATTTGATTGTGTATTCAAATATATTGAGGAGAGAAAATTAGCCAAGAATTATTGAGTGTCCAGAAATATTTTAAAATATTTATTCTTATTTGAATTATTTTAAACACTTTCCCTGTTTTCCCCTTGCTTGAAGTTAGATTAAACAATACTTAAAAAAAAAAAAAAGAGCAAGTAAAAGTCCAGTACAATTTTTCACTTACCACCTGTGGGGAAAATGCCAATTCATTTATAAATCTATTTACATCCTTAATACTGGGAAGACAATTCTAGCAGGCAATGATTTCCGCATCTTCTCACAAATCGAGTTACGATCGAATCCGAAAGTGGTCGATCGGTCGACTGTGGGCCCCGAGCGAATTCCGCAGATGCCCCAGTGACCCTGAAGGGACCACGGCCAAGGTCGTTGACTTCGACTCTGCGAGTGATGAAAATCCTCAAGTTGGCAGTCGTACTCGAGACGGCTGAAGATTAAGTTCAGCTTCCTGGTTTTGGTTTCGGTTAGGGGGACACTGTGGAAGACGTATGCCCACTCGCTGCGAACGGCTTTAAGAAACAGGTGAGTAAATAAACAAATTTGATAGCTAGATGGCATGTTTACATTTCGTGTTTACATTTTTTATATGTATTTGAGAAATAATAATTCTAACTACAATGCCGTGTTGAAATGTATTAATATTTATTACTTATTTAAGAATATTAAATTTTTATGAAAGAATACTGTCCTTTGCAGACAAATTAAAAAACATGATTTTGTTTGCAATTAATTAATTTTGATGGAGCAAATTAGAAGAAGAAATGTCTATTTAAGTGTCATAAATGGTTGTATGTAAACAACAGAGCATATTTGTCTATTCACCAGTTTTTTTTAAAAGTACATATTGTTTCCACTGTTTTATCGAAGTATTTATTGCCTTTTGTTAAGAAAATATTTATTGCTTTAGTTTTAAAAAGTATTTATTTACTGCACTTTTGTAAAGTTGAAAGGTCATTACACGTTCCTTTGCTAAAAATTCTGGATCTGAATTTAGATTTCTTGTTGTAAAATTCAGATACTAATAATTCTAAAATAACTTCCCTTTTTGCTTTACTTGTATGTAATTTCAAAAAACTGCTGACGACTCAACTGAAAAGGAACATTTTTTCTAAAATGACTGTTCCAATCAACAGGAATTATTACTAACATTATGTTTAGTTCAATGGTAGCTTTTAATTAAAAATTATTCAAAAATTTTTATCACTATAATTTTAATCAGACAGTATTTGTTTTTTTTTAGTTTCTAAAAAATTCTCATGCTATACCAAAACTAAGTATTTTATTTAATAATCAAAATCAAAATTTTTTTTTAAAAAGCTCCATTAAAATAATCCAAGTTGCTCACTTGTAGGCAGAAAAAAAGCACTAAGTTTGTATGTATTAAATTAATTAGGTTATTATTGTATTAAATGGTCTTTAAAATGCCTTAAATTAACTATTTTGCGAAAAAAAAATATTTAGGCTTAGAGGATTATTATTACATTAGGGTTAAGAGATACAGCTGCGAAAAATTTCTCTTTTAAAAAACTTTGAAAATAACGTCACAATGAACTAAAACAAACTAAATTTTTCATCCTATTATATAAATGAAAAATATTTAACTAAAATTAGTTATAATTAACATATGCTTTCTTAGGCATTAAGAAAATTAAAAAATAAGTAAACAGATAATAAATAAATCGTGTAAAATTTGCAAATCTAAAGCCATATTTCTGACGGGAATATTTTGGCACAAATATGAATGCTTCCATTAAGAATGACGAATAATATTAGATCTTGCAATATTCTTTGCTCTCAATTTTTTGAGCGACATACACGGAGAGCAAAACTTTGGTAAGATCACCGTTCTGTATGGTATTGGCATTTCTGGTGAAAAAAAAACCCATAATTCTGGTTGATAAAACCAAAGTATATAATATTTAAATCATACATTAGCTATTTTTTTTTGTTCAGATGGTAATGGTTTATCTGGTATTTCAAAAATTATAGCTCTTATTACCGCATATTTAGTAAAAAATACAAAACTGGAACGAAAATTTAACCGAATAGCTTGTTTTTACTCCATGCCTTAAGGTATCATGATAAAATTACCAAATTTTATAACATTTTCCAAATGTTGTAATATATTACAAAATCATGTTTTAGTGTTAAGCTTACTAAATCTTTACCAAAGCGCTACGGTAAAAATTACCATTGTTACCATAGTGAAGGCCAGAAACACGGTAAACGATACGATATTTTGGTAGTTTTGACCATACTTTTTATCAGTGAAAAAAAATGTATAATTCGTTACTACAAATGCCATATTACTGGAGCGAATATTTTGGCACATATATGGATGTTTTCTTTCAGAATGAAGAATAATATTTGTACCTGAAACTTGCTCAACACATAATTTTCAGAGCTACATAAAAAGCCAATGTTAAAATGTTTCATTACACAAACTCGACAGACCTCGAGATAACACTAAGCTAATAATTTTTTTTTACTTATAAAATATCAGCTTCAAAATAAAAAATAAATAATGTGTAGAAATTTATCTAGCATTAAAATATATAATATGAATGGCACTTGAATATGATACGTTAATAATAATTTGTTTATTAAACAATTCAGGAAGTGAAAGAAAATTTTCTGAAATTCCGATTGATTTCTTCATCGATACCTTTTTCATCGTTAAAATGGATCGGAAAAATCGTTCCTGATAATTGGCCACATCACTTTTTTCTGTATTTCTAGAAGGGCGAGGAATTTAGAAATATTATTATATATTTTCTTAATTTTTATTTATTAAATAATCATTGATCATCAAAAATATCAAATGGACTTCTAAATTATCAGATCTGGTCCTTACTTTTCATTATTTCTATACTGTGAAAAAAAGAATGATCAAAAGTATGGTTCTGGCTCTATAGGAATACAAAAATCCTCGATAATTTTCGTGGACGAATTTTTTTTATAATTTTGATGTTGCAATGATTTTGGTAAAATTAACAATAAATATAGTTTTATAACATGAGATAAAATTTGGTAATTTTATCATGATACCTTAGAGCNTTGGTCTATTTTCTAGCGTTGCCATTCGGGGAGTTGTAATGAGGCTTTTTTTTATCGCCGTGTAAGAGAAATATATATATAGATTTTCCTAATTTTTATTTATTAAATAATCAATGATCATCAAAAATATCAAATGGACTTCTAAATGATCAGATTTGGTCCTCACTTTTTATTATTTCTATACTGTGAAAAAAAGAATGGTGAAAAGTATGGTTCTTGCTCTATAGGAATACGAAAATCCTCGATAATTTTTATCGAAGAATTTTTTTTATAATTTTGATGCAATGATTTTGGTAACATTAATAATAAATATAGTTTTATAATACAAAAATTTGGTAATTTTATCATGATACCCAAGAGCATGGTATAAAAACCATTTATTCCGTTAAATTTATTTTTCAGTTTTGTATTTGTTACTAAATTGTGGTAATAAGAACTATAATTTTGAAAACTGGAATTTCCGATAAACTGTTACCATATGAAAGGAAAAATTACTAAATGAATAGTTTAAATACTGTATACTTAAGTGTTATTGAGCAAAATTAAGTAGTTTTTAATTCTTAAATTTTTTTTCTTAAAACCAGAAGTGTCATTACTGTACAGTTGCGCTAATTTTCTCCGTGTAGAGGTGGTCACTTGACTGGACATGACTTTTCTAAAGAGCATAAAAAAATTAGGTATAATACTTATGAATTTTCTCTATTGGCATTGTTTTTGAGTTGAGTTGTTCAAAAAATAATTTCTTATTTCGTTTAAGTTTACACTCATTTGTTCTTTTTTTTTTATCAGAAGAGGTTCAGAATAATAATTTGCTTCTAAAAATATTTTTCTTATTATAAGCAATGATTAAATTTATTCTCGTTAAATAATATTGTCTATACAAAAAATATTGTCTAGATTTATTTTGCAGATAGAATAAATGAGAATCATCATGATGGAGCTTTTTTTTTTTTTTACCAGTTTTTATAACAGACTAATCCGAGTAAAAGATTTTATTCGTCATAAAAATGTATCGCAATATGTATCTCTTCATAAGTTATCAAGAATGCTTTAAAATCAAAGTTTATGAAATAAAAATAGATTTATCGTGAAAATAAATATTTATTTTTGTTTATCTATCCACATAATGAAAAAAAAATCTGCAATATTTCGAAGGAAAGAAACTTTAAGAGAAAACAGATTTTTTTTTGCCAAAATTATTTATTATAATAAAGGATAAACGCCTCTTTTAAAAGAAAAATTAAAAGCTTTGGTGCAAATCAGATAGTCATCAATCAACAGTCATTAAAACTGTATCAATTTAACAATTGTATTGTCTGCAAAAAAAGTAGACAAATTTGCTAGCTTTAGATTAACAATAAATTGAAAATGTATCAAGTTGGGCTCAACTAACAATAAGTACACAAAGAAATAAATCTGGTAAAAAAATGGTATGGTACTGGCATTACTGGTAAAAAAAAACATTATTTTGCTGTACAAAATCAAAATATATGGTATTTAAACCAGTTATTTGGTTTAATGCCGTACTAATTAACAAAGCTAATGAAAATGGTTTACCGAGAATTCTGGTTTTGAAAAATAGTTCTTATTACCATACATTTGGTGAAAAAAAGAAAAAAAAAATACGAAATTGAAAAGTAAATTTAATACCGAATAAATGGTTTATTACATCACGTTCTAAGGCTTCATGAAAAAATTAGAAAATTTTACCACATTTATCAAATTTTATCATATTTAAAAAGACACACATTTTATTGTTAATTTTACCAAAGTCATAACCTAAGCACTTCGGTAAAAAATTGTTGAGCTTTCTGATTTTTCCCATAGAGGCAGAAACACGGTAAATTTTACTTTATTCTGGTAGTTTTGACCACACTTTTTTCTCCGTACATCTTCATTGGTCAATGTTGATATAATTCTCTTCTCCTTAAACTAATCTTACCCATTTACAAGGGTCTAAATTGTATGAAAATGGTCAAATATCTCGAGACATGCACACAGAATCAAAAATTCAAAAATACACGAAATTTTTCTTTTTTCTTTTCAAAAACTGCTTTCAATGATACAAAACTTGATTCACCAATCTATTTTGCTACAGGTATGTAAAGAGCCAATTGAAAGTAATCAATTCAGAGGAATCCATATATGTATTTTATTGTAGATTTGGTTTTTTTCAGATGAATGTCATTCAATTTGACATACAATTTTTTTGTATTTTGGCTCGTAGATGGTACTGTATTGCAAAATAAAGATAGCGTGAAAATTGTGAAAAATAGTGAAATTTCGAGAAAAGCAGGTCGGATTGAAAGAAACAACTCTAGAGCTGTTTGATATTTTTAACATCTAATTGCTTCAATCTTGATCCCTCCTTCGTGATCATCATGATCACCAGGGGGCAAGATAGGGCTTCTAGATTTTAACAGCAATCTTACTAATGGAATGATTTTTTAGACCAGCAGTTTTCTAAGACCCGTTATTAAAACAAAAATTGCAATTAATAAATTACAAAGAAAATAAAATTTCAATTTCAGGCTATTAACGCATAACGTAACGACTTAAAACTTACCATTAACTTTTTGCAAATAATAAATATGATTTTCAATGCCTACAAATCGCGTCTTTCTAATCACTCAATTTTTAAAATGTGTTCATATAAAATGTTTCTTATTTTAATACCTTATTATGTCCATTTTAGATATCTTTTTGGGAAATATTGAGTAAAAAAACTTTTACTATGAACTAGATAATCCATTTAAACTAAATTTAAAATCTGTAATTAAAATCTGTAATTAAAATCTGCTTGATTTTAAAAACACTACACAGTAAAAGATTCCGGATATAATTACGGTATTAAATACCGGCACTTTGGGTGTATCATCCGTAAAATCCATTTTTACCATAAGATATTACACCCTAAATTTTACAGAAATATTTGTTTAATAAGAGTGATTCCGAGCTTAGATTTTAGCTTAAGAGAGATTTATATTAGAGAGAGTTTTAGCTATAAGATTTTTAAGGTGGTGGAAACGTGCAAAAAGAAACGAAAAATAATTTAAGTACAAGATCACAGAATTTACATCATTATGAAAAACAATTTGAGGATTGTATAAATGACAATACATGTAACGTTTTCCTTACTTTTTTTTCAATATAAATTATACACAGCTACAACAAGTTTTAAATTACATTATAACAGCTACAATAATAATAACAACTTCGGAAGATGCGAAATAAATGCAGCCTCTAAATTCCTATTAATTATTTAATAATAATTAATGCTCCACTATATAAGAGGAATGTCTATAAGTTTGTATATAATGTAAACGGTACTTAGCAAGACAATTAAGTCTAAAATATTATGAGTTTAGTGTGGTTTTTAAAACTCATTTAAATTTAAAGCAACAGAAAATGCAAAATTTGCTTTTCATCTTTTTCCTATAAATATTTGACTGGTTAAAAAATATTTAAAAGCATTGGATTTAAAAAATGAATTATTATTTTTAGTTAATTTAATGAAATATTTTATAATTACATAAGAAAAATATTTTAATATGCTCAAAAGGTTGTTTTCTAGAGTTTTATTATATGAATCGAAATGCACGAAACTTATTCAAATGGCGTTCGAAACTTANAGTCCACTAAAAAGCGGGACTGTCCCGCCAAAATCGGGACGTGTGGTCACTTTACTTTAAGGCCATGTTTGGGAAATCTTGACTTCCCTATTGATAATTTATTATGATAAAACTAATATGAGATCTAATAATAATAGGCAAGTTTAGTGACTAATAAAAGTAGTTTCTGGGTTATATCAACCTCAGATCAATTTTTCTGCACACTTGCAATTATGCAAATTGCCTTATTTAAAAAAATAATTGGAAAATTAAATATTCTATAAGCCCTTTACAAGGGTTGGACAAAATAAAGGAAATGCTTTTATACTGACACTTTTTCTCGATTATTCTCAAAAAGTAATTAGAGAATCAGTTTGAAGTGTTTAGTTCACGTCAATGTATTAGCAATGTATATACATAAAACAAAACTTCTAGACGTTTAAGGGACCGAAAATAAATTACAAACGGAAAATACTGTTTTTGAACACCCTATGCCAAAAATTGTGGTAATAGGTTTTTAATTTGTGATAGTTGTTTTGGTTATTACATGCAATAATTGCACAAAATTTCGTAAACTTAACTTAAACATTTATGGAGGTATGGACATTTTTATCAAAAACTAATTTTTTTCCCTTAAGTTTTTATACAATAACTTTGAAAATATTCCATAAAATTAAAAAAAAAATTGGATTAAATTAAAATTAATTACAAAATTATTGCTTTAAAATTTAAGAAAAATTCCTCTAAAACTGTGATACATATGATTATAATTAAAGTATCTCTTTTCCACTGCGCATGCTTGGGAAAAAATATAAGACTTTTTTACTTAATTTTGTAGTGAATCGTATTCGGCAACTAATAAAAAAAAAGTTCGATTTGAGTTTATTAAAAATTTAAAAGTCTCAAGCAATTTTCTAAGTAGTTTCGTACTTTTTAAAGAATGCTCAAAATGATAAGGGGTTTTCTCCAAATATCATTTTGTACTATTAAGCAAGATTTATTAAAAATGAGAAAGACATTATTGGGGATCATCCCCCATAAAAAGTATTTTTTCTTTTGTCTGTGCTCTTTCCTTATTCAATCAAATTTTGGTCTATGAGCGTTTGTTGTAAGGTAATATCATTTGTTATTAAATTCTGCATTTGTAATTTTTTTGCCTTAAATTAACTAATATAATTGTCAAAATAATATTTAGTAAAAATGTAGCTATGCTTGTAATATCTTAGTATAAAATGTCAATAGATAAAAAATCATTTGAGAGATTTTCAAATGACAAACATTTTGAGAGATTTTCAATTGCGGAGAAGATTAAATTTTGTTTTAAATTATACTTGTAAATGAAAACAATGTTAAGACATCATTGAGAAAAAAAAATGGTCAAAACTACCAGGACTTTATAAAATTTGCCATGTTTCTGTCTTTATAGGAACATCAAAACTCTTTAATCTAAAGTCATGAATTGATGGGCATTTATCTCCCTGTTCGGAAGGATTTTTTTAAAAAAGAAATTAATCTTCTAACTCACAGAAAACTGCCAAAATATGGTAACATTTACCGTGTTTCTGGTTCTATGGGAACACTTAAAAGCTCAGTTATTTTTACAGAATCGTTTTGTCAATGATTTTGGTAAAAATAACAATAAAATATGTTTTTATAATGTATGGTAAAATTTGGTCAATGTGGTAAAACTTGGTAATTTTATCACTATGTCTCAGAGCTAGGCATAAAAACCATTTATTTACTTAAATTTATTTTTCAGTTTTTTTACTAAATGTGTGGTAATAAGAACTATAATTTTGAAAATCAGAATTTCCGGTAAACCGCTACAATAAAAACGAAAAAATTGCCCAATAAATGGTTTAAAAACCGTATATTTTGCTTTTATTAACAAGAATAATGTTTGTTTCCTTTTTTTCTCACTAGAAATGTCATTACCGATACAGTACGGTATCTCTACCTCAATTTTTTTATATTTTTATATATCAATTCTAGATAAAAACAGATCGTTTCATATTAAAAATAGAATTCTAAATAAAAACAGATCGTTTCATATTAAAAATAGAATTCTAAATAAAAACAGAAGCTTTCATATTTAGATCGAAGGATTGAATAAATTCAAATACAGATCCTATCAAACTTATTTGGAAAAAGGTTGAAATCAGTTGTACGTATGAACTTACGAATATTATATAAATGTACTGCATTAGAATTTCACATGAAGATTGTTAAAGTCAGAAACCAATCAAATTCGCTATCTCATTTTGATACTTTTGAACGTAGAACAAGAATTTTGTCACGTTTAACGACTCACATTAACGTGATCTTGCACTAATCCTCAACATAGTTCAACACGTTTTTGAATAAGTAAGTACTTAAGAATATTGACTCAGTCGTTTTTAATCTAGATGATTTTGAAACTGCTTTTTAAATTTTTTGATGTAATCTAATTTTTTCTAATGTTTGGAAACGGAATTCCCACAAAGGTTTTGGCGTTTACTACAATTACGCTTTATCATTCAAACAAATATTATCGTTATCTGTGAAATAAGTTTTTATATGAACCTATTGTTGCTAAACGTTCATGGCATGTTTTTGTAAGTGTATTTTTGATGATGTGGTGTTGATCCCTTTTTTTTAGCACAAAGACTTCTTTTTATTCTAAAAAACGTATACCTTCCTAGGGATCAACGAGTGGAACAAAGAATAAAGCAATTATGGTTCAAAAGGGCTTAATGTGTGTTCTTATTTGTATGTTAATGCTTCCACTATGCACTGGTCAATCTGAGTCCGAATCTAATGAAGTGACCGAACCAACCAAAGAAGAAGGAAAGTTCTTTCCTAAACTGCTCTCTCACATATTCGATATTCTAAGTTTTCGAAAGGTAAGTTATTAATTCTTTTTAATAGAAAATTATGTATTATACACTGTTAGAATTATTATTCTAAAATTGTGACAAAATAACCGGCAGCAGTTTGTTCATCCAATCAACAGTCAAGTTTACGGCAAATAAATTTTTTTTTAGCTTAATGGTTTTGAAATCGTTTGCAACTAGTATGGTTATAAGACCATGAATATAAAATTATATGGTTTTGTAACCATTTTCAACTAGCATGATTTAAAAACAGTAGAAATGAAATTTAACTTGACATTGGTGCCAGGCTTTTCGTTAGGTAATGGGCATTGGGGAATGCAGGCCACAAATTGGGGAAAAAATGCTTGTATTAAAACTGAAAAACGTAATTTAATCTTACGAAATATTTAACTATGTTATGAAAAAGAATCAAATGAAAATTTAAATTACAAATTTAAAATAATTATACTAGTAACAAAGGAGAAAGCTAATACCTGACCTTGTCAAAGCTTTATTTTTTTATAATTGAGTAAATAAAATGACTATTTTTAAAATGGCTACCTCTTCTGGAAACAGACTATCCAGGGAGCCATGGGAACAATTTTTGCTAAACTAAAAGGAAATAATTTAAAACAATAATTATGGTGGCTGAGTCGGACAACATTTAAAGATTCGAACTTTATTCAAAAGTAGCTTTAAAATTGTATCTTCGATAAGCTGTTCTGTTTACTACAAATAGCAGGTAACTAAACTAGATATTTAAAAATTAATCCTAATTACTCTTGGTTTAATTACAGTATAAAAAGAGGCAAAGAAGGCTGGGACCTAGTAATTTAGCTGTATCAGACACAGAAAAAATAAATATATATATATATTATAAAACTTTGATTCAACATGTAAATTTTAATAAAACATAAAAGTGACAATAATTTAAATAACAGGTATCCCCGTGTTTAAATGTACTTAATTGTCGGCTGCGGAAAAATGTATTACTTACAAAACTTGTCAAAATCACGTGCAAAGTTATTTGAACTATATCTTGTCATAAAAATTGTTATATGATTTCAGTTTAGCTTATAAATTTATGGAATAAAACTTCTGAGGATTAGATTAAGGTTGAGAACATAGCGATAGTTGTTTTTATTATGTGATATTATGTTGTCATAGAAGGGGAACGTGATCACTGCTGGTATTAGTTCAGCGAAAAAAAAAGTTTTTTGACAGAAAATATGCTATAAGATAATATGTATGCTTAAGGAACCAGGACATTAAAATTACGCTAAATTAAAAATCTAATTTATTTAAAAAAAATTAATTACCATCGATCACAAAATCGATATAGTTTTATTAAGATTATGCAACTCAAATATTATTCAGTATGGGGTCGAATAAACAATTTGCGTAGTTATGTTTGTTTCAAGTAAATTAACAGTACTGTCTATAATTAACATTTAATATTTTATAAAAAAAATATTTTTTTACCAAGGCATACAGTAATTTTTTAATAAAAACTCTTAAACTAACATGCATTTACAATATTCAAGGTTTATTAAATTTTTTTACACTTAATAATTTTTCTCATTTTAAATTTGGTAAAAACAAAATGTAAATTAAGCAAATATTTTAATATAAATCCAGTAGGGCTACCTGTCGTAAAAAATCATTTTCGACATTTATTGCTCATTATTAAATCCTTCAAAACAGTTTGACTACTGTATTTGTTTGAAATTCACTAAAAGTATCAGAAAGCAACTGTATATTATTCATACAGAAAATGTTATTAAATCTTTAAATTTTTAGCCTTCAAACTTTTTCGACATTTTTCTTTTATATATATTTAGATATCTTTCCATTTTTGTCAATTTTAAATTGAAATGATTAGAGTATTTATTATTTAAATTGTAATTTGTGGCTAAGTTTGCTCCTAAATCTCTTTGAAAAAACTGCACTAATAATACTAAGCATTTTCCACCCATGTCATTTAATGAAGTTCATTTATAATTCACATGAGCAGAACTAACTATTTTGAACAATGATTTCAACAACAAAGAGTAATTAAAATTTAATGACTTTTACTGCTTGTAAAAGAGACATATGAATGCTCATAGGAATTTTATGAACATTCATGACATATGAATATTTATAAGATTTTCCTATTTTCCTAGTTAAAGTTTATTGTGATTTCTGTTATATTTGTACATTTAAAAATACATTTAGACATACATTTTACATACATTTAAATACATACATTTTACATACATTTACAGAGTCTTGGGCAAATATAAGTCACGTTTTTTAAATTGATCAAGAATACAGGAATACGTTTTTGTAACTGAGCTTTTTGGAGAGAAACAAATGATTTTCCATGTAAGCAACAATATGTTTCTGTGTATTGTGCTGTCATTTATTGGAAATTTCAGAAACTTGAAAATTATCCTTCTAGAAAAGAAGAAGCAACAGTTTATTTCAAAAATGCACTTTTGAAAAATAACTTAGCCAAGCCTTCGAAACCAAGCCAACTTTTGAAAAATAACTTAGCCTAACTTAATTCAAGCCATTTATATTAAATATAGTTTCAAACTTTTAAACTTAATTTTATTATATTTGCTTTTGTTTAAAATTACACGTAGAAAAAATTATGGTAAAATTAACTTACTGTATGGTAAGGAAATTACTGGTAAGAAAACATACTTCTGGTTAAAGAAACCAAAATATACGGTGTTTGAACCATTCCTTTCATATAATTAACATATAACGGTTTACCGGAAATTCTGGCTTTAAATATGTGATAGTTCTTACCACCACAAATTTAGTAACAAATACAGAACTGAAAAGAAAATTTAACCGAATAAGTGGTTTTTATGCCATACTCCAAATACACTGCCTCTCTTCGTGATAAATTTACTAAATTTTACCACATTTGCAAAATTCATCACACATTATAAAACTTTACACCACATTTTACGAAACTTATTTACAAAAATTAGAGCAATTATTTATAAAAATTTATAAAACTTTACAAAATTTAATTTTATCAAACGTCACACATTTAATTTTATCTAAATCATAACCAAAGGGCTTTGATAAAAAATTACAGAATTTTTTCGGTGTTCTCATAGTGCCAGAAACACATTAAATTTTACCATATTTTGTTAGCTTTGACTCAACTTTTTTTCTCAATTGTATGTTGGTGATTAACAACATTAGTTCATACTAAGCTTGAATTCAGTTCTAAAACATCGTCTAATGCTAAAATGATTTATTCATTTTCACAAGCATAGAAGCATTATACTCACGTAAAGTGATAAGCTTCGATAACTTCCATTAATGGGACACAAGGATCCGTTTCCTTGTTTAGCTTTGAAGCATCGAAAAACTTTCCCTTTTATTGTGCAAGATGCCTTTTGTTAAAAAAGGATAAGTTTTAGCATATCTATTGCTGAATTCAGGCAATCATTTGTTGTTAGTTTCCTGCTTGTTATAGTCTATAAACTATTAAAATGCCTTTTTTTATGTATCATATACTATATGTATCGAATGGCTTAAAAGCACAACCCCAAACAACTCGATAGCGGATTTGCATATATTTTTAATAGCGTTTTTCGTTATAAGAAGCTTCACATTTAATACTCATAAAAGAAATAGGGATACAATTACTCAAATGAAGTATAAGAAGTTTTATCTTTTTCCACCTCTAATCGGTATGTTCTACATTGTGTATTAACGAATTAAAAAAAGATTCTAAAAGATTCTAAAAATAAGATTCTAAAAAATTCTAAGCTCCAGCAAGTTAAAATAGTAGTTTAAAATAATTGCTAAATAACTTGAGTGTTTTTATGTAAACTTAACAGCTTAATAATTGCAATTACAACTATGCAAACATAGACGTGAGAGGTCACACATTTATAAATTTATCTTTTAGTCAGAAATTTTTTCTCCAAATTATTAAGGTTATTAGCCGATTAAACAGACTATAAAGGACAAAGATGGGCTTAAAGTAATAAAAGAACATTTAATTGGATCAACGGGGCTGAAATGTATCTTTTTTTTCGAATTAATCCAGGAACAAATTTAAATCCTTCCTTTTCTCATATTGTTGTCAAAAGTAATTGGTATGATTTTCAAAGCGTTTTTTATCGTAGTTCTAAACATCATAAAAACTCAATAGCACATTGGTAACAGTAATTGGTTTCCTATTTGTCGGATTGAATTGACGAATTGTTCGTAGATTATTTAATATCAAATAAGTTTCTATCTTCTTGTCGCTTTAATTTCACAATTACTCATATAAAATATTATAAAAGGCATGCGTGTTTTTAGTTGTACAATAAAGATGGTTATGTTCTCTTTAGATTTCCAAAAATCTGTCAATTGTATTAAAAATTTTTATATTTAACTTGTATTCACTTCGGATTTGTTAAGCCTAGTTCGAATTCATATTAATATTTTCTCTGTGCTGTGTGCATGTTTGATTAACAAACTAATTTTTGTAAAGAAATATTGTATACATGCATTCTAAGTTAATTAGACTTATTTTAAATCGCATCGTAAAAATAACTTTATTGACTATTATGTGCATTACATCTTACAGTAATTTTAAATTTCAGTGGAACTGATTAAAAAAAATGGTAAAATGGTGGCGGCTAGTTCAGACCAAGTAGTGTAAAGGAAAATTCCTGGTGTTTCACTACACTAGGAACTGTCCTTGGTTCTTGGTGAAGTGGTGCATCACTTTTGTGTTAAGTAGTTGCCACCATTTTCGGTTTTAAGGTACACAAAAAAATTTTAGAGCGTACGTATAAGTTTAAATAATATTAAAATTAAAGAAAAAGCAAGGCATAAGTATGTTAATATTGCTTATTTAGTTGTATATCCATTACTATCAAATAAAATTATATGGTATTTATAGTAATGTTATGGTATATGAGCAGAAAGGTGTTTTAATTGCGGATAAAATTTATAAAGAAAAATAATCAATTACCAAAAGATTTTTTTTCTCATTATTACATTATATTAACCTGAAATATTAGGCATATATATTCCTTTTGAAGGTTAAATGTGGGAATAATATTAATAATCAAAATAATAATAATCATAATAGCGAAAGTAATAATGATAATAATACTAATCATATTAGCGAAAATAATAATGATAATAATAATAATAGTAATAATAATAATGATAATAATAATAATAATGGTAGTAATAATAATGATAGTAATAATAATGATAATAATAATAACAATGCACGAAACATGCTTCCATTGAAAAAAAAAGCATTTTTTGTTTATAATATTTCTCATATTTTTAATGCATTTTAATAATATTTATATATTTTTATTCTTTTTTCAAAAAATATGAATTTGTTGCATTGAATTTTTTAAAATCAAAACTAAGCATCTCCTAAAAATGACGTAATTCACCCATTTCTGATTCCCGATTGCGGATTTCAAGCTCATAAAGTGAATTTTTTTTCCTTTCTTGATACATTTTTTCACCTCTCATTTCAAGGCCGAAATGTTTGAATCATAAAGGTCATACAAGAGCGGAACCACATAAAAAAGTTGAATTTACCTTGTAGGTCAACTTAAGTTGATTTAACTTTTTCTAGATGTTATGCGAACAAATGACGAGGATGTACAGTTTTTATCCTAAATGAATGTCGATAGATCTCGGTAATGGATAATTATATGCAATTTTTTTTAAACAAAAAACCGTACTTATTTATATGTTTGGTAATTATGCTGTTTATCTAAGTTAAGCTTTTACCTGAAGTTTATTAGCTTAAGAGATGATGTCAGAAAGTTGACCAATTTAATATTGTTTATGTTCTTTTTGCAAAATAAATTAGTGTTGAGCTTCCGGTTTGTCTACAGGATGATAACGAAATTCTGAAAAATAATTACAATAGGGGCAAACTAAATGTAAATGATAATTGTTTTTTTCATTATTTTTATTATAACAGGAAATCTAAAGCTTTTTCGACAGTACATTCTTAATTTATCGAAAAAGTTCAACTGATGAAAAAATTTAAATGTTAGATTTAAAATGGGAAGTTAGATAAATTTTTTGTGTTTAACTAGTAATGCACGATAGCCAAAATATCAAATTATTATAATTATTTTTAGTTTTCGTCTTTAAGTCATTTTTGCAAAATATTAGAACAATATTGAATTGGCTGACGCTTTGTGACCCTATTTTCCGGGCGACAATTTCCTAACAATTTAGTAGGTAAAATTACAATTTCGTGCTTCTCTTAAACTAGCATTGTGAGAAACAGTAAATTATGAATATTAAGATGATTTCACTAGTATTTTCAAATGTTTAACGAAATTTGAAAGCATAAAGTTTGAATAAAAATTATTAGATGTGGGAAAATTCTTCTAAATAAACAGTTGCATTAACTGTTCAAATTATATAAGCGGTTATTTTCAATGATTTTATATCAGAAAAAAATCAGAAAATATTTCAATTTTGTTTTAATGCTTCGAATTCAGGCTTTCGTGTTAGGCACACTTTTAGTTATACTCTTCAACGTTGGGAAATTCAATGGTTTTAAACAAGAAGATTCGAAGAAGAATAAATTTAACCAAGAAGATTCACGATAAGAATTGAGAATATTCTTGTTTAAGTAAAATGATCAGATATCTTAATATAAACAAGAAATGATTCTCAGTGACAAATTCTATTTGTCAAAAATGGCAAGGTTATTTGAAATAAAAATTAAGAGCCTCAAGGGTTTGTAAAATCTTTTAGTTTTCAAATTTTGAGCCGCCGACCGGCCTGTGAAAGGGTCAGGGAACTTGCCCTGCATCAGAAGAGTTCTGGGTTCGAATCCCGGGCAAGGCATGAGCACTCTTTCTTTCACTATACTAACTGTCCTTACAGTAGGAGTAACATTGGCCCACCTAATATGGTGCCCCTGAAAAAGTGGCCAACAAATCTTCCCCCGAGATGCCTGTATGACGAAAGGTAATACCTTAGGTTGGCATTGGGAAAAAAAAATATTTTGAGCCGTTTTCCTCCCCAAATATATTAAATGTCATAAGTACCGGTACTCAGGGTGCCTTTTACTTCTTACGCTAAAATCTATTTTTGCCAGAGCATGCTATGGAACAAAAACTCTGATGTACCGTAATTTTTAGAGTAAGTATTTCCGAAAACCACTGAATCACTCTAATTAAATAAATATTTTTGTAAAAACTACAGTACAATATTTCGCAGGAAAAATACATTTTGCGAATGATGAAAGCCGGTATATTTTAAACCATAATTTGATCCGGAATTTTTCAAAGTGTAACACCCTAATATTTTCTGCCCCACAAGTAAAGACAATTTCTTTTCAATTAGAGCAACTTAAACGACATTTTAAAGGTTTTGACCCGAGAAGATTCCCAAGCTTTGTCTCCGAAATAATCTTCACATACTATAAATATTCTAGTTGAAACGTTTTAAGTGTCGTTTTTCCAACTAAAGAGATTCTTTTGAATCAGTAAGTCACTGGGTCTTTTAACTTAAAGTGAAGCTCTAATTCCATATCTGGCACTTCCAAAGAATCAAAGAAGAAGGAACTGTAAATATTTATTTCTCCTTTTTACCGAATGACCGCCACTTAGTAGAAAAGCGGATTTCTCGCTTGTCATTCACCCGGAACGATAGTCTTGTTTTCTTGCAATCAGAGAAGCTTTGGTAAGATGGTCTTCTTAGATGATATTTATCTTCACCAGGGAGCGGCTTGTGAACCGGAAAATGAGATAGTTGGGAACGGCTCATTTTTTATTTCTTTCTTGTTATTTCTTCTTGTCGAGTTGAATAGTACTTTTGAATAAATTAGAATGTATTGGCAACTGAGTGGAAAGACTTTTTTAAAAATTTTTATTTGATATTCACGGTGCCCATAGTGGACATTAGTGAGCAGCCTAAATCAAAAACAGTGCTGAAGAATTTAATGAAAATTAGATAATAGCATAATGAACTGATGAAAATGTTTTATAGCGAAAAATAATTTTGTTCCAGAAAAGTGACGTATCATAGCTTTATAGTGAATACAACAATCAATGACATAAGAAATTTAACCACCTTCTATTTACGAAACATGCATTGTCTATCATAATCTGGAGTCATAAAATCCCATGTTCAATCATTGAAAATTATGTTTGGTAGGGAATGTTGCGTACTTAGTGTGTGCTGTGTTCGAAGACAAATGCAATGAGACACCGGTAAACTAAATTATTTAGGTGTCCCCCGAAACAATAGTCAAATTGAGCCTCGGTGACTCGGAGTAGTTAGAGCATCCGCCTCCCAATGAGGTGAGTCAGGTTCGAATCCCAGCGATGGCTGGTTGATACGAACTGTGCTCATGACTAACACCAACCAAAGACGTAAGCATCCTCAGTGGTAAGACAGATCATGGGTTAGAATCCCTTTTGTGCCGGGTTAACCGTGGAAGGTTTCCTTGGTTTTCTTCTCCGTGTAACGCAATTGCGGGTTAGTTCCATAAAACAGTCCTCCACGAAGACTAATTTGTCCCGATGAGGTTCAAGAGGTATCTTGTCTTCTGGATTAGGTTCAAAATTACAAGTTATGGTGTTAATCATTGATAGTTGTACGCTTAAAATTGGGTCAGCTGTTCAATGTCGATTATAAAATAAAATAAAGCAAAAGTGGGATATGCTCAAGTCTGGTGATCTAGGAGTGAAGTTTTTCATCATATTATTATGTCACTATCGGATTGTGATGAAATTATGCTGCATGGTTTTGAAATAGGTTGGTCATTAAAGCCAACTTATGGGTACCCTGTACTTCAAAGAGGAAGACTTAGTATTTATAAAATACAAGTAAAATAAATAAGACTGTAATCTAGAACCACGCAATGTATATCTGTTGTTTGTAACACTAATTTTACAGGGCTTGATCAAAATAATGGAAAATTTTTGACAGAAACATTTTGGATATTAGCTCTATGTAAACAATTTTGCTTTAAGCAGTAAATGTTTTGGAAGGCATAGTTTTAAAGATCATGCTTGAAGCTTTTAGAAATGATGTTCTTCTAAGCTATGCAAAATTTACATAGACCAAAATTGAGGTAGTAAGTTAAAAGAGTAAGTAAATTTTTCAATATCACTATAATTAAAAAGAGTCTTATAGAAATATTGCAATCCTACAGAATTATTTCAAAATTGCTAAAAAAGTTATCAACTTCAAAGGGTCATTTTGGTTTATCCGAACATTTCCTGATTAAAAAGGCAAGTACTATACCTGGAAAATTCACTTATACGCATGGGTTTCCAAATTCGACTATATTTGTTTTGGAGCTATTTTGACACAGATTTGAGAAACCCTCTTATACAGTGTATTTCCTTCTGAAAAATATGGAATGTGTTTGAAAGTATCTGAAATAGTGAATCTTGTCTGAATATATTATCTCATCATCATCATAGTTGGCCAGACAACCCAATGTGAGCCAATGCCTTCCTCTGAAGATTTCTCCACGATGACTTCTGATTTATGAATATATTATGTAGTAGCTATTTATGGAAGCATGCAAAATGAGTTCAATTTGGATCATTTAACAATACGGAAGTACATTAAAACATAAAAACGTTCGAATTGTCACAATAAATTATTAGTAGAAGAAAAAAAAAAGGGGGAAAGAATTTCGAAAATCGTTAGAGGCTCTCGAAATAATTAAAATAATCGAACACTGCAAAATGCTTACGAGGTTTATTGTAACACTATTTTCTAAAGAATTAGAGAAATAATTTTATAAATTTCAATTTCTAATATCCTTTTCATATTTTCCGTTATATATGTAATATATTATAGTAAAGTTCAAATTAAATTAAAATATATTATTGTAAAGACAAGTAAATAAATTAAAAAATGATTAATATTCTAACAACCACCAAGCGAGGAAATGTGAAAACTCTTTTTAAGCAATTTTTAAGTTGAAATTAAAAAAAAGAAAATGTTTGAAGGGAGGCTGCATGTTAGCAAACAAAATATAATAAAAAATGCGAAGATCGTTACAGATAAGGATGTTTTGCATAGTTGGAAAACGTTGTGAAATTTTATTTTGTAAAAAAGAAAAGCTAAAACAGCTAGGAATCGGATTACTAATGTAACCGAAGTGCTAAAACCGAGAAGACGGGATGGTAACGGGACCTGGTCGCGATTTTCCAATCTAGCGGCCTTCAACGACCCATTCTCCTGTCTTGCATTTTCTTAAATAAAAACAAAAACTTTCCAATAGATTTTTTGTATCTCAAGTAATAAATTTTAAAAGAAAAGAAAGCTCGCGTTATAATTGGGACCAACTACAGCTAAAAGAAAAATCTTCAAAAAAGAGAGCTCGTCGTTAAAGGTAGTTGGATTATTAATTAGTTACAGAGACAAAAACATTTATACGAAATAAAAAAAAGAAAGAAAAAGAAAACGTTTCCGATTGATTAAATTTGCTGTGATTTAGTGTAAGGAAAACATTAGAAAATAACAAATTCCTTAGAGTATTATAAAAACAATCCACTACGAAGTGAACAATTTGAAAAAAAAAATTAATAAAAACATCGTGGAATGAAAAAAAAATTCTCTGTAGATTAATGAAGCAATAATCTATAGAGAACATTACGGATTATCAAATAGTTTGAAAATTAAAAATTAAAATCTGATTAAGTTAATTATAATATGTTGTGAGAAAAACATACAAAGTTTTCTTAAAAAAAAAAAAATGAAAAATGCGAAATGAAAAATTCTCTATAAAATAATACAGGAAACGTCACGAAATGAAAAATTCTGTTTAAAATAACGCATAGGAATATTACAAAATGAAAATTCCTTTGTAAAATAACGCAAGAAAAACAGAAAATAATGTCTGAGTAAAATAATGTCAGAAAAACATTACGAAAGGAAAAATTCTAGACAAAATAATGCCGAAAAACATTATGAAATAAACATCCTCCATAAAATAATACAAAAAAACTTCACGGAATAATAAATTCTGTATTAAAATAACGCAAGCAAAATATTACGAAATAAAAAATTCTGTGTAAAATTACGCAAGAAAAACATTTAGAAAGTGTAAAATTCTTTATTAGATGCTACAGAAAACATTAAAGGTCGATTAAATTAGCTATAATTAAATACAAGACACTTCAATTATTATGCAAACAAATTCTCTATAATTTAATATCCATTAAAAATAATTACGGAGTTAACACATTTTTTAATAACAGATTTATGAATCAGACTTTTATTTCAATGTCTAAGGTTGAAGAATATCATTATTTAGCATATTCTTTACCAATAAAAGTAACACAATTTTTTTAAAGCTTTTAATCATTTTTACTTGGTTTATTGAAGTATTCAACAGCTTGATGTGGTGAGATCTACATATGATAACGCACAATATTTCAACTCACAAAATTTAATAAACTGTTTTCTCATTATTTTTAACTAATTCTCGTTTCTGTTCTATAACTTTATTATCAGATTTTCTTTTAAAAGTGTCTACTTTTATTTAATTTTTGTTAATACCCATTTAGCTAGTACTATTTTTTCCAAAAATGGACTAGAAACTTTATTAGATGTTAGAGAACCCGGAAAAAGGGATAAAAATAACTTTCTCAAAGACTCTAACTAAAGAATATAAAACCACAAAACAAATTAAACTACTTTTGTTTGAAAGGAAGAGATTCTTTTGCTGTCAACGAACTCAAACTTTTAAAACTTTCCCTCAAGACATAAAGTCTTTGTGGCCAGAAGTGAACTGATTCAACTTCATTCGGTGAAAGAGTTTTAAAGACATAAGTCGTAATGTCACACTCTAATTATAAGTCTCGACCGCTTCAAGAATGCTATTGCATAAAGAAGATTTACTGCGAGTCTTTGGATGGTTGCAGGATAAAAGATTATAAAAAATATATATGAATTTTTGGGATTTATTCCTTTCAATAAGCGAAACTATCAAGAAAAAGTTTTTGGAGTGAAACAAATGCAAACTTTTTTTCTGAAAAATAAAAAAACCAAGCTAAACTGGCAACTAAAAGCGTATAGTAATTGAATTAAAAATTAAAATGAGATATAAATATTCATAAAAGAATTATTTCGTGAAGTTGCATAAAAATCTTAAATGGATATTACTTTAAGATAAAAATAAATTATCATGTCACAGTTAAAGAAATGGACATGATCTTATAAGAATCTTGTTATTATACAAAGAAAGCTCGTAAATATGACATGATGGAAAAGAATAAATAATGCATATGATCAAGCAAGCTTTTATGATTATTTGATTATTTTTTTATAATTACGAAGATAAAATTTTTATAGCCCGCAAACTTAGGTATTTTTATAAAATATACTTTGTATAGAAATGTTATTAAAATTACTAAGAAATTGATTTTTTTGCGTCAAATATATTATCCCTTCGGTGCAAACGCCTGTGTTCCTTTCATATATTTATTCTGCGTCTCTAATTACAATTAAAATAAAATTTGTTTTTTTTTAATTATAAAAAAAACAGTCTAAAAACTTACTAAAAACACTTGTTAGATTATCAGAATCATATTTGCTTTAAAATATTAAATCCAAACAAGCGTAGTACAAAAAAAATATTCATACATATTTAAAAAATTATAAATAATTGATTTTGTAAATTAAAAATTTCAATGATGAATTACTGTTTCTCTTTGTTCTAATTATCTGCTAATATGTGCAAATTTGAAAAATTATTGTATGGAAACAAGCCATGTCTTGAAAAAGGAACACCGGTGTCCGATGCTGTATTTCATAATTAAAAATTATTAATATGCTGAATATGATATTTTTCACTTATTTTGTCTTTAATTAATAAAAAACAATGAAAAAAAAATGCGTTTAATGAAAATTTTTATTCAAAGGGTTAAAATAAGAGAAGGTTCTTGTTTCGAGAACCGAAACTATATAATGCCCATTTCTGTACTCTATTTGCGTTTTATTCACGCTGTTTTTTGCTGTAGTTTACGTAGCACACCTTGGATACTTCAAGACAATCATTCATATCATTCAATATTTATTTTAGATAAAAAAAATTACCAAATCAGTTGGACTGAAAGGAATATTCGTCATGACTGTCGTGATTATTCCTTTCTAAAATGTTTTATCTTTTTTTTCCCCTTCAAGATGTAAGTTAAATTAACCTGCAGAACTTCTTAAACTATAGAAGAAATGTTGATCAATTGGCGTATTTTTCTTTGAGAACAATTATAAAACTGCTCGATAATTTATTTCAGGTGGTTGCGGAGCTGAAAGTCGGCAAAACTTCTCCAACAATGTGCTTTGTTTGTAAATTTGGAATTGCTCTTTTACAACACTTTGTAGAAAGTGATAAGCCAAAAGAAGAAATAGCGCACATTGCTTATACCATTTGCTCAACACTTAAACTGGACAGTGATAGGGTTTGTTCAGGAATCATTGATCTCTTCAAGGTAAGTAAAAACTAACCTTATTTGTTCTTTTCTTTGAAAAAAAAAATGTTTTTGTTGTATGACCTAATTTGTCATGGCACCTTTGTTAGAGGAAAAATTCTCTCTCGCTATTATTTGCATTTGTAATAATTATCAATTTCTCGTTCAAATATTTAAACAGATTTCGATTTGCTGCTTTTGTTTCTTAATCCACACGTGCTACTATTGAGTAACTCCATTTAAAAATATCATATTTTGAGACTTTAAATGCATAGAACTCAGTTAGAAAGTGAAGTTCCAATAGTTATTGTTAAAGCTGTTTTTCGAAAGCTCCATCATAATATTAAATGAGGATTTTTGCGAATAATATGCTAATTTTATAACTGCTCTCTCCGCTTATTTTGAAAATGGCGCAAAACGTCAATATGGAGAAAAGTTACAGTTTTGTGAAAATGAAAAACGTTTGAGGACTAATTTTTTAATATTTAAAAACTTACTCCAATGCTGCATTGCTTAGGCTTATAAAAATTTACTAAAACTGAGAATAAGGCAGTGATTTTGATATTTTTCGTCTAGGTTCAAAAATGTCACCGGATTAACGATTTTTAAAAAAGTTTAACAGTTTTATAAATATGTAAGTTATTTGTCTGTTCTAAAGCTCAGATAATTCTTCACGGTAAGATTATATTTATAGTTTAAAATGATTGCATTGCTTTAAGTGTAAGAAACTTAAACTATGGCTTTTTTATTTTTTATTTTTATTTATTTTTTTTTTTTGGCGACAGAGATTCGAAAAACAGCGTTAACTCTTGTAGTCATTTATATTTACTCTAATTTTTGATGACTTTATAATTTGGAGTTTTTTTTTTAAAAATTAGAAACAGATTGTTACTCATATCACATATTGTTTTACACCCGTAACATCCAGTTTTTATTTTTACGAAAAATTATGCGTTTGGCATTACTGAAAAAAATGGAGCTGGTGAAAATAACACCAAAAGTCATTTTTGCAAATATTTATAGAACTACTTAATTTTTAACTGAATTATATGCATTTGAAATTTGCAAATGAGTCATTTATAAATTATGAAATTGCCCTTTTTCAATTTCATTTGACTTCTTTTGTCGTTTTCCTTGACTTTTGATGCCATGAAGATATCAAATTAAAATATGAGAAAAAAGCAATTGTCAATTATTCGAGCTATATATGGTTTGCCAATGACGATTTACAACTCTAAACCTTTCAATGACATCTAAGACTTTTGTTTGATATTCTTTCAATGTTTAACGTTTTCGACTCTTTTTTTATTTTTAAATACTTATGCAAAACATTATTTTGTGTCTTGTGTTATTTTAAATATTGTCATGATTTTGTATTTCAAATGTTTGCATGCCGAAGTCCTTTACTTCGTTATTAAGTGCGAGCAGCGCACATTGTTTAAAAACATTTATCTTCAGACACAGTGATATATATTTAGTTTTAATACGCCACTTTTTTTTTCAGACAAAACCGATTAATTTTTTTATCTTTATGAAATCACCAGTATGATTTTGTCATTCTACGTCAATTCTAGTCTTAAATAAATCTAGCTTTGCCCGTCTTCAGTTTCCTCACCTGGCTGTAATTCGAAGGCACGAATGCTTTTTTGCAAATTATATGCTATTTTCATAACTGCTTAGCAACTCATGACTTTTTAGCCTATGTATAGTAAATGCTCTCTAAGCTTATTCAGAAAACAGCGCAAATTTTTAATATGGAGAAAAGCCACAGTTAGTGAAAATGAAAAGGGTTTGTGGTGCCATTTTTTTAACATTTAAAAACTTACTTATATGCGACATAATCTGGGCTCATAAAAATTTTCAAAAACTGAGAATAAGGCAATGATTATGATAATTTTCATCAAGGTGGAAAAATATCGCCAAATTGGCAATTTTTAGAAAGGTTTAATAATTTTTAAAATATTTAAGTAATTTGTCCGTTCTAAAGCACAGTGAATTCTTCACTACAAGATTGTATAGATAATTTAAAATTTTAGCTTTTCTTCAAGTGTAAAGCACTTATTGTCTCTTGTGTCTCTTTTTATTTTCCTTGGCGAGAGAGCTACGAAAAATTATGTTAATTGTTAATTCTCTTCTAAAATGAAATCGTCCGATTTTATCTACATTTTCAGAATTTCTTCAAATACAATCATATTTGCAATTAGTTTCTTTAAAAAATTATCTAGAATCTGCAATAACATTCCATAAATAAAATTGCTTAAAATGTATTTTTTTTCCCCCATAGTAGTAATAACCTCGTAAATTATCGAATCTGAAGAGCTGTAAAAAATCGATCACTCTTTTGTCCAGGGTTTAAGCTGAGTCTAAAAATTCATTAGCAAAAAAGCTAAAATCTGAAAAAAAGTTTTAGCAAAATGCTAAAATGCTATTAGGCTTATAAAATTACTTTATATCAAACAAGTACTGTAAGTTATCTGACAAAGAATAGCTTAATGTACAAGAATATCAAAAAGAATACCTACAACAACAAAAAAAAACACATTTATTATTTATCAAAACATTTTGGTTTATAATTAACAATCTTCCTTTCTTTCATGTTTGCCCATTTTACAAATGCTTCTTGAAAGTTAAATGCACTTTCAGGGCCCTCAATATTAATCATTAACAAATTGTTTACATGGTTGATTAACAACCTGTTTCGAATATTAGTTTTAATCAAATTAAGGCAGCTAAAGCCCCTTTCACAGTCAACAGTGTGCATTGGTATTGTTGCACAATACTCTATAACAGAAGTTATTAATGGGTACTGTTCAGACACATCATTGGTATATAAAAATAAAAGTAATTCATTAAATGACATGTTTTTACATCGTTGCATTAAGATGTGTTTAAATAATCCCCATTCACAAAGTAACTCAGTTTCTGTAAACTGAAAATCTTTTCTGGGAGATTCCGAAAACAAATTGAAAATGCAACGAATTTCCTTTACACCATAATGCTGTAATTCTTCCGAACTATGGGGCATCCTGCTAGGTATAAATATATTGAACATTTCGATTTTATCCAAATCTCCCAATCTATCAGTAATATTTTCATTCAAGATATTTAGATTTTTTTCCTTCTTGTTTGATCAAGTTTTTTTCATGGATGTTAGCGTCATGGTTTTTCGCGGAAGCTTTTTTTTAAATGGAATTTAGTAAAATCCTTTAGCAAAAATGCGAAAATGCTTTGTTGAATTTTAGCATTTTTGAGGGGTCCTTTCGCATTTTGCGAAAAAAGCTACCGTAGCGGAAACCCTGCTTTTGTCTATGACTTTTAGTCAAGGTTTGAGATTAACGAACTTATGTGAGGGTATCTCGGTATGACCTATTTACTTCATTTTCAGTGCAAAATTGAATTTTAAATTAGAATGATATCATGTGTACTTTTCAAATAAATATTTTGATTCTTTTAGCTATCTAAAGATTGAGTTTTATTTTCGTTTATATGTTTCTTATAAATTGCTGACGTCATTATTTTTAATAAGTGATCTAACAAGTTTTCTTGATCGCAAATGCGATATTGTTTTGTTCGTTCTTTATAAATTGTATCTTATCAATGTGTGTTTCCCTTTTTAATTTAAAAAATGTCTACAAAAATATAAACATTTTATTGCTCTTAAAATAAGAGAAGAAAACAAATTATAATTACTGAATTTAATGCATACATTTAGTTGAAATATGCTTATCCTTGTTACGCTAATTAACACTGGGTGTTCTGTAATTGCAGCTATTAATATATATTTTATAATTCTTGTCAAAAATTAAGTCAAAACAGTATACAGATGAAGGATCTTAAATCAATATTTATATGAGGATGAAATAAGAATGGTATCGAAATCTGTAGAATCACTTGTGAGCAAGGCGTGGAATATGGTATCATAATGCAAAGCATCATAATGGCATCCTTAAATGCAAGACAATGTAGGTCTTCAGTGCATGTTTAGAACCTCATATCTTTTTATGTACCAACCTTTACAGGGTATTTTTGTTTTAATTTTACCAATATAATTTTATCGTTTTTAAACGCAACTTGAATCTGTCAGAGTTTTCATTGCTGGCCCACTATCCGAGTAAAATTTCTTTTTGGTTGGTTTTACGAACTACGATTATTTATATGAAAAGTAATTGGGTATAATATAGCCTACGTCACAGTTTGTGTTGTTCCTACTAAATTTAACCCATGAACGGCATTTTCTGCGAGCCTAACTTCAAGCCACAAATAAACAAACGAAGTGTTCGATCGTTTAAATAGCTGCTCGCCAGATTTTATTGCATTATAAAGAAAAGTTATTGAAACAAAATACAACTAAATAAACAACAACAACTAAAACAAATAACAACAATTACTAATAACAATAACTAAATAAACAACAACTAAATTCCATTCGTTTAGCATTGCGTCATATGTTGTTCCTACTAAATCGAAGTAGTTGTGTTTTTTTCATATTATACCCAATTACGTTTGAAAACTATTATTTATATAAAAAGTCATGACGCTTGAAAACGATTATTTATATAAAAAATAATTATGTTTGAAAACGATTATTTTTATAAAAATGTATGTTTGAAATATTATAATATTGTTCGCAGATCAGGGAGTGATTGTTCATGATGATGTAGGAATACATTTATATGTTTTTCGTTTTTAAATTAGAAAAAAAAAACCTTATGTTTTTTTTCTTCTTATCAACTGCCCCCGTTTCCCGGTTGTTTTCAAACACCACTCATTAAAAATAAAAAAATAATGAAATTAGAAGTTAAGATAACATTCTTACAATTTTCAGAAAACTTTTATACAATTAAATATCTAGTGTAACTGTAGGTAGACCCTAGTCTTACAATATTAAATTAATTTCTAAAGTAAATGCTCTTGAAATTTCAGATGTCTTAAAAAGTAGCTTAGATCGGAATGACAATATAACAGAATGACTTCATGGGGACAGATATCATGGGGACAAGATTCCATGTCCTTTATCCGAATGTATAGAATTCTATTTTAAAATTATATTCAAATAACGTCGGTATGATTTTAATTTAGAATACAGTGAAAATTAAATAAAAATTTTGTAGGATATAAGTTGTAAAATCAAGTGACTATATATTAGTTACAATAAGGGATATATGGATAATGTTACATAAAAAATTCAGGTAAAGTAAAATGGGCAAAGTAGGATACTTTTTTTTAAAAAATAAAAGAAATTGAATTGTACTAACAAAACAAAAAATCATTCATGTTATATACCTGCTACAAATTCGATAAGAAATTTTTTTCTCTCGATGCAATTAACATCTCACTTAAGAGGCTTTAGTGCTGTCATCTGGTATAAAATTTTAATACTAAGAGTTCAGTAAAGTTTCAAATAGCGTACAATAGGTTATTGCTTAAGCTGATACTTCTTATAACACGTATAAAGTTATTAAGTAGAAAAAAATAAAGTTAAAGTTGAAAAATGGAGACATAACGTTAAAAAGTACTATTTTTTAAATAAAAAATACAATAGTGAATAAATTATTTTTACTGTTACTCTGTGCTGTATTGTTTTAGTGCTGCCACCTGTCAAAAAGTGGAGTACATAATTCTTATTTTATTTTCAAAAAACCTTTAAGTGATGCTTAAAAAGCCCTTTTTCAGAAATAGGGTCATATATTCGTAAGGAAAAAGCTAGGAAAATTTTAAAAAAATGTTGAAGTAAGAGTTAAAATTTTTTCTCTTTAATATAATTTGCATGTTAAATGAAGTATATTTTTGAACTTAACTCTTTGATTTTGCGGCAAACGTTGCGTTAAAAAGGAGAAAATTATTCTCTTTTAAAGCTGGGTCAGAAGAAGAACAAAAAACGTAGGGCTCATCACTTATATTGTTCTTTTATCTCGACTTTCTATGACTTTCGACGGTGATACGCCATGCATGTTTCGTTTTCGGTTTTAACAAATTTTAATGTTCTTCTTTTTTGTCTTGCTTAAAAATGCAATTTTTAAAATATCTATTTTGTTTCATTATTTCCTTTGAGCTCTCTGTTCGTTTCTCATACATTTTGATATTATAAATTTAAATAAAGTCATAAACGGGAACATTATAAATTTTTATTATAATCAAATAACTTTTCTTTGTTGATGTTCAGAAGTGTGCAATTGATGCAAATATAGGTTTTACTTATTTTCTTTCTTTACATTGCGAATATTTAATTTATCACGTTATGAATTGTATATTTTTGTTATATATTCTCTTCCAAAGTAATTCATTACAAATCTTTTCGATTATTTAGGATGAGTTTTATTACATATTTAAAAGAACAACACTGGGTCCCCAGGAAGTGTGCGGTGTTCTGATGGGTAACGAATGTTCCAGAGTCTCATCACCTCTTCATAATTGGACCGTTCCCCTTACGCCATTCCCTAAACCTCCAGTTGAAATCGTCAGAGATCCACCAGTAAGGATTCCATTTTTTAGTAAACTGTTTTTTTAAAAGTCTGTTTATATAATTGTATACATACAAAAGATTATGTATTATTAAATTAAAAAAAACACTTATTTAAGTTCCAGGTTTTCAATGCATTTTCTGACAATTTTCAAAACTAAATTAGCCAGTTAAGTCTAAATTGGTTTTACAGAAATGATAGTATCCATTGAGACGAGTATTTAGCATAAGACATAATGCTGTATTTCTCTCCTGATAAGCAGAAAAGAGTAAAATTAGAATTTCAACATTAACTTACAACAGTGTTGGGAAAGCGAGTGAACGATTACAAATGTTGTATGATCTGATTTTTTGGATCTGAGGAAACCTCACAGCATGAGCTCCAAGAGGTGGCTGCAGAGCCGGATTATACCTTTCGTAGGCCCTAGGCACAGAGCCGGATTATACCTTTCGTGGGTCCTAGGCATAGCCGTTTTTGGGCCCTCCCCTCCTTCCCCCACTCCTCCCCTCTTTTCAAAATATATGCTAAAATTTTCTTGCATATTTTTTTTAAACATTTTTATTAATATGGATTTTAATTTACAAATTTGTTTATCGAACTTTATCTGCAATACCGACATACAGCCGATATTGCAGTAGATATCGATAATACCATTATGATTAGTTCGATCGATAACAATGTTAAAGATAAACTTGTGAATACTTTTCCTAACGCTCACATTGCATTAAGAATATATTTGTCGATTCTTGGATCAAATGCAGAAGGAGAAAGATCGTTCTCCAGATTAAAATTGATAACAAATTATTTGCGTTCAACAATGATCGTTTAGCATCACTCGCACTTATGTCTATTGAATACGACATTTTGCGTAGTCTTGGAATTCGTCAGCTAATACAAGATTTCGTTGAATCCAAAAATCGCGAAAAAGTAATATATTAGATCATAAGATTCTGCAAAATAATTTATTACCGAAAAATATTATATTTTAATATGTATCTTCATAATTTTGTGCAAAATACACTTGTTTTTAAAGCTAAATTATTTTTGTCAACAAATTTTTTTCTCCCAAGTTTTTCGTAGGCCCCTGAATTTCGTAGGCCCTAGGCACGTGCCTAGTGTGCCTATAGGTTAATCCGGCCCTGGGTGGCTGCATTACATAGTTCTCACAAGCAATCTTCTCGAAAGTTCCATATGTAACGTTAGTTTTGATGCGTTTAACGCAATTTTCACTAAAAGAACTGCCTCTCTCACTGGAGTGTGACCCTACGTGAGATGGTAAATTTGCTCTTCTAGATTTGTACTATCACGTTTCTAATTTTTGTAAAGTAAATTTACTCACATTTTAATTTAAAAATGTTATCTAACTATAACGATAAATTTTAGTTCAAAAAAATAACTACACTCATTTTAAAGTTAATTTTCAATTTTTTTTTTTATGTGTAGCCAGGAGCACCTGTACTGAAAGTGTTACACTTATCTGACACTCATTTGGATCCTTATTACCAAGAAGGTTCGAATGCTGATTGTAAGGAACTCATGTGCTGTCGACTAACAGATGGTTGGGCTGCGACAAAAGCGCAAGCAGCCGGGAAGTGGGGCGATTATAGAAACTGTGATACTCCATTGAGAACCCTAGAAAATATGCTCAAGAATATTGCCACCAAACACAAAGTAAGTTTATTTTTGTTGCATTATAGCTTAATTGTATGCTATGTACAAAG
>NC_092205.1:32267032-32284592 GCF_043381705.1 Parasteatoda tepidariorum
TATATATATATATATATATATATATATATATATATACGTATGTATATATAGATACGGCGAGAGGTAAACACAATAATAGAATTAGAAAATAAAATAAACCAAGAAATTTTAATGATTAAAACGTAAAGAAGTTCTCTTCAGGATACATTCTTCAAAGTAGGGATATTTCGAAATAAAGAAAGATGAAAATTATTCTCTCTCTCTCTCTAAAGAGTAGCGTCTCACGCAAATAAATTTTTTTTTTACGTAAGTATGAAGTCTACAGTTTTTAATTTAATTTTGATAGCAATTTTTTGTACATGTGATAGGCATATCCTTCTTCTTTTCCACCGTAACCGGATGATTTTTTTAAAGGGAAAACAAATACATATAAGAGAATGTACGTGTGATGATGAAACTATGCTTTTTGGAAAGAGATTCAAATTAAATTGGAAGTATAAATAGACATTCTAGTCTGCTTTATCATTTCAAATAATTTAAACTGAGCTTAAATTTAAAGACGTCATGTTGACTCATATGATTGCTAAATATTCATGTCACAAGACGAGTTATCCTTACGAAAAGTTTAAAAAATTCAGCATCTGTTAATGAAGGTTGAATAATTGTAAATTAAGTTATGAAAATTTATCTTTATTATTAAATTTGAATATGATATTAAATTATGCTTAATGAATTTTGTATTTAGCTTCTGTTTGAAATAACTGTTTACGAGGAAATTTGTTACTAAATGAGAAAAGTATTTTTCGTAGAAAAAAATGAGCATCTTTTCTTTAGTATTGAGTTGTATTGAGTTGTATTATCTATCGATTATTGCTAAATCTGGGAAACTGTTATAGCAAATCTACAGATTAACTAGTGTGATCCGTTAAAGTGAAGAGTCTATATTTTTCATATTTTATTTAGGTAGTGTGCGCATGAATGGCTTCTGTTTTGTATATGTTTAAAAGTCTGCTTTGTTTATCGTTACATAAATTAATAATATTAAGATGATTTTTAATATTAAGATGATTTTTAATATTTTAAACACTTTAACTATTAGTTCATACCTAGTTCTTTATTTATTGATGTTTTGATAATTAATTCTATCAAACAATTTGCCGATTGTTCGATTTCATTTTCTTAGCTCATTAGAAATAAAAAAGTAAATAAGAAACATTATATCAATTAAAGCGTACATAAAAGTTGTTGTTGTCCCAGCAGAGTTATAGTACGAGGATCATTTTTTTGTAAGGGAGTAACCTTTTGTAAATGGAGTAAAATAAACTTTATTGTTGAACGTAAATTGTATCACAAACTAAAATATAGACATTTTTTCACTTCTCAACATATTCACCATCAGCAGCTTTGAGACATTTGTCAAGTCGTGGTACCAGCTTTCAGTTCCGATCTTCAAAGAACTCTGCCGCCTAATCGTTTAAATCACTTAGAAACTGTTTCCATCAACATGTCACCATTTTCCAAGAGCTTTCCTCCAAAAAATTCTTTAATTTTTGGAAACAGATGAGAGGTGCTAAAGTAGGGCTTTATGGCAGATGATTCAGTACTCCTTTTTCATGACAGTAGGTCGTCCAGATCTTGAAAATTTGTTCTTCCTTCAGTGAAAAGGCTACACAATTTACACATTTCCCTCTCATTCATTATACTTTCACCATAAAATTCAACAAGCTGCCGGTGAATTTCAGAAGGACTAATTTTTTTGTTTACATTTAACAACTGGATCACTGAACGCACTTTGCAATCGGTGGGATTACTAATTGACTTTGTGACAAACGAAACAATATAATCATACAACCAACACCGGCAGAGATGTGAAACGTAATAACTGCGTAGTGAGAGACTTCCGAAGAGTTGCCGACCTTAAACTGACGTCTCTTGGACAGGATACGTAATCGGTATTTACTTTAAAAATTAAAAAATGACCCCCACAGGTAATGTGAAAATTATCAAGGTTATTTGCATATTACAACATTCTGGATTAAGGTCGCAACGTTGACCACATTGCCGCCAATATGCCATTGGTCACTAAATTGTGGAGTTTTGATCAGCACTACTCCTTGGGTCCCAATGGGCAGCTGCAGGAATATTTTACTTTTATATTGCACACACCTACTACACAAAAATATCTTTTAGTCCATTCAAAATCTTAAGCTGTACTTGGCACTCATTTCCCCACGAAATCACGTGATTTTTTTTTACGAAACATGCAATCTCAAGTTTTTGACAGACGTCTCATTGATATCTGTCAAAAAATGTAACATTGAATTATGATAGTTCTTTACTTATCTGATTTCGAAATCCTTTGCTCACTGTATGAAGGGGTGGAAGTGAATCTTATCAAGTGAATTTCCTATGTTCGATTACTGTCGATGATTGAGTCGACTCATTCATTGATATTCCTTACATTGTATTTAAAAATCAAATAAGTTAATCGATGTGTAGTTTTTTACATAATTCGCAACTTCAGACAATTAAGGCTCCTGCATTTTCGAAATTCTTAGCTCAAAAAATTCTCAATGAACTGTTCCATCTACAATGAAGATGATTTCGCGAATTTTGAGTATCCATTTATTTACATTGCTATACCAATGTTATTGTAAAGAAAATAAAAATGGCTCTAAATGTCATATGAAGGGATGATATGGAATGTTTAATAACTCTCATTTCAGATAGATTACGTTCTCTGGACAGGTGATATCCCTCCTCATGATGTTTGGAATACCACTCAGTCGGAGCAGGTGAAATTGCTTCATTTAGTGTCACGAATCCTTGCACGACAACTGCCAGGTGTACCCATTTATCCCGCTCTCGGAAATCACGAAAGTGCCAAGATTAATAGGTGAGATATCAAAGGATATTCATTTCTTCTTTATCTCAGGGAATTCGAAATAGTTCCTTTTATATTTTTATTGCTTCCACTCTATGTTTTGTTTATGAAGAGGGACTCAGTGCAGTGGTCACAAGATTGGGGGAAATGTAGGGTGTACAATTGGGAGTTATCGGATTATCTGTTTTATCGTAGTTAATTGAATTTACGCTTATAGCAACAGAATTCGCCCGCTTGGTAGCCAAATCACTTAGGATAAAATAATATTTTCTGGGCTCACTTGATTTCATTTTTAGATAATAATAGTTAAAAATATAAAATTAGCGCAAATGTAATATTATTCAGATAAATAAAAATACTGGCGCAAATGAGCACGAATAGCCAGCCCACAATAGGGAAAAGCTCGGTTCTAGTGTCATAGAAGGAGATTTTTTGGCTATGAATTGCTATGCGATATTCAATTCTTAAGATGTACCCTCTCTTCCCCCATGTTTGTATTCGCTGTACTGAAACACACTATGTATGTAATTTCCGCCCCGCAGTAGACTGATCGTTAAGACACGGTTCCCAGCTGAAGACCGAAGTCAAGCATCACTGGTTGCGGTCAGTGTGCGGGTGGGTGACCACTTCGATCAGTCTGTGTAGGGGCTGAGGGTGTGCGGTATTGGTTCTCGTTAAACTGTTCTACCGTACAGTGCTCGACTTTGCGTGCTGGTCACTGGACTACCGAAGCGGGAGTGCCATCCCTTCTGCAGAGGATCAAAATTGTGACGGCATGTCTTCGGATCATCCTTAGGGATGTTTCCTAGACCGTCGCCAATAGTCCATTGTGCAGCTCTAGTGCGACGTAATTAAAATACAACTACAACAACAACATGTAATTTTTCAGGAACTATATATTTTCCCACCAGTTTTTCTTTTAAATTGGTACTTTATTGCGTTTTTTTTAAATACAGCATTTTAAGAATATAAAGTTAAACTTTAAGTCAATTGGAAAAAAAAATAACGTCAAAGTTGCTCTAGTACTGAACTCAAATTTGCTCTATAAATCAATCTGCATATCTTTAAAATAACTATCACGTTCGGAATTTGCGTTAACTTGGAATTAAATTTGGATTGCAATTTGAATATTTTGAAAGTTAGCAAAATATAACAACGACCTGATTTATTTTCAAATATTTAATTAAATGGCTTATTAAACTTGAAGCCGATGTAATTTGTTAATTTTTTATTATAAGAAACAGTCTAATAATATTATTAAAAACATTTGTTAGATTATTGGAATTATATTTGTACTAAAATATCAAGTCCAGAAAGCCCACGAAATATTTAAAAAGAATAGGTGTATTATTTAGACTTAATTGAGAAATGACAATTAAAGGTGTCTTAGTCTAAATGTTCTCTCAATTCCTACATATTGTGGTTAGTATCGTCAATGAAAAATGAATGATGCTGAAGTCAAATAAACGAATAAAATGTGTTTACGCATCTAACTGAACGTAATTCGATAACAAGTTTACTGCCGGAGGAGAAATTTGCTGTAGGTGATTAGAAACGAGATTATTTGGAAGAAGTGAATTAAAATAAAGAAATTAAAGCTAAAGTTTTGAAACAGATTCCATCTTTAAATGGATTACAACGTAGTCAAAGTTGTTGTGTTGTTTCTAATGACAAGCCAAGCTCGCCAGTCATTGGCCTTATTGTGAATTAAATCAGGGAGGTGCGTCTTTCGTTTCACAAGAGATCACACTGCAAGGGTGAAAGAAAATCTTTGCTCAAAACCCCGCGGATAGATGTCAGCACCTTCCAATCGTGAGAACTATTCCTCAATTTAAGCTTAGATCTGAAGGGGAGGAAAATTTTGTCCAGATCCCTGTATCCATGGTACTATTCAGTGATCGACCACCGGAATTTTTTTCCGTTTTAACAGTTATTGCGAGCATGTACATTTCAATGTACTGGGGGGGGGTCTTTATGAAGTCGAGGTCCTTTGGGCAGGAGTATGATTCTTCAACCACCGGGCTACCACGCCTCGGTTGAATTGCATTTACTGCCGTCACTATTTGGATATTTACTAAAAATAGTTTTTTAGTATGATAGTATGAATTGTAAGAATAAAAATAGTCATTTACTTCTGCAATAACAATTAGAGTTATAATTATCATAACATCAAGAAGTATTATTAATAACTAAAAAATGTAGCTGTAACATACTGTATGTAATATACTTTAATGATAAATAATATAAAAAGAGTAATGGATTTTAAGAGTGAGAACTAACATTACGTTTTTACGTTAAAGTGTTTTAAAGTGTCGTTGAGTAAACTAACCCAAACTAAATTGCATTAAACAATTATCTTTGTAAACATTATCTTATGATATTTTTTTTCTTGAAAAAGTAAATTAGAAAAAAACACAATAGAGTGAATAATTTTTTGTGCAAATGTTTGAAGCAGGTACATTGTAAATGTAAGACTGTGAAAAAAACATTGTAAAATATCCATTTTACTCTTTAAGAAATTCTTACGATCAAGCGTGAAATCTAAAGGTGAAATTAAATCAACCGAGGTAATATTACTTGACTGATTTTTCCATCTCCAACTCTTAAGGGAATTGCCCTCTTTTTATATGAAAGAAAAGAATTAAGCAGTTTAACTCTTTTCAAAAATTTTTTTTTTCAGTTTTCCTCAACCAGAAGTGAAGGGAAAATTCTCAATACAATGGTTGCATGAAGAAGTTACTAAAGCATGGGGGAAGTGGTTACCTGCAGATGCATTGAAAACATTAAGGAAGTAAGTTCATTTGGCTTGAAAATTACTGCCTTTATTTCTGCTGAAATTGCAAAACATTATGACTTAGCTTTTTTACATTTAATTGAACCTCAATGAATTATGCTCTATTTGATATTGGCAAATATCGACGTGTCTTTGTTATTTCGTTATCTATTTTTGTAATACAAGGTTGATCAATGTTATAAGATCATTTTCTTAAGCTTGAGTTGTGGTTATACGCACTGGCCACCTCATTCACCAAACTTATTAAAGTTTATTGTCATTTATTTATTATCTCCTGAGAAAGTTATTGTCTCTTAGTTTAAGAGAGCAATGGCCACCTCATTCACCATACTTTAATAAAGGTTATTGTTATTTATATATTTATTTGATTTATAAAGTTTATAAAGTTAATTTCACATGACTATAAACGTCTGAAAATTGGTTGAGTTAATATGCAATTGAATAAAGTAAGAGACAGATGTGAATAAGTTGTTGTGTTTTGTCAAGTTAAAATACGTTCAAAATAAAATGAAATAAAAATAAAATTTCGGTGTCAAAAGCTATGTTTGGCATAAAAATAAAAGGACAAAAGAGAATTAGGGGAAAAGGAATGGTCTGCAGGATATTTCGGAATTGTTGGAAAAGCTTTCTTGCAAATGAGGTTAGAATCTTGTATGCACAGTTTTGACCACTTTTCGACAAACTAGAGTACTCAAAGTTTTACTGGAGCTCTCACTTCTTTTCAAGTTTATTTTATAATGATTCAAAATTCTGTCAAGTTTATCATTAATCATAATTATGACACCTTTTCAACAAGCTAGATTAAATAACATTGGGAAACCAAGTCTTTGTTGCATTTATACAAATACTTGATCTTCTCTAAATTTGGGTGAGGGGGTTTCAAATATGCAATCGGTTTCGTTCTCTAAGCTACAGATTTTTTTTTAAAATGACCTTTTTTGCCTATTTATTTTTGAAATGTGTAAACTTAATAAAGGTTATATATAACAGGGAAATGCATAAAGGCTGCAATAAACTTCTAAGGGAGTTACGGCACATCATTTGAAATCAGCGATACGAAAGTATCATATGCGACAGAAAAAAAAATCGTTTCCCAGAGTAGCCTAATAACCCTGTTTAATGAACTTATTTTAAATATTGAATCCAAAATCCTGTTTCTCACTTCCATTTCAAGTTTCTAGTTTTACTTATTTTTACAGTTGCCTAATGCTTCTTTACGAGCAATTAAAGAATGATAAAAAGGATTAGTGTGATCTTCAGAACTTGAGTTAATCTATCTTCATAAATTCAAATTTATCTGCTATCCCAACGCTATCACTCAAAGAAGATTATCGTGAGAATTAGGCTTAATGTCGAATACATAAAGCAAAATTTGAATAAGTAAGATTAATAAAAATTATACAGAAACAGTTTAGGCTGATAAAAATGAATATTATTTTAATGAGAATTTCATGCGACAATGCGTTAAAAAAATAAATTCTGATTCAAGCTGAAATCAAGTAAAAAAAATGTTTCTGAAATTAATAACTTTTTTAAATATTCATTCTTTTTCAAAGTGTTTTATTAAATTTAGTAAGTTAAAAACGTGATTTTGAAATTTTCAGAAATCTATGCAATCTTCAAATTTTTGTCTTCAGTTTTTGATTATCATTGGTTTTGGACAGCTCTGAAAATCTTTGTATACGCAGAGGAAAAAAATCCCAATTTACAGCTCTTATGGCATTTCACCTTTTGTGTCAGATTTCAAAAATAAACCCCATCTTTCCTTCAAGGAAGATAGAAAAATCACTTCCTTTCACCATTTTTTTAAACCGTTTAAACTTTCCTACTCTACAAATGATGTGCAGATCATTTGAGGGGAAATAAATTGTTGTTGATATGAAAAATAATCTGCTGATGATGTGATAATTTGCAGTGCCTACTGCCGTACAGGAAGGTTTCTTTTACCAAGTAACGGTTAATTTTTGACCTAGCCTTAGAACAACCTTTTTTGGCTACTTGGTGCGGAAGCTGAAAAATGTGTATTCAGCGGAATCCCACAATAATTTACGACTTCAATCTTCAACTGTGAATACTGGAGTGTGTCTACTACTGCAAAAATACAATTCCATTTCACTAGTATATGAGACATGTTAACTCGATTCTATGGAGAGGTACCTTTTCATAGATGAAGGCTGACAATGTCGATAACTACTCCTCTCCCCACATTGGTGACTCGGACGTGATGAGAACCCGCCTACCTTTGTAGAAACACCCACTACGATTCGAACACTCCTATCTTGAGAGTAACGCCCATTTTGATCTGAACACGCCTACTTCGATGGATGGTCCACATGGAACAGTTGACTTGCTACTTGTGATTGCGACATTACACACCTCCTCACGCTGTTGCTACTCAGTCTTGATCACACACAGCGTATACATTCGACTGCTAAAGGAAACACAAGAGAGGCCACGAACGTGAACTTAATACAGCTCTTCCGGCTTCTCAAAAAACAGCAGTGAATCAACTTGTAGTATCAGTTCATCGAGTTCTGTCACAGATTTAATTCTGGTTGGGGAGTACTGTAGTGTGTCTACCACTACAAAAATACATTTCCAATTCACTAGTATATGAGCCATGTTAACTCGATTCTATGGTGAGGTACCTTTTCATAGATGAAGGTTGACATTGTCGATAACTACTCCTCTCTCCACATATACTATTTCATTTCCGTTCAGAATAAGCAAATTGTATTAAAAAATATTTTTAAAATCAGAGGAATTTTTAGAAATCAATGTAATCCGCAGAATTATTATTATTTTATTTATTTATTTATTTGCTATTTTTTTTGTTTTTGATTATAAATGGTTTTAGACAGCTCAGAAATGAGAATTTATTTCTCCACAAATGATCTACTGATCATTTGTGGTGAAATAAATTCTTGTTGAGAGGAAAAATTAATCTGCAGATGCTGTAATAATTTGCAGTGTCTGCTGCCGTGCAGGAAGATTTCTGTTACCCAATAACGGATAATTTTTGACCTAACGTTAGAACAACCTTTTATGGCTACTTGGTGCGAAAGTTGAAAAATATGTACAGAAGAATCCCCTAATGAATTTACGATTTAAATCCTTAACTGTAAATTTTATTTCATTTCGGTTCAGAATAAGTAGATCGTATGAAAAAAAAATACTTTTAAAATCAAATATCTAAGAAAAAAAAACAGAATTCTATTGTAATATTGTTAAGAGTTCTTCCCTAATAAGCTACTTTCTGAGGGTTTTCCTACTTTAATATTTATTAGTGAAACATAACTATAGTTACAATAACAACTTACATCGTACTTCTAAACTCAATTTTATCTTGACATTTTTGAAGTAGATCTGAAAAGTAGACTTCTCATTGAATGTATGTGTCAAGTTTGAAAAATGGAGAAAGAGACTTTTACTAACTCTCATATTTTTTGAAAGATAGTCTAGTAATCGATGACAGCTTGAAAATGTATACGTATATCGGTATTCGCATTTATTTCCCATAAATATTAACTTCAACAGAGCACTTTTGTTTCTTGTTTTGACGGAAAAGCGCATCACATAATCGAATTTTCTACATTATTGCCTATTCCATAGAAAATTTCAAATCTCTAGAACATATGAGAGGACGAATATACTCTTTTTTTTATTCAAATTTATTTATTACACTGAACCAACTAAAAATTTGTAAACAATGTATAATTGAGTGATTGTCGACCGGCCTGTGTAGGGGGCAGGGAACTGTCCTTGCATCAGAAAGGTCATGGGTTCGAATTCCGAACAAGGCATGGATGTTTCTTACTCTCTCTGCTTGTTCAATGTCCTTTCTCCTTTGTGTGTGAATGTGTGTGAATGTGATCCGCTCTATAAACGGGTTGTGGTTGTGTAAATGGCGTGGCAGAAGTCGAATTCCTGGCCATAGATGGCGCCTCTGAAAGGCTGGAACAATCGCACCCCCACTGCGTAAACACGCATACAACAAAGAAAAAAAGAAATGAGTGATTTGTTTGTCTTTTTTTCCCAACTCTAGATAGATGGTAATTGATGATCATTAGTCACCTGTTACCATTATTAATCATTAAAAATGCCTGAGGCACTGAAACGCGCAGATTAAAATAAACCTCAACTTAACTTAACCAGAGACCAATTTGGGTATGAGCCTAAGCTAACCAGGGTTGAAACCTCACTATGAGTTCGAAGTTCAACCAGTTTATGATCAGGTTTGAATTTTATAAAATTTATGAAGCCAAAGCGTCTTTTTATCGACTCCTGACATTTTGTTCTAGCCATTGGTTTTTAATTATTTAAATAATAATAATGAAAAACACAATTCAAGGCATGAATTATCAAATATAAAAGGCTTCAATCCTCAAAAAGGTTCTAACACAAATTCTTATTTTAATATAATTTAAAGATGGAGAAATATTTGCTATCTAACTTTTTTATTATAAATAGCATTCGTTATTTAAAATATTTATTATCAAATCTCTTACATTTTAACGCCTCGCTGTTATATTAAGTTTATTCATTCACTGAGACAAAATGCATGGTCAAAACTATCCAGAATATGGAAAAATTTACAGTGTTTCTGACTCTATAGGAACATCAAAAGGCTTGGTAACTGTTACCAAAGCATTATGGTAACGATTTTGGTAAAATTAACGATAAAATATAGTTTTATACCGTGTGAAAAATTTTGGTAACTGGTCAAATTTGGTATTTTATCCTAATATTTAAGATTA
Organism: Parasteatoda tepidariorum; assembly: GCF_043381705.1. Lineage (NCBI taxonomy): Eukaryota > Metazoa > Arthropoda > Arachnida > Araneae > Theridiidae > Parasteatoda > Parasteatoda tepidariorum. Next base: position 32,277,408 of record NC_092205.1, read on the forward strand.
TGGCTTAAAAACCATTTATTTGGTTAAATTTACTTATCAATTTTGTATTTTTGACTAAATGTTTGGTAATGAGTACTAAAATTTTAAAAATCAGAATTTTAGGCAAGCCATTACCTTACTGTAAAAGATTTATGGTAAAAATGGAATTTACGTATGATGCACCCAATTGACGATACTTTTTATACCGTGATTTAATCCGGAATTTTCTATAGTCTAGATATCCGACCCTGAAGGTTTTACGTGAAATTAATATTTTTTTTCTGAAACTTCGTAATATATTGCATTTCTTATAATGTTTTATGTAATTTCTTTTTTAGGGGAATGTATTATGCAGTACGTATTAATCCAAAATTAAAGCTTGTGTCTCTGAATATGAACTATTGCAACACTCAAAACTGGTAAATATGTATTTCATTTCCTCTGAAAACTATAAAAAATGAAAGATAAGATGTATTGTATGAAAAATATACAACTATGCGTATTTCAGCAACATAAACTTTCTTCCTCATCCTTGATTTTTTTTGCAGTTTTACGCTATTTGTACACATTACCTGAAACTAGTATCCGCTGATCATAAAACTTTTTAAAAGTTGCCAAAAAAGAGAATCAAGCATCAATAATTTTATGTTTTTCTAAAAACTATTGCTTATTGAGTGTTATTTTTAGATTACATTGCTTTTTTTAAGAAACCAAAATAATTGAAACAATATGCAGTTTAAGCTAGAGGGTAAGATTTTTTAAGCCTTTTAATACATCAAATGTAAAATAAAAAGAATTAGAACCGTTTTTATTTTACTTATAAATAATGTTTATGTGTTCCTTAACATGTGAAAAACATTTTATCAGCGTATTTAAACCGCAGAGTTGTAAACCAAATTTCGTGTTTAAGTACTGTTATAAAAAGGCATTTTCAAAATAAAAAAAGTGCATTTTCCTCTTTCCAAAAATAAATAAATAAAGGAATACCATATTTTTATTGCATAAACATCGAAATAATTTCCGGTCTAGGATAAATACAACGTGTAATTGAATTTTTTACCGAAGAATTCTTACTTGAGCTTGGAAAACTGATTTGTTCCTATATTAAGCTCTTCCGTAGCATCTCTTAAGGAATTTTAACTTTGTTAAAATGCTTTTTTAAAATACCATAAGAAGATTTGAAGTTCATTTTTGAAAGAAGTTTTTTTAAACCTTCCTTTTATAAAATACTAAAATGTAATTTTATTATAAAATGAAAGCTTACTACGATTTTAGGCATACTTAGTTAGGATATGTACATATATTCTTTAATATATAAACGCACTAACATTGTTCGGTGGTCTGTTAAAAATAAATATTTGAAAGATAGTGCTATTTTGCATATAAAAAAATCTAATTTTGCAGAAGTGATAGGTTTTAAATGTTTTTGAATTTTTGAACTCTTAAGGGTTCATACGCTGCTCTATCATAATGGAAGAGGCATTCTCAGTTTTTAACATTTCTTAAATTTATCAGAAGATTATTTTGCGACTTTAGACTTGTATAGTTCATGCAATTTTTCAAGCTTAGCAATAAAATTTAAAGCTTTCAGAGGTTCGAGGGACGGACAATAAGTAATGAAAGAAAAGAAGTTTTTTGAGCACCTTATGCCAGAAAATCAAGCAATAAACTTGTATTGATTACTTCAGTTTTTATTTACAATTACTGCATAAAATATCGTAAGCTTATCTTAAATATTTATAGAGATAGGGGCATTTGTGTAAAAAACTAATTTTTTTGGCTTACGTTTTTCAATATAATTTTAGTAGAGCAATTTAATTTTTTAAAAAATTTGAATAAATTTCCCTTAAAACTTTTCAAGATATGATTATTTGAAGTAGTTCTTTTGCACTGCGCATGAGCGAAAAAATTGTTTTCATAATAATTTTGTAGTGAATCGTATTTGGCGATCATTGAAAAAAGTCTTATTTGAATATGTTAAAAACGTACGAAGTTTTGAGCAATTTAGTATATAAATTTTGTACTTCTTAAAATCAAGCTCAAAATGATCTGGGGTTTCCCAAAAATTTTATTTTGCAGTATTGCAAATGAAACTACCTTGTAACCAGACAGCAAAAACAAAAGAAATTGTAGAAAACCCCTGATGATTTTGAGCTTTATTTTAAAGGGAGATTTTTGATTTTTTAAGATATTCAAATACGACTTTTTTCATTAGTTGCCAAATACGATTTACTACAAAATTATCGTGCATGTTTTTTCGCAGTACATGAGAACTACTTTAAATACTCAATCTGGCGTGATTTCAGGGATACTTTTTTCAAGATTAGAAGAAAAAAAGTATTTTAATTAATTATAAATTGCTTCAAAAATTTTGCTTAATTTTACGGAATATTTTTAAAGTTACAACAAAAAAATATTGGACAAAAATTAGTTTTTAATAAAGTTGTTCATGTCTCATTCAAGCTAGAAATACGAAATTTTATGTAGTGGTTGCAAATAACAATTAAAGTAATTGATACAAGCTTATTTCTTGATTTTCTGTCATTGGGTGTTTAAAAATACTAGTTTTTTTCGCAATTTATTGTCAGTCTATCAAACCTCTGAAGGCATTAAACTTTATTGCAAAGTGCGAAAAATTGCATGATTTAAATAATTCTTAAGTTACAAAATAATCCTTTGATAACTTTTTGAGAAATTTAAAAAAAATGAAAGCGAAATTGTCTCTTCCATTATTGTAGGGTAGTGTATTTGTAGCCTTTGTTTTGTATTGAAATTCAGGGAACTTAAGAGAAACCGTGGAACATTCAAGACTTTTCTTTTATCGTTCAAAATTTAAATGTTTTAAAGAAACTGTTAATTGACATTAATGTTGTTTGGTAATTGTTGTAGAAGTATGTCAAATTCATGCTTTTCTTTACTTCTGTTTATCAAATTGTTATAAAAATTTCCTGCTCTAACATTTTATTAAGTTTCAATTTGTAATTAGTTTTATTAATACATATTTCATTCATATTCGTCCATTACAGTTATTTTTTCCTTTGGTTTAATATGAAACAGTAAAACATAAATTATATACTGTAAACTAAAATAATATTGAGTATTTTAAAAATCTATAAAAATTATTGCATCATCTTTACCTCATCTTCACAACGTCGAATGAACCAGGTCTAACTTCTAACGAAATGCTGAATTAATCTTTGTCTTGATGCTTAAATTTAAATAATACTTAAGCTGTGTGTAAACTTAATAAAAAATATTTAATAACAATCACATATGCTGTTTTCAAAATAAGAAAAAATAATAAAAATAAACATAATTTCCTTGTTCTACAGCTTTCAAAAAATTAACAATGAACAAATCAAAATGTTGCTCCACGCGTCGATTTCCCCCCAAAAGTAATGATCATTTAATTGAAATAATTAAACCAAGTGGTATTCATCCTTTTTATTTATTTACTTCTCATTGCTGAACAGTTTGTCCAGGCATGGGAATCTTGAAATTAAGCGAAGTTTTAAATCAAATTGGTTGTTAATTTCTAGGGATAAATAACCTGCACTTACGTTACGTAGAGAAAAAAAATGTTTTTAAGATATTGGAAAATTAAACAAAAATCTACAGATGATCGACAAAATTAAAAAAAAAAGAAACTATACTTCGAAAATTAAGTGTGTAGGGAAATAATTTCTAAAAGTAGGTCTCAGTCGCCGAGATTACTCTCCTAGGGAAATTTTGGCAACCATAACATCATCAAGCTCACACCACTTTTATTTAAATTTGACAACTTTATTAAATACAATTTTTGTATGTCCTAGCCAACTGGTCATAGAAGAACATCTTGATCATATCAGATGTTGCCGCTAACGCAGCTGTTTTAAGGACTCCAAGCAGATAAGAATGAAAAAAACGAAAAAAAAAATGGTTTTCCATTTATTACCTACTTGTTAAATGGAGTATCATTTGGCGTCAAAAATGTAGATTAATTTTCATCATTATTATTCAAGTTTTTTTAAAGTGTGTCTTCTATACAGTAGATATTTAGAGCAGCCATGGTGGCTCAGGGTATAGAGCGATTTGATTACCAGAGATCAGGGATTTGATTCCCAGAAATAACTGCTCGATACTAATTCTGCTTCTGACTTGCAGCAACTACAGTTCTGACGTAAAATATCTTCAGTGGTAGACAGATATAGCTTAGAATTCCCTTTGTTGTTGGACAAACCTCGGGTCGTTTTAGTAGTTTTTTTTATCGCCGTGTAATGCAAAAGTGGGTTAGTGGTATCAAAAAGTCCTCCATGAAGGCTAGTTTGTACCACAGCTTGATTCAGGAGTTTTCTTTCCCTCTAGGTTGGGTCCAAAACTACAAGGATTTGGATCTGAACACTAATAGTCGTAAACTCAAAATTAAGTCGGCTGTTTAACATCGGTTATAAAATAAGATAGATACTCAGAACAATTTCTGATAGTAGGTTATAAAATAAAATAAATACTTAGAGCCATTTCTGATCGTAGGTTATAATATAAGATAGATACGTAGAGCCATTTCTGATCGTAGGTTATAAAATAAGATAGATACTTAGAGCCATTTCTGTTCATAGGTTATAAAATAAGATAAATACTTAGAGCCATTTCTGATCGTAGGTTATGAAATAAGATAGATACGTAGAGCTATTTCTGATCGTAGGTTATAAAATAAGATAGATACTTAGAGCTATTTCTGATCGTAGTTAGCGAGTGTTTTCTTGACAGTAGAAAGGCGCAAAAGTCTCTCACAGAATGAGAAAAAAGAAAAGACACCAGATGCATTTACAACTCTAAATCATAACTCTAGTTTTTTCTCTCTTTTATGACCATTCTTTCATGTTATTTTATGGCCATATATTTGTAAAATAAATACCTTTTAAAAATTTGAATAATACTGTAGTTTGATCAGAAATTTTTTTATAGTGTAGCTTGGCCTCTTTTTAGGCTGTTAAGAAAAGAAACATAGTTCGATACATATAATATTGTTTTGTCGTGGACTAAGTTAGAAATAAATGTTGTTAAGTGTGGTGGACTCCGAGATATTTCTTATTCAGGCAATTTTAAAGCTCAAATTACGTTAGATACAGGAGCTTTAATTAAGAACTAGATATTTTAATTTCGAAATTTTGAATAGTAAAAAGCTTTTCCGTTTATAGGTGGATGCTTTTGAATTCAACAGATCCCGGAAGAGAACTGGAGTGGCTTGTGAATCAGCTCCAGGAATCAGAACTTAAAGGAGAAAAGGTATTAATTATATTTAAGGGAAAAAAATAATAAATTTTATTTCGAGGAGAAAAGTTATTAAGTTTATTTAGGGGAGAAAAGACATTAACTTCATTTAGAGAATAAAATGTATTAGTTTTATTTAGAGAAGAAAAGGTATTAATTTTATTTACAGGAAAAATGGTATTAGTTTTATTTAGAAGAGAAAATGTATTAATTTTGTTTAAAGGAGAAAAGGAATTAATTTTATTCTAATGAGAAAAGGTACACATTTTATTTAGAGAAGAAAAGTATTAATTATTTTAAGAAGAGAACATGTATTTATTTTATTTAGAGAAGAAAAGACATTAATTTTATTACAGGAGAAAATGTATTAATTTTATTTAGAAAATAAAAGTTAGTAATTTATTTTAGAGATCTTTGGAAACATGTAATTATTTACACTTACTTAAATTAACATACATTACATACATTTTCAAAATACTATTTACTTTATTTATTAATCATTTTACTTTTTGAAACATCATTCACTAAATTGAATGACAGTTTAACGGAATTGAACTTAAATTTCTGTTTAAGCCCAGAAAAACAACTTCCCTTTTTAGCAATTTTACTATTGTGCTTTTCTCGCACTTTTATTATAGCTTTTCTTGCACTTTTCTTTGGTCTTTATGCATTTTATGAGCACTAAAACACTGATGCACTAGAAATACTATATGATATTTTATGATTCTGGTTTATTTTGGGAATTCTATTAACGTAATAAAATGCAAAAAATGATCTCCATTTTTTGGTTTTAAAAATCAATTTGCTTAATGCAATGCAATTCAGGCCTTTAAATTAGCTTTTCAGTGTCCATTATTTATCTCAAGGAACCGTGAAAACAAACGTAATTACGAGACATCCTCATATTCACTATTTTAACGTAATGATCAGTCTTTTGCAGACGACAATGAAAGAACAAATTACACAAATTGCCACACCCCGAAACTATAATTGCCAAATAGTTTCTTTTCCAGAAATTCCTTTAATTGCGAAGTAATGCGTATTGTTTTCGTAACCCAGAAAATTGTATTGATTTTCACAAAATGAATTAAAAAATTCTATTAAACGAAGATGTTTACGTCGTCAGGTGCTATTTTGCTATTTTAGTTTTATTCGAGCTATAATATGATTGCTTACGAAATCCATTGATTTTCTAGGCATTTGGATGCCCAAAGGGAATTAGTGTGAATGTTTATTTAAAAGTACTTGAATCTAGGAGGATCATTTATTAGGAAGCTGACGCTGAATTTCATAAGCATTGAATACAACACGAAGTTTATGACTCATTTGTTTAAAGGTTCATTATTAAAATCGATTTGAAGCTGTGAAAGTATTTTGCTTATATTTTTTTGAAAATAGGTGTCAAAATTTTCAAGAAATGAAATACATTATCTAGCAAATTGATTAGCTGAATATTAAAATATATTTAAAATCAGAAGTAAGAACAAATAGTATGTTTATGTTAAATCAAATAGCGTTTCAGTAATTAAGTATAAAAACAATTAACACACATACACACGCATATATATATATATATATACACTGCTGGACAATTGCTAAGGACGGATAACACTATCATCCATAGCAACCACAAAATGAAGGGAAGCAAAATGTGGAAAATTAGAATAAGTGCGGGATATAGTAAGAAGGGGTATGCGTATGTAAATTTTTTTGTCCACGTTTGTTCATCACGTGATAGCGCTGATAAGAGCTTTAAAGGTTTTGACGCGTTGTGGAGAGTTGTTGTTTCAAGTCAAATTTTTACAGGAAAGATTTAATTGACGAACTTGAAATTTTCGGCATGTCTTCCCGATATTACTTAGATGATTTTAAGCGTGGCCGAATTATTGGAAAGATCGAAGAAGGGCGAAAAATAAGAGACGTTGCCAGGGAGTTCGACATCGCTGACGGTGTTGT
>NC_092205.1:32285603-32301248 GCF_043381705.1 Parasteatoda tepidariorum
ATAGTTTTAATACTTCTGGTGCCTACTAGGTTGAAATGTCCTGAATTCACACTTACGATGGATTTGAATTAGCGTTCTCTGTTATCTCACAGATAGGGACATAGTTTTAATACTTCTGGTGCCTACTAGGTTGAAATGTCCTGAATTCACTCTTACGATGGATTTGAATTAGCTTTCTCTCTTACCTCACAGATAGGGACATAGTTTTAATACTTCTGGTGCCTACTAGGTTGAAATGTCCTGAACTCACACTTACGATGGATTTGGATTAGCTTTCTCTCTTACCTCACAGAGATGGATATAGTTTTAATACTTCTGGTGCCTACAAGGTTGAAATGTCCAGAACTCACACTTACGATGGATTTGGATCAGCTTTTTCTCTTACCTCACAGAGATGGATATAGTTTTAATACTTCTGGTGCCTACTTTGTTGAAATTCCTGAACTCACACTTACGATGGTTTGTGGGATTTATGAGCTTCAAAACTGACTTTACTAAGAAAAATTACATAAGAGTTTTGACTATATCATGGACATTACTTGAAAATAAATAAAATAAAAATCCAAGTACTCCTACACGGTCAACCGCTAGATGGTGAAAAGTTTAGTTAATGCATTATTTAAAACTAGCCACTGTGTTAGGATTGGAGAAGTTAAAAAATTGGAATATTTAAATACAATTGTACTGTACATTCAGTTCGGTTAACATTAAAGTTAATTTGCTGCACAAGATAATTTTGAAAAATGACTCAGCTTGTAGCTAAATGTTGGTAGCTCGCTTAAGGTAGCTAGACTCTTAATAATATGCTACGGAGTGGGAGTAACCTTTCATGGTAAAGTTTCTTTCAACCACATTAATAATATCAAATTTAAAGTACAGAAAAAATGTGTTTAAATAAGCAAAAAATGAAGTATGGAAGCTTCAAATGCTGATTTTTTTTCCTTCGAAGTATCAAATTGCAAATATATTATGGCAAATTTATCTGCTATTACGAGGAAAAAACGTATTCCGGTCATAAACATACTTGCCTCAGAGAGCTTCGAGCTCGTAACTCTGGGTGTTTAGATATTTTTTGTCAGATAGTGTATAATTGCAATTTGATGTGTTGAAAAAAAAGAACTTAAGACTTAGAAACTTCACAGTTTACTCTAGTTTTATCTTGGCTTAGTTTTTTTACGCATTAAATTTTAAATCAATAATGTATTTAAAATAGAATTTGCAATGAAAGGTTTTTCCACGGGTGCAGCGTACTCTTAAGTTTGTTGTTATTTGTCGAGAAATTGATTATCGAGAAGTTGTGAAATTTTGTTTTGTAAAATCTACTGAAGAGGAAAATTTCTTAACAATTCATTTTAAAATTTTATTAAAAAAATAGCTGGTTATAAGTTTTTTAAATCCTGGCCAGGTGGCCGAGCGGTTAGCATGCCTGACTGCGAAGCCAATGCCTTCGATTTCAAATCCCGCTCAGGACAGGGATGTTTCTCTCTGTGTGTTACGTGTAATGTGTGAACAAGGCCCACCCTTACGGGTATCTGTGGCAATCTGGAGTGGGTAACGTTGCTTGCCTCCTTGACTTTGACCACAAGCTGCTAACCAGGCAACGCGAAATGAGCAATACCTCCGGCATCTTCCATGGCAAAGAATGACTAGTGTTCAGTGCCTGTCATTACAAATGACAAAAAAAGTTCTTTAAATTGAGTTTCGGGAATCTGAAAGTTTTGATGTTTCTTTTCGAAAATGAATAACTTCGCTTAAGAAAATATCTTATACTTGAATTGCATTTTTGTTGTCTTTCTTTTATTTTTGTAATAGCAAATAAATTCTTTATCATTTGTGTGATAGCGATGTTTTACTAACTCCTTACATTCAGAAATGTTAGTTATTTACGAAATGAAGAGCTACTTAACTATTATTAGAAAATGGTTACTTGAATTTTGCAGGTACATATTATTGGACACATTCCACCTGGACATAGTGATTGTCTGCCAGTGTGGAGCTCTAATTATCACAGAATAATTAACAGGCAAGTATTTGCTAATTTTTATTTAGATAAAAAGTAATTTTAAAATTTTTATGAATTAATTTACTAATGATATATGGTATTCAATTACAATCACAGTGAGATGCTTCTTTTTAAAGAATTATAATCATTGGTAATTACTTTTTTATAAGTTTGGTTTCTACTCTTTTTAATCTTTCTTTACTCTCTGTATATTAAGTTCACTCTGTACATTAACATTCTGTATATTAAAAATCACTCTAATGTAAGCTTTGATGCCATTTTTGGCGCAGTTAAAAATTAATTGCAAAATTATTGTTTTAAAATTTGAACAAAAATTGTTAAAAGATGCGCATTTAAAGCAATTCTCTTGTAACGCGCATGTGTGGAAAAATTTAAAATTATTTTCTCTCAATTTTATAGGGGATCATACTTGGAAACTAATGAAAAAATTTGATTTAAGTATCTTAAGAACATAAAAATTTCAAGCAATTTTCTAAGTAGTTTTTGTACTTTTTCAAAGATCAAAATGATAAGGGGTTTTCCACATATTTAGTTTTGTTTTTGCTGTCGGTTATAAGGTAGTGTAATTTGCAATGCTACATAATACACTTTGTAGAAAACCCTTGATTATTTTGATTTTTTTTAAATCGAAAAATTATTATTAATTGCGTGAAACTTTTTACGTTTCCATAAATTGCCAAAAATGATTTACTAAATGCTATTATTTAAATTTTTTAATTGCATGCGCAATACAAAATAACTACTTTAAATGCTCATATCTTGTGCATTTTTTAGCATTTTTTTTCAAATATTACAACATTTTATGAAAATTAACTTTAAATTTCTCCGAAAATTTTGTCAATTTCACTGAATATTTTGAAAGCTATAATAATAAAAAAAAAATTCAGTTTTTTACGAAAATGTTAATTTGTCTCTATGAATCTTTAAGCTAGATTTACGAAATTTTATGTAGTTATTGCAAATATAAACCAAAGTAATTGAGAGAATTTAGAATCTTATTGCTTGACTTTTTGGTTTAGGGTGTTAAAAAAAACTTTTTTTTTTCTTTCGTAATTTATTGTCAGTCTCTCAAACTTTTGAAAGCCTTAAACTCTATTGCTAAGTATGAAAATTCGTATGAATTAAACACTTCTAAGCTTACAAAAGTGTTCTCTAAGTATTTTCTGAAAAATTCTTGAAAAAAATATCAAAAACTGGAAGCGTTTCTTCCTGTGTCTTCTTCTCTGACGCTATATTTTTTAAATTCAATGTTCTGCGCCTGCGCAGATGACTTTACGTCAAGAGAAAATATTGCACCGAGACTTTGACGTCGGTGTTCGCTCTGAATCACATTTAGAAATGTGAATGAGTTTCATTAAATTAAAGAAAGATGTTAGATCTGGTATTTTTCGAATGGTATATTAATTTATTACATATTAATTTATTATATATTAATTTAATTTTAATTTGATGCATTTGTTTAAAAAAAAAGGTTTGAGAACACAGTGCGGGGTCAGTTTTTTGGACACAGTCATCTTGATGAGCTTGAAGTGTTCTACGAGGATAAATCAAGGCCAACATCTATGGCTTATATAGGACCATCTGTCACTAGTTACGACGGAGTTAATCCTTCTTACAGAATTTACACAGTGGATGGGTACTATCCTGAAACAACATGTGTAAGTTTATTATATTACAATATAATAATCGTGTAGTTTTTCGATAAATAATACATTCAATTAATAAATAGTGCATTTTATTAATAAATAGTGTATTTTGTCCAAAATGTAACTGTTAATGAAAACCACATCAAAATTGTATACGTTTTTTAATGTTTAGTTAAATCGGTTAAATTATTAGATAACCGGATTTAGTCCACCGATTGAAAAAGTCTNTGAATCAGAAAGTGGAAGCGTTTCTTCCTGTGTCTTCTTCTCTGACTCTATATTTTTTAAATTCAATGTCCTGCGCCTGCGCAGATGACTTTACGTCAAGAGAAAATATTGCACCGAGACTTTGACGTCGGTGTTCGCTCTGAATCACATTTAGAAATGTGAATGAGTTTCATTAAATTAAAGAAAGATGTTAGATCTGGTATTTTTCGAATGGTATATTAATTTATTACATATTAATTTATTATATATTAATTTAATTTTAATTTGATGCATTTGTTTAAAAAAAAAGGTTTGAGAACACAGTGCGGGGTCAGTTTTTTGGACACAGTCATCTTGATGAGCTTGAAGTGTTCTACGAGGATAAATCAAGGCCAACATCTATGGCTTATATAGGACCATCTGTCACTAGTTACGACGGAGTTAATCCTTCTTACAGAATTTACACAGTGGATGGGTACTATCCTGAAACAACATGTGTAAGTTTATTATATTACAATATAATAATCGTGTAGTTTTTCAATAAATAATACATTTAATGAATAAATAGCGTATTTTATTAATGAATAGTGCATTTTATTTATAAACAGTGCATTTTATTAATAAATAGTGTGTTTTTTCAAAAAATGTAACTTTTTTGCCATTAATGAAAACCACACCAAAATTGTATACGTTGTTTGGTTAAATTATTAGGTAACCGGATTTAGTCCACCGTTTGAAAAAGTCTCAAAAAAGCAGTTTAACTTCATAGTTTAGTTAATACGATTATTACATAAACCCCTTCCTTCTCTCTGTCGTCAAAATGACAAGGTGAAGTTTCGCCCTCTATTTCTCGTGACCGTAATATTTCTAGGATAGTGTGTTCACAAATAGCGCGACAAAAAGATTAAAGCAAAGTATTTCTTATGTTCGGAATCATGTTTAATTCTCCATATATACATCAGATGGCAGTGCCTGACTATTTGTCATGTGTTTAGAGATAGTTTATTTTAAACTAGATGTTAGCACTCATCAAACACGTAAGCAAAAAATTCATTCCAAAATTAAAAATGACTATAGATATTGTATTCTTAGTTTTATATAATTTTCTTGAATAAAAAAATGGGTACTTTTATGATAGTTTTCTTCAAAATTATGCGATCGTTAAAGGGTTAAATGAACTATGCTTTCGTGCTTGTTCAGTGCTAAAATACTTGATTTCAAAATAAGGATATTGGTATAAATAAAGTTATTGTTGAGTTATTTGCTTTATTTGCAGGCTGTACTGGACTCTGAAACGTTTTACCTGAATTTAACTGAAGCTAACATGTATGATCGCCCAATATGGCGACGGTCATATTCTGCGCGGGAAGAATACGGCATGCCATCGCTTTCTCCTTATCAATGGCATAAACTCCTGGATCGTTTTCATATGGACGAAGAATTGTTTCAGAAATTTTCTCGGTAAGTGAAGAAATATTAATAATTTTAATAAGATTACTTACACAGTAGTTGGAATAGGACTAATTCGCAAGAGATTATAAGAATTGACATAAGGCACTAAATTTTATTTGTCTATGCAGGCAAGTCTGGAATCGCCTTGATATAGAAAATTAAATTGATCTTGAAGTGCAGAAGTGGTGCAGAAGTGCTTTTTGCAGGTGTTAATTGCCTGCATACAATGCCTAAAATTATGCAATACCTCCTTTTGCTCCCCCCAACGTGTAGACAGGTCTAATTTTTGACGCTGTCTGATGTTCTGCACACGTATTTTTAACCTGTAAGGCCACGAATCAACAACTGTTTCATTTACTACATGAGATTTTCCATGTCATGGGACAGTTAGAATGTACGAAAGTAGAATCCACTAATTTGTTTGCTGTCAAGATCACATGTAAGATATCGCTTGTAATGTTCGTGGAAAAATAGAAAAGTTGTTGTATTAGTGGCCCAGAGAGTTTATGGCATCACGGGGAACAGGTAATTAATAAATATATATGTATTTAAAACGTTTTATAAGAAAACTTTAATATCATAGAGTTTTCTAATGCGTCTTTCGATATGCCAGCAAAAATATTCATCAAAGAATTTTTTTTTTTTTTTTTTTTGCTGTCAAAAAACATGCAACATGCCTGTTGTAGAAGCAATATTTGTTTTATTTAAAATTTCTCAGAGATAATCTTAAAATCAAAAAGGATGTCCCAAAAATTTCTTACATTCTTACATACATCTCATAATTCAAAAATATACATATTTTTGAATTATGACTTATTTGTCAATGTAAATTATTTTTTTTTGCCGAGAATATAATTTTTTTTCTGCTTTCAACAGTATAATGGCTTATATTTTATAATTATAAAACGACTAACTACACTAAATTTGTGTAGTTAGACGACTAACTACACTAAATAAAACACTAAATTTGTAATTACGTCACCGAGTATAGTTACCAGGTGCTCTAAAAATTATCACTGAGTTGGAAAATCGATAAACGAAAGTGAATAGAAATGAAAAAGAAAAAAAAACTCAAGATAGAAACATAAAATACAAATTTGTGCCCTAGGCTCATCAAATTTTCTGCTCCTCTTACTTAATGTTTTGAAATTCACCTGCTGATGACTACAGTCTGATATAAGAAAAAAAAAAAACGCCTGCTGATTTGAAAGCGTTCTCTAAGCGTTTTTGCAACCTAATAATTTTCAGAATATTTTTGAACATTTTGACAGCAGGCAGTTGAAAGCTACTTTTCCAAATATTAAAGCTAAATAAACGATAGCTTTGTTAAGAGCAATAAAAGTAGTTCAAAATTTAACATAATATTTTTCATTGTTTTGTTTTACTTAAAAAATATCAGATTAAAAGAATAGTAATAATTTTGATAATTTTATTACTTTTGAGGTCTCTCAGATTTTATGGGCCCTAGACAATAATTAGGCCCACGATATGTATCGTTTTTTGCTCCTTGTTAAGAAGATCGAAAAACGTTTCATTCTAAACTTCAAAAAGGATCACAAAATTCGTCAACAAATAGCACTCACTGACAAAAAAAAGTAATGAATCAAAGTTTTCAAAATAACTATAATTTGCAACCACAACATCGTGGTTCGGCTTAACGAAAAAAAAACTAACATGAGCCAGTGCAAAAATTTTCATTTTGAATGGTCTATCACGCAGCCGAAAACTTTGTACATGAAAATAGTTTATTTTGATAGTTTATTTTATAATTCTTTTATTCCTCTTGTTTTTTAGGCATTTATACAGCTTGAGTGATTTTCCAAGGGAAATTTGTACGGGTGAATGCAAACACGAGACAATCTGCCGCATGCGTACAGCACGTTCTCATGATTCGTCTTTCTGTCTGTCACCTTTCCTTTAATATGTTTTCTTCTTTTTCACAAATTAGTGTTTTCTGCAACACACGTGTACAAAGCACCGCCATTTTTTATCGAAAAATATGCCTTGATTAAAAGATGGCATAGACGACGTAGTAGACAAGACAGTCTAAAGAGTTTGTTTTTTTACCAGGCATTTAACGAACCACCGAAAATGCTTGAACGTTAGAAGTCTCACTTATTACTTGTTGTGATGTGCAATACATGTATAAAATTTTTAATATTGCTGTTATTTGAAATATTTGAAATCATAAGGTTTTAAAACTTTTTAAGCTAATTTTACTTATTTTAAAGTCATATTTATGGGTTGATGATTATAAATATTTGAAAACTGAATGTTGTAAAAAGTTTTCAAGCCTATTTTATTTATTTAAAGGTCATATTCCTTGATTAATGATTATAAATATTTAAAAACTGAAGGTTAAAATTTCTGTATGCACTTTTTATTCGTTTTAAAGTCCTATCTATTGATTATAAACATTTGAGAAAAAATTATTTAAGCTTATTTTATTTACTTAAGTCAGATTTCTTGAAATGTTACATAATGAATCAATTATGAATATTGTAATGCAAATAATATATTGTAATGTAAATAATTGCAATGTAAATAATATTTCGTGACAACAGCATTATACCTTTCGACAATGATTTTCTTGACAACGATAACTTTCGACAATAATTATCTAAACAACTATAATAAAATTTCTGATAATAGTCATTTTGACAACAATAATTTAGGAAAAAAAATTTGATTTAAACATAAATAACAGCAATGCTAAGGATGATAAAAAAATTAAGCGCAAAATGAATTATAGGAAATGAGATACATGCCCGCGCGAAACTCTTTTATTGGTAAAAAAGTGCCCAATATAAAAGTTTTATTGACATATTTAATGTTTATTACAATTTTCAAGCAAATAAATATTTAGTTTATTTAAAAAAATCTACTGCATTTCACCATTTCACTAAAGCGAGTATAATAAAGGTAAAATCAAATGAAAAAAGAATATATGAAGCTTAAGATGTCAGCTTGGCTATATAAGTATAAAATGACGAAAGCTCATCATTATAGCGCAATAAATTCATATAAAAAACAATGTGTTGGAAAAAATTGTATCCGAATTAAAAGCATAATGTTTCAAATACTTATAGGATGAAGATCATTTGATATGGTTATAAAGTACACTACTTAAGTAATAGTTTTAAAAAACAATTATTTTTCAATAAATTGTTTTTAATATTTATTTAGTTAAAAATATCATTATGTTATAGTTTGGAAAGTAAGGACTACAAATAAAGAAATTTTTAACAAAAATAATCATTGCCAGCGACGCACAAAGATAAGAAAAAAACATTTACACTATATATTTGTTTATTATTGCATAATATTTATGTGTAATTATTATGTAATAAACTTTTTTAAATATTTTCAGAAAAGAGACTTTTATAATATATCACTGCAGCATGATGTTTTAAAATTTTAAATATTTGAAAAATATTAAGTTAAATAGCTTAAAACTTTAGCACCCCCACATGTTATGCTTATGAAGCAAAAATTCTTTTTATAAATGTATAGTGTTAGTTTGAGTTTTAAAGCTTACTGTTTTAAAGAAAGTTTAAAAAATATATCTCAGTTTGCGTGGATGTGTGTCTGTTTTATGTTTTGTTCGTATTTATTTGATTTCTCAATTGAACGGTATTATTTATGTTTTGTGTTTTATTTATTGAATAATTGTTACAAGTGATTGATTGTAATTAATTTCGAATAAAAAGTTACTTTCAATGTGTTTCTTATTATTCTCGTCTATTTCATCGGATGAGATTATAGCATTGACAGGACAGATCTAACTGTAATCATCGTTCTTAATCAATATTTTTTTAATCTTAGTTAAATATTCGTTTATAAAAAAATATTCTTTTTAGGGTCACAAATTAACATTAATTTAGCAAAAGTGCAAAATACTAGCAACACTTTAGAAATCACAATTGAGGGAGAAGAGATTTAAAACTCTAAAACCAGTTTGACTGATGTAGGAAGATGTGCAGAGGTGAAATACGACTATTAGACATTTCTTCACGTTTTACAGAAATATCAAATCGGTTTTGATCTTTTCATTTATGCTTCTCTCAGGAGGTAATTCGATAGATTTTTGTGATATTTTTGCTTTATCTATTCGATATTATTTATATGTCACCCCTGATATGTATAAATTTGTGACTCATTTTTAATAAGAATTCTATATTAAGGGCAGCGTTTACTGAACATCCTTTAGACTAAATTCTCTCGCTTATAAATATTTTCTTCTATAAATATTCTAGAAAGTTGAAAAATCAATCTGAAAACAATACTTAGGTACAATTTAATGTAAAAATATGACTTTCAAGAAGATATATCTTATCACTAAAGAGACACAAAATCTTCAATTTTATTGAATACACTTCTGTGAGATAAGTTGTTGTTACACTTGTAACTGAAAAATTAGCATGCTTATTTAAGATTCTGTCAGCTACAAGAGATGCTCAAAAAAGAAAAAAAAATTTTTTTAATGTGAAAAAAATAACCATCGACCTAAGAAAATGAACATGATATAAAAATGTTTTGACATTGCATGTGAATAATTTAAGAAAAAGAAATTTCCAAAAAAAAAAAAAAATAATGAAAAAAATTGTAATCGCATTACTGCAATCACTGGTTACCCATTGATAATTTTTTTTTCCCTGAACAGAATTTCATAAATGCCATGACATTTCAACTCATGGGTTGAAAAAACTACTTCAAATGATTTCTGTCCTCTTGTCGTCCAAAGAGCTGGATTGCTTTTTAATTTCAGCCAAATATACGTTTCTTAAGACTTCACAATATTCTTTTCCTTCTTCAGTTTTCATACTCATATTAAAATCGCCATCAGGAACAGTAATTATGAATAAGTTAATCAAGAAAAAGGACATAAAATTTCTTGAAATTATTATGAAAGCATTTAAAATCCACGCTGGTAAAAAGAAAAAAGAATTCTAAAAAAATTGTCAAATAGCAGCGGTCGCCATAGCAACGCATGCAATAACGACGCATGCGCGCTGTTTACTATTGCTCTTGAACTCAGTTGAAAAGTGTGATGACGTCCAAAAAAGGTGCATACGCCATCAAACCCAAAACAACACCCATTTTGCCAATGGGTAAAAAAAAATAATCGTACTTCTTTTGTAAAAAAACGCAATGTTAATCAGCGACACTTCTTAAAAGGTTTAAAGTTTTTTAGTTTATAAACATTTGAGTTTTTCCAGCTAAGATAAAAAGAAATACTCCCGCTTTTAGAGTCACTCAAGATAAATATATATGTATATTGACAAACATGAGAGCTTTATATTTTTTATGGAAAGTTTACATACTATAATATATATTGTTAAAAATTAAAATATATATGGTTAAAGATCAAAAGTTTTACAATCACCGTGTTAAGGAGGTCAGACCAATAAGTAACATTGATTATCAATTTGATACCTTAATTTTTCAATTTGTTTGGTTCAAGCTTACACATCATAGTCATATATGTATTGTTTTGAAATTAAAAATTCTTCCATGTCATCAGGTTTAGGCTCGTATGTAGCAAGACCTTCCTGGAACAGAAATTTGGCAACTTCAACTGCAATGGCTAAAGAAACATGTTTGATTGCACTTATGGGAGGATAAACTCGACCTTCGGACATATGTTCCATTGTGACCTGCGCAGCAAGGGCTTTTGCAGCTACCAAGAAAACATGATCAGTGACTCGTAAAGCCTTAGTGGCAATAATCGCACTTGCAATGGCAGGAAATATATAAACGTTATTTCCTTGACTAGGATGATACGTCTTATCTTTATATGTGACAGAGGGAAATGCTGTACCGCTTACAAAAATGCATCGCCCATTGGTGAACTCGTAAGCTTGCTTTGCAGTACATTCTGCTTTATTAGTTGGATTACTAAGAGCAAATATTGTAGGAGTTTGATGAGTTGGCATGGATTTTATCACATTTTCAGTGAAAGCGTCAAACTGTGCTGAAGCACCTATCAGAAATGTTGGTTTTACTTTTTTAACAACTTCTCCTAAATCTGAAATTTCTGGAAATTTTTTCACATATTTTTTGTTTGAAGGATTTATTTGCGACAGATCTCTACCTTCAACTAGAAGACCTTTTGAATCCATCATCCATATTTGATCGTAAGCATCTTCTTCCGGAAAATTTTCCTCTATCATATAAAGTGACAACAAGTCGGCTATTCCAGAACTTGCTGAACCAGCACCAAAAAATAAAAATGTATTATTTGATACATCAGTCTTTGTTATTTTAACACTGCTCAAAATACCAGCTAATGCTACTGCCGCTGTTCCTTGTATATCATCATTAAATACACAATAGTTATGTCTGTATTTTTCAAGTAAACGTTGGGCATTTTCTTTTCCAAAATCCTCAAACTGAATTAAGCAGTGTTCTCCATATCTCTTAACGGCAGCTTTCATGAATTCATCAATAAACTCATCGTACCTTTTACCTAGTATTCTGGGTTGTTTGAGTCCTATGTAAAAGGGGTCGTTTAATAAGGTTTCATTATTTGTACCAACATCGAGAGCAATAGGTAATAAAGCAGAAGGTGGAATGAAAGCTACTGCTGTATAAAGAGATAATTTACCAATGGAAATGCCCATACCATTGCTGCCAAGATCACCAAGTCCCAAGATTCTCTCTCCATCTGTCACCACTATAGCTTTTACATCCTTTTCAGGCCAGTTTCCGAGAACTTTAAATATGGAATATTTGTCTTTTTCAGACAGAAACATTCCTCTTGGTCTGATAAACAGTTGGCTATATTCCAGACATGCTTGTCCAACTGTTGGCGTGTAAACAAAAGGCATGAGTTCTTCAATATTTTCACACAGTACTCGGTAATATAGGCGTTCATTTGTATCTTGCAAAGTACGTAGAAACAAATAACGATCTAGATCAGTGTGGTGACTCCTCACACCGTTTAATGATGCTTCCACTTGCAATTCGACTGATCTAATAGCTGAAGGTAAAATTCCACGAAGGCCAAGACGGTCTCTCTCTTCTTCATTATGTGCCAAGCCTTTGTATTTTAGAGGATTGCATATTATAGGCATGGCGAAATCATCCATAATTCGAAAAACAACATCATCATCTATTTCATTTGATTCGGATATTAAGTGATGTTGCCAACATCTTACAACAAAACTAACATTTTTGTGATTTTTTTTACTCGAACTAAATGCTAAAGTTTAAACTTTAAATGAAGTTCAATTAATTTCATTTATTTTAAAATTTTATTTCAAGAAGAAATGCATATTATTAGGATTATTTAATAATGATGAATAAAATATAATGTAATGTTTAAAATAGTAAAACTAATAATAAGTTGAAATAATAATACTAGGCTGAGCCATAGCAAATATGAGACAAAAGCTGAAAACTTTGATGAAACCTTTTTTTCTTTAAGTTATTTTAAAATTTAATATTTGCTGTATGATCATTTTATTACTTAACAGGCTGAATTTCCAGTTTTTCGTACGGGGTGAAAAAAAATAAGTAAAAAATTAAAAAATCAATTCTGAGACACACGACGAAATCATGCTCAAAATTGAAAAAGCAGAGCATGCAATTAAAGAACTAGATGTAAGAACCAGGTGAGTGAAATTTTTGGGGGAATTAATAAATCGGAGAAAATAATATAAATTTTGGTTGCATCAATATGGGTAGCTTATTTTATTTTATTTCAATTAATACATATTATCAATTTTAATTACTATTATTAATGGTTTCAATAATAATATAGCGAGTATTTACTGAAAATGAATAAATGTCTTTTCTCCACAAACTTTGCATTTTTTGCAGATAGGTATTCAATAAATATTCATTATCATCATTAATTAAACATCATTATTGTCAATAACAGTATGAGGACCTTTTTTCGCTTTGGCTTAGCGAATCACTACTAATTTTTTTTATTAATTTTGCCTTCGAATGCATAATTGATCTTATCTTGATTACAATTACTGTTGATTTCAAATTACTTTTTCTTACAGAAACACATTTTGAAAGAATTTTTATGAGCAAAATAAACACGTGATATCAGATAACTTTAAAAATATTAATTTGATTATATAGACCATGCGTGTTACCTGTTGTGGCTTATAGCTTACTCTGTAGCGCATAAGTATGTTTTGATTAGTGTTGTGGGTTGTGGCAACATTGGTTGCGATGACAACTAAAAAATGATAGAATGCAGGAGTTGCAGAAAAGCAATAAATAAAAATCTTTTGTAAAAATATCTGGACATAGAATATCATTATATTAAATCGAAACAACATAAACGATACAATTAATATTGGCCTGTCTTGCTCCCAATATTACCAATGTTGTTCATTTAATTTGTCTAACATAGTGAATATAAAATAATTCGATATTTGAATGCGTGCAGCAAATTATTTTTCGATCGAATAGAGCCACAAGCTAGAAAATATAGCTGTTGTTATTCTTAAAATATGTAAAAAATTGGATTGTCTATGGTGAAATTTAAAACAATGACTGACGTTTAACCAATCAGAAAATTTCATTTCTTTTTTCCCTCATCTCGTTCGAATGGTTTGTAGTAGAATGTTCTAATATCGACAGTGACCTTCCTCTTGCTTCAAGGTATCTGTATGCCAAGTTTCATCGATTTCGGCTGAATGGTTTAGGAATCTATAAAAAACACCAACATCCAACGCACAGACATTCATTTTTGTACATAAATATAGATTAGCATTCGTATTACGCTTACCCAATATGCGCGAGGCTCTTGACGATTAGCATAAATGAAACCATTAAAATTGAGAAAAACAGAAATTAAAACTCCTTCAAGTGGCTCAGCAAAATAAGTTATATACTCTCCGAAATTTGTTTCAATCGCAAGTTATTGATATTTTCATGATTTCTCCACTATGAAAAACAAGAAGTTCGCATAAGTTGAGTAGTTTCCACAAGCTTTCTTGAGTTTTGGATGATAAACTTTAATGCGTTTTCATTTCTTATGTGATGCACAACTGGATGCCTGCAAGTAACGTTATTGTAGGTAAATCTAAGGCTCTATGAATCTAGATCCCCTGAATTAGAGGAGAGAACGGCTGTAGAGGAGCCTTAGGTATATCGTGATATTTGTCAATTAAAAAGCTGATCAGGTTCGGCACGCACGCGTGACGTCGCCTGAAGGTATCCAATTAAATTTGATTTAAATCACATGGTTGGACAAAATCATTTCACTTCTTCACGAGTTGCAAATAAACAATTAAAGATTGATATTACGTCATTAGTTATGCAAAATTTAATCAAATAGTTTTCTTCTTGGAAATTGAGAGAGAAATTAATTCGTATATTTCTTAAACTCAAAAATTATTTTTTTGGATTGAACGATTTTTATTTGATGATAAAATGTGCTTAAATTGGTACTGAGCTTTGTTTAGTTTGCTGAAACGAATTATCCCACTACTGATCTTAGGTAAATAATTAAGACCAGTGTGACACATAGACTGCTGCCGTTGCTTTGGCTCTTTTTCAATGATGCAGAAAGCCAGGCCACACACTGGCGTGACATGCGGTAGGTATATGGGTGATTCTCACAAAACATGACAATTCGGACCAAAAAATTTCTTCAAATTTAAAGTCTTCAAAATAATCTAAAATTTTTTTTGTATACTTCTTTAGCTGCACTTATTAATATCTTATAGACAGCAGTGTAGTTTATTAACATTTGCTTGAGAAAAGAAATAAAATAGAAATTCACCAAATCTTGAATGCCAGGAAAATGACATATTACCTTTGAAGTTTAAAAAACAGTCATTTTAAGTTAATAGTAAGTAACTCAACTTGAGCCTTTATGTCAGATGGACCATAAATTGCTTAAATTAATTCTTTTTATCCACTGTAGAAAGAAACAAAAAATTTTTTGTTGCTGATATGTACAGAATAAAATTGTATGTAATAATCAATCATTAAATAAATAAATAACTTTGATTACATCCAGGCATATTACAATCATACATAAACTTGGTATTAGGTTAATATTTGCTTTCCCTCTTTACAGTGTTAGCAGTAAAAAAGAATTTGTGGTAATACTTCAATGTCCTGGCATTCATAAGCCAGGAAAATGACAGCCAGGATAATGACAAATTCGCCATTTTATAGCATATAACTTTACTTTAATTTAATATTTTGGCTGAAGACGTTTATATTCTGCAGAAAACAGCAGTATTTCTTAAAATAACTCAGATAAATCTATGTAGTTTTTGTTATTAATGATTTCAAGAAGCCAGGAAAATGACAGCATAAAAACCTACTCACCTTGAAAAA
>NC_092205.1:32302013-32354839 GCF_043381705.1 Parasteatoda tepidariorum
AATACTATGTCTTTGATGATAAAATACTATGTCTTTGATGATAATATATTATGTCTTTGTGCTAGAACATTGTGTTCATTGGCGAGCGAGCGCAGCGAGCCATGGTTCACGCCGTGAACCACATAGGATTGCGTAGCAATTCTCAGGGGTTGGCGAGCGTTAGCGATCAGGGGGTGGAGCCTCCTAGTAAGCAATAATATTTGTAAAGAAATTTGCTTTTCTAACTCGCAAACAACCACTATTAATTATTAAAATGCTCCCATGCAAATACAAAATAATTTTAATAAAATAGCATACTCCCACTGATTTTATTTCTTTATCATTAAAAATAAAATACATATTATTTGTTATTTGGAAATTATTCTGTTGTTTCTGTTCAGATAATAACATTTTATATACAGATTCTGTTGCTTATTTTCAGTATGAAATTTCTTCCATGGATCTACTAGTTTAACTAAAATAAGAAATATTATAGCTAATTTCTATCATATACACTTATGTTGCGTTGTTGTTGCTTTTAATGCGACTTGCTAAACGGGCAAGCCTGCTTGGTGAGACCGAACAAATTTAAGACGGAGTGTGCATTTCTTGTTTTTCAGTGGCGCCATCTATGGCCAAGAATTCGACTTCTGCCACACTAAACGTCGCACCCGTTCGGACCCCAGGGCGGATCCATTCATACATCCATTCATTCATTCACAGATCGTAATTTTGATCTGAATCAGAGAACGATCGGTATAATATTAAAATAATATTATAAATAATATTAGCATTTTAATTTTAATTTAAATAAAGTTCTTTATCTATACTCAAACTTTTTATCTTTATCTTCTATATCTACAATCAAAAGTACTTAACAATTGTAAAGACCATTAAGCCAAATTTGTTATGTACACACACGTAAATATATAATTGCACTCATTCATGTTTGCATTATACCAGTGTTCGTGTTGGCTACAACCTATATAATGGATTAAAATTTTATGTCTTCAACACGTATATTCTTATAATCATTTGTGAAAATTGCTAACATTATGAAGACTAAAATTTTAAAATTACCATTGCATTATTTTCCAAAAACTTACTTTTTATTCACAGAATTGTAATATTATGTTATTAAAATAATGAAAATTAATTTAATACTAAAATTATATTAACGCACATAAATAATCATTAATTGGTAGTCTTATGTGTCTAATTCGAACGTGTGTTTTGAGGAGAAAAAAAGTAAAGAAGTGGAAAATCTGAAATGTACAAGTGAATACCGGTATTTATAGTCTTAATAAATGCACTTGCTCAATTATTCAAATTTTTAGCTTTTTACTCATTTCTAAAAAAATTTTATAAGCAACAAATGTACAGAAAACTGCCTAGAACACAAACATCCGCTAATAATTAAAAAAACAATTGCTTCCGTGAATAAACAAATAATACAATTATTATTAAAAAAGCACAAATTATTAGTTTTCATCAGCATATTTATTCAAATCTCTCTGCAGATATGAGCAAAAATTTTGAATATCTGGCAATAACCTCAATAAACACGCAGTACCAACAAAAAATAACACAAGCTATACGTACCCATTTGTTGTTGTATGCACCTATGCTATGCTTGCAGCTTCTGTTGTGTAGCTGTTCTATTCTGAAAGGCTAATATTTCGCGTATGCTTCGCATCGTTACCACGTGTCACTTCAGTGTGTAGCCTGCCTAAAAGAATTAAAGAACTGTTGTCTTATCAAAATGAAAATAACTTTTTCATAACATTTTAACTCTTATTTTAGCCAAGCTACACCAAAGGAATTGTCTTTTTGTCTGAAATCCTTTGAAAAAGATATTAATTTTATTTGATATTTTCTATCAAACATCAAAATAGTTTTTTTTTTTTTTTTATCTTTCCTCGTTCTATTTTCAGATATGAAGTATATATCTCCAATGAAATTCATTGAAATTTTTCAGCGTTTCTACGTTACATGCGTAAAAGTTTATATACATACTGTACTTGAAAGTTTTAGTTATTATTAAGAGTAAATCAGTAATTAATAATAATTAAATTAAAAATGAAACTAAAAGAGTAATTAATTCAATATTATTAAAAGTAACATAAATAATGTAAACTAGTGGACTCAGCCCTTGTTGGCAGATTTTCCTTGTAATGCCATAATAGGCATTACATATTTCCAAGCTCTTAGATTTTCTTCAATTTCATACATTTATTTTTTAATAACTTTTAATCCTGCTATAATTAAATTAAATCAATTATTTAATTTTTATTACAATTTATAAAAAGCAAATATACGTTTTTTAAATTTTTTTTCAATATAGCGGCTAACTTTTTAATTCAATACAAGTGTATAACTCACTAATTCAGTGCCGCGACTAATCAAATACCAAAATCTATTTTTAACTGTAATTTTCTATAAGCTACTTTATTTCTTTAACGACACAAATGTTTCAGTTACAGATTTATATTAAATTCTAACCGTGTTTTTGGTGATTAAGCTGTAGTCAGATTCTTTAAATTTAATATTAATGATGCGGGATGGGCTATATTATCCATCGATGGCTATATTTTGGCTACATAATCTATCGATAGCTCACCAAATTTTGAATTTATTCTCATGCTAAGTGTCCTTTAGAAACTGAAAATTTACCGGAAATTTGAACTTCTTGGAGTTAGTACTGGAGATTTTGTTTGCCCGATTGATCCTTAGTCAGACCCTTAGAAAATTTTTCAAAATTGGTATAAAAAAATGGATCTGAGTTCGCCCAAGTAAGGAGATGGATTAATATTTCATTTTGCTGATTTAATGGGTTTTAGAACTCTTAATACTATATTTGTTTTGTCTGAAGTGCTTATTGCCTAATTGTGTATTAACAAATAAAAATAATTATTTTGTTTAGCTACATTTGAATAAAAATTATAAGAAACGATATTTAGAAACGTCTTAAAAAATGTAAAATTGGTTGTTCCTGCATATACTCAGCTGTTTTTAGATTTAGAATCAAAGCAATTCCAACTAACAGTACCGCGTGTGATGTTTGAAAATCAGCAATATTTTACTTAACAACGTTTTTTGAGATTAATCAATATCTGTATACCTAATGTGGAATTATATATATTTTTCTACACGGAATGTAGAAATGATCATAAGTTTGTTATCAATAAAGCTTAAAGCTGTTTATAAGAAGTCAAAATATAATAAGCGTGTCACTGAAGACGTTTGATCCAGAATTGTGTTCTTTAATACTATAAAACAGATCACTAAAGAACTCCACCCCCCTGTCCGTACAAGGAACTTTAAATTATTTAAATTTTATTTACAGTCTTGTGTTTCTCTAGGGTGTGTACAACTCTCCATGTAAAACAGGTTAACTAGGAGCAGAGAGACGTCATCTAAAGCCTCATCAATACGTCGCATGCAAGTGTATTTTGAAGGCCTGTTTAAATACAATTAAATTGTTTGTTGTTGTCGTTTGACAAGTGCAGAAAAGTACAATTCAAAGGGAACCGAGGGCATAGAGCACAGCCCTGGCCACATCTCCGACTTTTTCGGAATAAAAGGTTCATAGAGGGGTTTGTCATTGCCTCGAGAGGTTGGACTTCTATCTGTTGGTCCGCGGAAGGTAATACAATTAGATTAAAATTATTATATCATAACTGACTAAATATAAAAAAAATTGCTTTTTCGCCGCGAACCGGTCCACGTTTGATGATTTTATCTTCGGAAAGCTGAGGGATAGACACTAACTTTTTTTTTTCTTTTCCTTTTTTTTTAAATATATTTAGTCAGTTACAATAAAATTAAAATTATTATATCATAACTGACTAAATGCAAAAAAAAGTTAGTGTCTATCGCTCAACGTTCCGCGATAAAATCATCAAACGTCGATCGGTTCGCGGAGATAAAAAGGTAGGGGAACACTGCTCCAAAGAATACATTTCATTGAATTGAAAAGGCAATTCCATATTTTCAGGCATGTCCAATTACTTCGTCAGTCACTTACTGTCCAAGGCATTAATAAAAGATAACGTGACACTATTAACGCTTATTTATTTCATTTAGTAAAAATACAAGATAAGATACATAAATGTTATAGAATACACTACAACTTAAATCAACTTATCTAAACTATTTCGTCACATTTGATTATCGTTAAGTTAGGTTACTAAGGTCATTTTCTTTGTTACCCAATTAGCTTGAAACAAAATATTAGAATTTCAGCAAAAACAATTCTGCTTTGAGCACTGATGATATCGATAGTTTTGCAAATTCTACTACTGATACCTAGAAGGCAAAGGAACTTCTGTGGATATTCTAATCTCATAAAATGCCTACTAAGTGGTCATAATGTTTAGCAATATTTTATATTATTATGCGAAATAAAATGATCTGTTTCATATTTAAATTCAAATTTAGTAAGTGAATATTCAATAATGCTGTTAGTGATCTTTAAATAATGCATAAGGTAATTTCATAATGAATAATGAATTAAATGAACTATTAACTAGCTAAAATCATTATCTTGGGAGAAAATACCAATATTTAGCAAATTGGTTTAAATATTTTAAGAATCTATCTTAAATTATGGAAGAAAAAATCTTATACCTTGTACACAAAACACAAGAAAAAATGAAAAAGTTGTTTTAGAACGGTTTTTATTAACTCGCTTTGTGTTTGGTAAACTGCAATCTTGCTATAGATACGTTACTCTTTCTCTGACGAGCTAGATCAATAAAATCTTAACCAGAAATCTATGCCTGATGATAATTTAAATTTCACATATTGCCTGGCTAGAGAAAGAAGCAACTATCATCATTTTTATCGCAAAATAGAAACAATTTTCAATCGAAAATTTTCTTATATTTCAATTTCATTTCTGAGATCTCTACTAGAGCGTTGTACAGGGGGCAGGAAAATTTTGAATCGTTTTTTACCCATACAAGCAGAATTTATCGTCATTTTATTAGCAAACAGAATTTAAAACAAATCAAAATTTTGAACACTTATCAACGACAAAAGTTATCAAATTTTCAATGGTGTGCTAATTTGGATAGAAATGAAAGTTTTTGTTGTCTCTAGATTTCTACAAGCAGAATTTATTGTCCTTTTATTGTTAAATGGAATATGTAACATCAATGAAAATTCCGGTCAGTTATTTATTCGAAGAGTTCTCAAATCTTCACTAGAGCTATATCGTTAGATGGCAATAAAAGTTTCAATTAATTCCTGGCGTCTAAAAGTAGAATTTATTGTCATTTCATGACCAAACAGAATTTTGCATCAATTGAAATTCCATCCAAAAGTTTCAATCCCTCTTCTGTTGCGATAAACAGAAATCATTACCATACTATAGCCAAAAAAGTTAATTTTTTACTAAATTTTTACTTTTTTTAGACACGCAAGAGTGATAAAATTTGATGTCTGAACGGTAAAAATAGAATTTATTACCTTATTATCGACAAAAGGAATTTACCATCAGTCAAATTTTCGATCATCTCTTGAACAAGCCTAAACTTGATTGTAACCGCATGCATATAGGCTTGCACGTTTTCTAAATTTAATCCGTCTAAATCTGAATCTCAACTCTAATGATCCTGAGGGTGCTATCGACACAGCCGATCGTTTACGTTACTTAACATATTAAATTTCGACATTAAACATTAAGATACGTATTCTAGTTGCCTTGACAACTAATGAATAAGAACAATAATATTAGCTTGAGTAATTTAGTGGTAAGCAAAACTTTTTTCAAAGATAAAATTTTTACATTGAACTTTTCCTAAGTTTTTCTAGCTAATAGATCATTTCTCTGAGGTATCTTATTGCTTACAGGAAATCATGGTATTTTTCAGGAAAAATGCTCTGGGAAATTTGAAAATGGGGCTCAAGATCTTCATATGTTTTTAGTGTTGATAAAAAAATTATAAAATATAACTTAGATTTCAAATAGTTCCGAAACATACAGTTAATAAGCATTGGTCTGTTTTTTGCTAGTCAAAATTGAATATTTTGACAAAGTACGAAAATTGTCTATATATTACATCAGTGATTCTCAACCTTTTTTTTGTTGCGGCACAATTTTTACGATTTCGAAATTTGATGGCACACAATGAAAAAAATTAGATTAAAAGTTGCTTAATTACCTATTTTACTCTGTGTTAAATTTGTGATAATAATTTTGAATGTGAAATAAAATAATATGTACTACAAAAGCACATTTATTAAGGGATTAATTATTTCTTTCGACCAATTTTTTATTAGTTAGTAACAGTTATTTATTTTTTTGCTAGTTACTATATGTTAGCTTCTTTCTACAATTATTAACTGTTATTTTTTTGTGATTTCTTGCTAACTAGTTTTTTTGCTAATTATTAATTGTTAGCTTAATTTTTGTTAGTTATCCTTTGTTAATTTGTTTTTTATATAGTTGTTTTTTTAGTTATCCTTTGTTAGTTTGCTTACTAATTGCATAGCTTACTTAAATGATCAGCTCTTACAACATTTTTTAAAATTGTGTGTTAAACACTTCCATCTTATTTTAAGATTGTCAGAGACAATACAATCGCCGACGAAGATGCTATCACGCTGTTAAAGCGTGGAAAAATTATAAAAAGTATTTATATATACACTTTTCTTTATTTTAAACTTTACTCATAATAAAAAAAAGCATTATAATTTTTATTGCATCATTTCTAATATTTGGCGGCACATTTTAAGAATTTGGCGGCACACAAAAGTGCCGAGGCACAGTGGTTGAGAATCACTGTATTACTTAATTAAAAGTTAATGTTTGAAGGTACAAGGCTGCTATCTTTTTTTCATCACTCAAAAAAAAGAATTTATGTTAAACCTAACGAAAGTTTTTTTTAATTTTTATAAAGACTTCATGGTTCATATTCTTATTATTATTAATAGTCCATTTTTTAAAAAAAAAAGAATAAAAGAAAATGAAATTTTTTCCCACCATTATTTCCGAATCTGCAGTTGTTATTGTTTCTAATGACATGTGGGCAAACCAAGCTCACGAGCCACCTGCCTTCATGCGAATTAAGTCAGAAAAGGGTGCCCTTTGTTTTCTAAATAACACCTCAAAGGTGGAAGTGCGTCTTATCTCTAAATCCCACGAATAGATGGCACTCATTCGTGAAACCACTTCCTCCATTTAGACATAGATCTAAAGCGGAAGAGCATTTACACCATATCCCTGTACTCACGGTACTGCTGAGCGACCGACGACAGGACTGTTGATTCCACAGATTTTACAAGCACGATATCGCAAATTTCGTATTGAAAAAAATGAAGTGTCAAAAGTTCTACATATATTTTTCTTAAATATATATATTTCTTCCAAAAAAGAGGCTAAGTATGAATCACAATTTTACATTCTTACTAGTACTCGTATAAATATTTATTATGTTTCTATAAATAAAACTATTGATTCGGAAATCAGAATTCTAATTCACAGTGAGCATCTCTCGTTACTAAATGTTGTTGACTTTGCTTTGAAATGAACAAGTCTTACAAAATAACAGCGAGACGGGAAACATTCTAGCGCGGATGTAAAGGACGATATTTTGTCAGATCAAACAGTGTTTGTTTAGAAGATCTGAAATCTCTGCTTTTAGTGTATTTTAAATTTAAGCATCCAAAACAAACCAATTCTGCTCAGAAGATTTTGAAAGAGCGATTCTCTGTAATGCTATTTTTGTTTTCATTTTTATAATGATTTGTATTTTAATTTGTGAAATCTTTTGTCTAGGTTGCTTCTGAGCAACATTTCTAGGAAGATGTATTTTATTTGGTATCGAAACATTTAATATGAAGAATATAATTTACAGTGTCGGCAGTACATGTATTAATTAAAAATAGAAATTTTAAGTATGAGGCGTAAATAAAAGAACTATATTTGCACAATTGTTCAATTTCCTCATTCTTGAAAATGGATTGATTTTTAAATGCATAAATATGAACGATAAAAAAGACATAATAATAAAACTATAAAAAAAGGGAATGAAAACATAGCAAAATTATTTTTAATTTATCGCCACGACTTTATGTTAGCGTGCTTCTCTCACGCACTAAGTAAGCTTTTTTTTGTAGATTATGACTTTACATTAATTATAATTATGATTTTATAAATATTAGGGTTGCTTGATTGAGATTCTATAATTTGAAGAGCAACTACCACTACGAATATTAAACATCAATTCACTGGTATATAAGACATACTAACTTGATTCAATTACGAGGTACTTTTTGATAGATGAAGGTTGGCATGGTCGATGAAACCGCCCCTCATTGGTGACCTCTGGACGTGATTTGAACACGCAGCAGCGCCCACTTCAATCTGGTAACGTCTACTTCGTTGGATGATCCACATTGAACTGTTGACTTGCTACTTGTGACTGCGACATAATCAACCTCCATAATCCTTGCTACTCAGTCTCGTCTCAATTAAACACAACGTTTGCCTGCATACACTCGACTGCTAATGGCAACACAGGAGCGACTACGTGAAGTTAATACACCTCTCACATTCAGCACTCAAAAACCCGGTGACCTTAAGACCAGCTCTCCCGGTCTTTAACAAGTACAGCAACTAGTGGTATCCGTTCATCGAATTCTATCCCCGATAAAATTCTGGTGGGGGAGTATTGTGGCGTAACTACCACTACGAATATTAAACATCAATTCACTGGTATATAAGACATGCTAACTTGATTCAATCACGAGGTACCTTTTGCTAGATGAAGTTTGGCATGTTCGATAACTCCGCCCCCACAATGTTAATTTTGTTTCTTACTAACAACCTTTAAAATCCTTGATAAAATCGAAACTTGAAAAAAAATATTAGGGATATTAAATTAATGTATGCACTCAACTTGTTGGATGCTGAAGTATGCATCAAGGAACTAAGTGGCTTAATAACGTGTTCGCAACACACACACAACACAGATTATTTGGCATCCGTGTTAGGCATTCGATGATGGAAAGTTAAATTATGAATTTATAATCTCTATTATGAGGCTTAACCAAACAATATAGAGGAAAGCCCCTCTACATTCTTTGGCTTGACTTCCAAATTATTGAAGAACGCACGCTTGATTCTCATTAGCTGTGGGCCCGTCTGGCCCGGATAAAATTCTGCATGCTTAGCTGTCACAAGCAATATTTTTTTTTAGTTAACAGTTTGAATACATTCCTTTTTATGGTTATTCGACTGTTTTGGTTAAATATGTTAAAAAAGCAATTAAATAAAAAGCTATTTTACCATTTTTTCCGATAAATTTCTAACATAAATTTAAGTTTTTTATCTTAATTTTTTTCTGAAATAATTAAAGAAGCTGAAAGTAAAATTGTAAGTAATGGAATGATTCATCGCAAGGAATTACAAGCAGTTTTAACATTTAAAAAAAAAGTTAGCGCTATTACGTTTTAATTAATAAATTTAAAAAATAAACTGTTGGATTGCTCAAAAACATTTTTGAGCATTTCACATTTTAAATGTTAATCTATTTCGCATTTCTGGTATCACTTATGCTGGGCAAGAAAATCTCTGTATGACAATAAAATAATCAAAATGGGCACCATAAAAACAGCGACTGTAAAAAACGTGATGTAATTAGCGAATTAAATTAATTATTTATTCGCATTTCACGTTTGTTAGAAACTTGAAAATGTCGTAAAATTAATTTTTTTTCTCGAGTAGCAATTTTCTTACACCCGTTTGCGTGAAAACAAAACATTTGAATGGAGTCTCTAAAAACTCCTCATAAGAACTCAATTAATTATTTTCGAAGCCATTCTTTTCCCACATCACTTCTTATTGGGTACCTCTTCCCTTAATTAAATTTTAAAAAATAATTCTTTGGAAGGTAATGCACCGAGTAATCAACTGAGTAAATTGTTAAGAACTTGATATTAAAAAAATGGGAGATAAAGAAACGAAAAAAAAGTTTGAAGCAAAAATATAAAGAATTCTTTTTTAATGAATAATGCATGCTAAACGACGACAGAATTTCTTTTCTTATTCATTTGTTCATCTAAAAAAATTCGTTAAATTTCAATTTAATCGTGCTACTCAAACATATTGCACTTAACATATTAAAATAACTTAAATGATATTGTTCCTTAGATTTAAAGTACTAAATTTGCACTTTATTTCATTGAAATTGTCCTCATATCAATAATAATCTATTGTGACTTAATCATAGCTTAAAATTTTGTTTTCTTCCTATTTTATGCTGAGATGGATTTAAATTTAAACACAGCATTGTATAAGTTAGTGGTCATTTTTAAAGACAATTAACTTTTGAATATTTTTATACGAGGGTTGCTATTTATATTTCTGGCCTAATAATGAAAAAACAAATATGTAGGATCGAAATTGGTTTTATTGTTTTTCAAAATATTCTCCATGATGATCAATACACTTTTGCATGCGTTTGAACCAATTTTCAAAGCACTTTTTCCAGTCCGATTGAGGTAACTCCAAAACATGCGTTTTGAATGCATCAACCGCTTCTTCGGGGGTCGAAAATCGTTGTCCACGTAATTTATTTTTGATGTGTGGGAATAAGAAGAAGTCATTGGGTGCCAAATCAGGGCTGTACGGCGGATGACCCATCAGTTCGATCTTTCGCTCCGTCAGAAATGCCTTTGTTTGAGTCGATGTGTGAGAGCTCGCATTGTCATGATGAAGAATGATTCGCCTGTTCTTCTGCTTTTTTCGAATTTCTCCGATGACTTCTGGCAAACAAATGGTCGTGTACCATTCAGAATTGACCGTCCTGCGTTGCTCTAACGCCACTGTTGCCACATGACCGTTAATGCCGAAGAAACAGGCAATCATTTGTTTCGATGTGCTTCTTCCTCGAACAACTTTTGTTGGTTTTGCCTCGTCTTGGAAGACCCATACAGTTGATTGCTGTTTTGTTTCCGGCTCATATGCATAGATCCATGATTCGTCACCTGTGTAGATGTTATACACAGCCTTTGATGTACCTTGAACGTATTTTTCCAACATTTCCTTGCACCAATCGACACGAGCCTTTTTTTGAGCGTTTGTCAGATTATGCGGGATCCAACGCGAACAAATTTTTTTTACGCTCAAATGTTCATGCAATATTTTATTGATGCTAGTCATACTAATGTCCAAAGACGCCTCTATCTCACGGTATGTCACATGACGATCTTGCTTTATCAGTTCACGCACAGCATCGATCTTTTCTGGCACAACAACGGATTTTGGACGACCTGCACGGGATTCGTCCTGGATCGAACATCGACCACGATTAAATTCGTTATACCAATTTTTTACAGTGCTGTAGGATGGCGCTTTATCGCTGAATAAAGAATTAAGTTCATCGAAGCACTCTTGTCTTGAGAATCCACGTCGAAAGTTATGAAAAATAATGGCACGAAATTGTTCACGATTCAATTCCATTTTTTGAAAGAGAAGAACTTTTCAATTTACTGTCAACAACACAAATGAAACTATAATGGTAAATTGTCTGCTGAATTTAAGTTTAAAAATATCAAACATTCGATTAAAATCGTCTGCGGTCGCCTAGCAACACTTACTGTTGCCAAGTTAAGAAATATAAATAGCAACCCTCGTACAATGTCTTATTATTTTACAGTTTTACTACTAATTTTATAAATTTATTTATAAGATAATATTTTACTACTTTGTACGTTCATTGCTGAATGTGAAAGAGAAAGATTCAGATTTAAGAAAATATGTTTCAGAGCGATAATAACAGGGGTTCACTCTTTGGAAATGAAATTTTTATATTGCTTAACTATTACAATAACATGTTTTTTACATGTATTTGAATAGAATAAAAATCTGCTAACAGTTTTGAATTATTTTATTTAATATTCATGTTTTGAGAAGAATACACATGGCTGTGTGGAAAACCTAAAATTAGGTAGGCAATGTTAACAACGATTTAACGAGAAAATAATATTTTGAAAGCATCTGTTTTTTGAGCAGTAGGTTTTAGAGAAAATACTTTTCATTTAAAATAAATTAATAAACTGAACTATATAAATATGCTTATAAATGATCACAATGATCACGAATTTTAGTGTTATGTTAGTCACAATTTAAAATATCCACGAAAAAGTATCTATGGGCTGTTGTTTTCGTATTTTTTTTCTTTTATAGTAAACCAACATATTCGTAAAAAGTAATCACAGTATCTTTTTTAAGGGCAGAAATTTCCGCATAACTAACGCTACTTATAAGAATAAATATATTATTATTATTCATAATAATTTATTCTAGAAACTTATTTACATTAAATGCAAAATAATCCTTTTTAATTACTCGAGTGCACAGTGATCTACAACAAAAAAATAAACAAATAAAATAAATCACCTAGAATAACTTTTGTTATAATGATTGGATTTCCACGTATTAAGTGCCAGGTATTCATGGGTTCTGAGAATTGACCTCTAAAGTGCTAGTTAATTAGCCTTAACAATTAATTACCTTATGGAAAAAAATACTAAATGTTTTTTAATAATCATAAATTTTTTTTAACGGATTTAGGTTCCTGACCATTAAAATATACGTACTCAAAATCAGGAAAATATGGCCCTGGCAATTTAGTCGAGAGAGAGGGCGTCCCGCACTTTTCACTTTTGTTCATTTCGCTTCCTCCACTTTTGTTCTTTAATTTGATTATTGCCATATTTCCGGCATTTTTGAAGTCAATAGAAAAGAAAAAACTGCGTATCATTATAAAGTTCGCTTATCCAAAGAAATTTCAACACAAAAGTTTTTCTGATCAATTACACAGGGAAATTCTTTTTTTTTGTTTTCTGTTGTTGCATAAGTTTACGGATCTTTGATATTTTCACGTCGTTGATTTTGCATCTGAAATGTATTTAATATGGCAGTTTTAGTCCATTTACTGCCAAAATGTACAAGTTTAAAAAATTGAGGTTTGTATAAATATTTTATTTTATAACCGTCGTTAAACAGCCGACTCAATTTTAGGTTCACGACAACTTATGTTCAGTCAGTTGACTTGTAATTTTGAACCTAACCCAGAAGAAAAGTGAACTCTTGGATCAAGTATTGGGAGAAATTTGCCTTCGTGGATGACTTTTTGAAGAAACTACCCCGCATTTGCGTTACATGGGGAGGAAAACCACGAAAACCTTTCACGTTTAGCCAAACGGTAAGGGTAATCTAACTCATGATCCGTCTACTACTGAGGCTATTTTAAGTCAGTACTGTGGTTGGTGCGAGCCCGAGCAGAAAGAACTTGTATCAATCAATCACCGCTTAGATTCGAACCTTGGTATCTCCTTGGGAGGCGAATGCTCTATCTCTTTTTGGATTTGCTTACAAAGAACTCGAGACATGGTTAAATGATAGAAATTAATCCCTGAAGCCCAAATTTTTTACCACTCTTCTGAGTGAACTATTTAGACTACATTTTCCAAACTGTGATGGTCGAATATCCAAATCCGATAAAAATAAAATAAAAAAAAGGGCACGTTTATTCAGGGTATAAAGGTACCGCTATGCCTAATTTTTTTGCCGTACCGTGATCATCGGAAAATATCTGATGCACACAGATATTTTCTGCAGTTTTTCGTAACAGGAAATGTGAGTCTTTTTTTATTCCATAATCTCTGCCAACATTTCAGTCAGAAATTTTGCATAATTTTTATAACAATTATTTTAATGTAACAGATATTAAAAATTTGTTTTTTACACTGAGTAATTGATTAATATCTTTTAGGTTAATCCTTTGAGCAACTAAGATTAGCATTTAGTTGAAAAATTTTAAGGGTAATATTACTTTAACATTTATTTACAAATTCAAAAAATGTCTCCATTATCTGCTGCTGAGCGTAAACGTAAAAAGTGCAATATTACAGTTATCATGTATGATAACTTGGAACAAAAAAAATTGAAATTTTTTTTATTAAAAAGTATTTTTCCTTTCTTGTTTTTCAGTCCCTGAGTACGGTACTTTAAAAGTTATGACTTTTGAAATATTCTACGAAGTTATTTCAGAAAACTGCGAACTTTTAGTTTTACTTGCCAAACCACATGAACCAACAATTTAAACGTTTGACATTTTTGTATCTTCAAGAAAAATGTAAAAAAAACATGAATGTTATTTTACAGCTTTTTACTAGCAAACAAACCCATAAAATAGACTTTAGGAAGTGTTGCATCCATTTATACTTGGGAAAAAATGTTTTTTTCTTTTTTTCATGTTCCATACGACACAAATGAAAAGAAAGACATGTGTAGTTTTTTTCATAAACGAGTATCTCTACTGAGATTATGAATTTCGACAGAGAGCATCAAAAAGAATATTTTTATGCGAAGAATGTAAAATAGTTTGTGTTATTTACACGAAAATATATTCATTTTTTAAAAAAAGAGTTTGTATAGTTTGGTATGTCTGCAATATGTTTGCAAAAAAGTGATTTTCTATCATTTTTTTAAACTAAGTAACATTATTATAATAGTTATATGAATTTGATGAAAAATGGAAACTAATATTATTTGTACTATATTTAAATCTAGTGGTTTATTTTTATACGCTGATATATTAAACAATGAATTCAAATAGGAAGAAATAAGCTAAGTTTGTGCATTTACGTTATCAATAGCTCAAAATAGCTTGGGTTATTTTAATATTTTCTAATAAATTGTTCACACAGCTTATAAGGAATTGTGAAGTAGCAATGCTTATATAGAATTTTCAAGTAATATGACAGTGTCAATAGAAAATTTTCACTTAATTTTAATCTTTAAAATTTCAAAATTTTAAAAATTCTCTTATTAAATTTTCAATTTACACTACTTTGCTTACGAGAAATTTTTAAGTGTTCTAATTATCTAATTAGCAAATTTTCTAATTATTTTTATTTATTCAAAATTATTATGGTATTGCTTTTGCGAACTTTCTAATTCATACGTTCTTTTTAAATAATACGGTGCTGAAACGTCAATTACGATTCATTCGACATTTTTTCAAAGTGTCATTACTGAATTTTAAAATACATCAAACATTAATTTATCCCTTTCTTAATTAACTTGAGCTTCAAAATGCAATTTCAAAATCTTCTTCAGTTGCTTCAAATCTCTGAGTAATCCTTTCCGATTAATTTGCATAGGCTTAATTATTTACTGGATAAATTAGGTTTAATTAGAATAATAGATGTGTTACTTAATTCAAATATTCATTCATTTATCTATGCATATTGTGAGAAATGGTGATAGAATCTGCTACTGATGTCAGTTTCATTCATTTAAACTGGAGTATATTCTATAGAGAGTATTATTCTACAGAGAGTAACTGTATGGCTTTAAACGTAAATTTTCTCTCGTCTACTCAGAAGTGAAATGAAAACATTTTATTTTCCTTGTCTGAATAAATTACCACATTTTAAACATCATCCTATGCATTTAAAATTTTAAAAGCTCAGCATAATTGATTGGAAACATTTGGCATAAATATTACTCATATAAGAATTTTCCCATTCTTCCTTTAAACTCTAGTAATTTTCTTGGTAAAATTAACTCTTCTTAAATTTTTAAAATATTTTGTAAAATGTATTAAACATATTCTTAAATTTTCTCAATTTTTTTAAACTTAAGTTTGGTTTTATATTCCAACTATTAATTTAATCGTTTGTTTACAAAAAAAAGCAAGTATCTTCCTTTTAAAATATTTAACATGTATTACTATAGTTTTTTAAGGGTGAATTTTGAATTTAAGTCATTTTTAGTAACCTGTAGGCTTAGATGTTTTTATTATCAATACATATTATTAGGACGTATTACGTAAAATATTAAATTTACCATTTTTACATAAAGCCATTTTTATGTAAATTTTTAACCCACTGACGGTTCTGCGAGCAAAAAGTCAGAATTTAACCAGCAGTTTTCCCCGCATAGCAAAACCGGTTTTTATATGTTATGAGATAGGGAATCTTAGTAAGGGGATTAACATTCTCCCAATTTTGGCCATTTGCTATACCGCCAGAAGAGCAATTCTGGAAAATAGGCTATTCATAACAATAAATTTTAACTCCACCCTTTTTTTCCAACTTTTTATTCCATAAATATTCTTAAAATTGATTCAACAGATATTGTTGTTGTTGTTGTTCATTTACGTCACACTAGAGCTGCACAATGGGCCATTGGCGACTGTCTGGGAAGCATCCCTGAGGATCATCCGAAGAAATGCCATCACAATTTTGATCCTCTGCAGAGGGGATGGCACCCCCGCTTCGGTAGCGTGACGACCTGCACGCGAAGTCGAGCACTTTTCGGTAAAACAGTTTAACGAGGACCAATACCACACGCCCTCAGTCCCTAAACAGACTAATCAAAGTGGTCACCCACCCGCACACTGACCGCAGTCAGTGAAGTTTGACTTCGGTGATCTGCTGGGAACCGTGTCTTAACGATCAGTTAACTGCAGAACTTTCAACTGAGATGGATTAAGAACTTTTCGATCTTACCACAATTGCTCAGGTACACCACTGACTCCTCTCCACGTGTTTGATGGTCCTGCACTTCTTGACGACACGGCTCTCCTTGAGGGATACCCTCCTTTTGACGTAGAGAGACTTTACTTTAACAGGATCACCCACATTGCTGCCTGCGTATTTTCACTCCATGGGTATATTTGATCTTCAGTGAACATTAATTGCTTTGAGTTGCCCATATGAAATAATAAACCAAAAGTAATTAATAAAATTAAGTAATTAATCAAAATATTTAAAGTTACTTAGTAAGTGGTGAAATCATTTTTTAATATTGTCTTTAGGATTCCGGAATTGGGAGAAGCTCTTTTTAAAAACCATCTTTAGTTGAAAGAATGTTTTGAAAAAGTTTTTGGTTTTCAGATGGTGAGTATTTTTTTATTTTAGCAACATTTCAAAATTAATTAACGCAACCTTATTAACTGCTTGTTATGCATAAAGCAACTTTGTAAACTACATTTGAGTAAACTACATTGAGTACAATTAATTAGTGTAGACGAAAATTTAAATTAGGAAATCAGACACAAAAACGTACATTTCCCCCCCCCCCGTCAGATTTTGATTTCTGACCCCCAAAATAGAAAGAGTAGAAGTAATCTGGAAAATGTGGTCCAGATAGTTTGGTCAAGAGAGCGATCTTTAAATCTGTATCCCATAATGTTAATGTCACTTTTTGCGTAGTTCGTCATATCTTGAGAACTTTTAAGGTGAACTGAAAAATTTTTGCCCATAATCATAAAATTCGTTTATCCCAAGTTAATTTCATGCAAAAATAACTTCATGTAGTTAAAAATCAAGTTAACATGCAAGTATAAATTCATAGTTCTCATAGTTTTCAAGTGGGAATGAATTTAATTTATGCCACTGAACATGTTTGCACTTTCAGGTTTTGGATATTTTGAGGAATTTTTCAGATATGATGAAAATGGGTATCGTGGTGAGTTAGTTATTAAAATGATTAGTACAACATATGTTAAAATTTTAAGCAAAAAAATATACGAATTAGCTTAATGACTCTTTTGATGAATAATAAAACAAATGGGTAATTTTTATGTAGTAAAACTGTGTGCTTATTCTCCATTATTAATTATCATTGCGTTATCAATAATAATAGTAATAGAGAATAGTAACGTTCCTTTGCAAATAAAAGCATTTTATTTGTAAGTTTTTTTAAAACTGTTATAGATTTCATTGAAGTTAAAAGAATAAGCAAATCTAAAGCTGTAAATAATATGTTGACTAGCGAAATAAATAAATAAACCAATTGAAAAAAATAATATCTTAATGATACTGCTGCAAAGATAGCCTGATCAAGTAAATGAGTATTTATTAAAAAAGTTAAAATCGGTACTTACATTTCTTTGAAGCATCATTATATTAATTAAAATGGACTTTTAAAGACCAATCAACTTTATTAACTTTTTTTAACGAAATATTTTTTTATGTTACAATTTTTTTCAAATCTTTAGATCCAAGGTTTGCGACTTAATAGTTCTTCAAATGAGTACACAGAGTTATAAGAGTTTAATAAATTTGAAACGTTTGAAATAAAAATGCCGTTTTTACGAATAAGAATACGCATATTTGCGTTTAAAATTACTTGTGCTGGTTAAATATAGTATATCTTAAATTTTTTGCAACTTAGGTTCGCATGCTTATTTATTTCTAGTACGAGTTCGTATTTACATCAGCATTTATACTATGAAT
Source organism: Parasteatoda tepidariorum (assembly GCF_043381705.1). Classification (NCBI taxonomy): domain Eukaryota; kingdom Metazoa; phylum Arthropoda; class Arachnida; order Araneae; family Theridiidae; genus Parasteatoda; species Parasteatoda tepidariorum. Next base: position 32,320,257 of record NC_092205.1, read on the forward strand.
ATAGCGAGCTTTAATTAGGGATTTAATTTTTTATCTTTAAATTTTGCCAATTCAATTTTTTTAAACTTTTGAAACGATGCATCTTTTTCATGTTCATCCGTCTTTTGCTATCTGCTCAACAACTTGACTAGGACTTATAATAAATTATACTTAGTAAATAGCAAGCAAATCCTGCATCTGTATAACAATAAATAAAAAAAATATTCTTAGAATAATAACGTTTTTTTAATAGTTTTTACACCAATCTTGTCTATCCGCTTAATGCTATATAAAATGCAGGATGAGGGTTTGAATCAAGGCGTAACCATGGATGTGTAATAGAAAATAAATAAGTAAACTCGGTTTAGATGCATATACATGATAATGCGTTTAATGCATATAATTTCTTGCCTCTTATCAAACTGCAGAACAAATAGCATAAAAATGAGAAAAACAGAGCAAAGATAACTGCAGAATATTTTTTTTTCTTCCCATGCCCACCTGTGTTAACATCCGTCAATTTAGCATAATCACCATAGCATAATATATCTGAGTTCAGTACCTTTAAAACAATTCAGTTAAATATTTAAAGCCATAATTCGCGTCCCTTCAAACATTGTTATAATTGAGAAATTATATTAGAAGAAATAGTTAACAGTCATCTAATTCCCTTCAACCATTTAAATAAATTATCATTTAACTGCAGACGTGTAAACAGATTATTACCTTTCTTTTGGGTAAAAGGCAAGGACATCAAAAGGTTAAAATTACCAAATAAATCATAAAATAATTGATAAATCTGAAGATCATTTTGGTAATTTTTTCGTGATACTTGAAATCAAGGCATAAAAACCTTTTATTTGGTTACATTTACTTCGTATTTACTTCGTATTTTACTAAATATATTCTAAAAGGAACTAAAATTTTGGAAAGTAGAGCGTCTGGTAAACAGTAACAGCATCGAACGGAAAAATTACCATATGACTAATTTAAATACCGTGTACCTTGGTATAATTTCTGGAAATCTGGTATTTTTCACTACAAATGTCCTTAACATCCAAGTATGGAGATTTTTTCAGATTTTATTCTCCGTTTGCATAAATAGTTATACCTTCTTGATCTGGAGGAGATATATTATGGCCCCTATAAACATGATATTATATGCTTTTCGTGTTTATAATTTTTTAGATGCAGTTGTAATATGAAAATTTAAAGTTTAATAAATATAAAGTGAACAAGCTAAAATATTATTTCTCTTAATGCTTTTTTTAAGTATTACCATATTTCAAGGCGGTCAACTTATGCATGTGCTAAAACTCTTATTTAATTTAATAACTATTAAAATGCTTTTTTCTCAAGTTCACAGACAAACAATCGAATTGAAATTAAAGAAGTACAGAAAAAAACTATGAAAACAAAAAAGGTACAATCCGAAGAATTTTTCATTTTCAACCGAACATAAAAAAATAATAAAAATTAAAACAACGCAATTCTTTTAATGAAATGTTTTAATATAAGACTAATTAAGACTTTCGATAAAACAGAACAAGTTTAATAAAAAAAAAGATTAACAAACCTCCTAAGCCTGGTATATCTTTTACTGATAATGAAACGTAGATGATAGTTTCTATAGCAACACTTTTTTTTCATTGTGGAAAAATGTTTAGCCGTTGTTTAAACCAGAGTAACTTCGAGCCAAAAAATGATAGCTGTTGGGTAAGTCTATGTTTATATTTCCTAGATTTATGAAACAGTTAAACCGTCGTAAATATTAATATTTTTTTAAAAGTACTTTTCTAATTAAGTTTAATAATAATATAAAGTAAAATATAGGGAACAAATATAGAGCCTTTATTTACTTAGCGACGCAATATATTATAGTTAAAACAAATACACGTTATCTAACAAAGTATGTAAATTATATTTGTTATTTAAGCTCTAATTCGTGATGATATTACGCAAAATAATTTAGTTAGCCCGATTACCTCCTTGAATACAAGAAATAGTTATGGCGAAAATTTGAACTTCACAACTTTCATTTTTGAAACAGTGGTGGCTTGATGTTTATGTTCTGCAGACAGTAAATAATGTTTATATGGTTTATCTATGAGTTTACTTATGAAGCTTCAAATTGCTTAAATTAATTATACAAATATCAGTACATAATTATGTTAATATAATTGAGTTATATATATATAGATAACTTTTAAAAAAATTAGCTCTTAATATTAATAAGAATTTGAATTATCTTGTTGCTTATTGATAATTCGATACCTGTAAGTGACGTCATCGTATATAAATCGTGGTATTTGTGATTCAGAAGCCAATCAGGTTCGACACACACGAGTGACGTTGATTTCAGGTATCCAATTAAATCTGATTTAAATCACATGGTTGGGCATAACGACTTTTACTTGTTCTTGATTTGCATGTACTCAATTTAAATTAATTTTAATAATAAAATTTATTTTTACAAATGCATTTTTAATATATATTACTTAATACTTATTTTTATTCATAAATAGTAGGGATATTTTTTTAAAATAGACAAACCAACGGTTATTGTTATTTATAAAAGAAATTTGCTATTTATTATTGGGCCGGCTTATTAGTCGGGCCACTTTCATTATTTTGCAGTTACTGACAGCAGGTGGCGTTACCTGTTGACTGCTTAGTATACTTAATGAAGTTAGAAAATCACCATCTTAAATTGGTGTTAATTCCCGTTTAAATAGATTTCATGTGCAAGAAAGAAGTAATTTTGTAAATATTCATCAAGTTTTTCAATAATAAATTATGTATATCAGTAAGACATTATATTAATTTAACAAAGTTAATAAAAATGAGCACTAATCTGTTAAGTGGTTACCACACAGAACTTTGCAAGAGATATACAATGATCATTTTAATATAGCTTTTCTTTATAAATTGCATTCGCTTTTTTCAAAAAAAAAAATTGAATTTAAGAGTCGAATAATGAGACCAACTAATATTTTTAATGCATAATTTTTCTAAAGCTTTAAAAAGGCAATCTCCTTTACGGCTGTTACCTAAAAGTTCAAAGGTATACATTGTATTTTGTACTACAATATATATTACTACAAGTAATCTATCGCAATGCATGAACTAATAATAGTGATATTAAACCCGATATTTTGTTTATAGTTAAAAACATGGGATTTAAAATGAGACTTCTGGTGATATTTCTTCTATTGTTGGTACATTGGACAAAAAGTGAGTGTCCAAATAGTGCATCGATTGCTCCTTGTGAATGTCAATACCAGAATGGAGAAATGAGCGTCTTTTGTGAATCGTTAGAGTTGCCTCAGCTTACAACAATGTTGCGTGACAGTTTTTGTGGACGCACAATTCATAAGTTTTTTCTCAGAGCACCCAACATCGATTATCTTCCAAGCAACCTTTTCTTCAAAAACATTGTTCACGAATTCCAGGTAAGATATTCAACGATTTTATTAATATAAATTTTTAAAATATTTCTAAAAAACATTCGTAATTTTTAAAATTTCTGCAGCGTTATTATAAACAATGTCTGGGTGCGATTTTTCTTAAGTACCGATTTTTTTATTTACCTCGAATTTAAAATTTATATTTTTCTAAAAAAATTACTGCGTTATTTGATTATTATTCTAATGTATCCGAAACAATAGTACTATGTTTCTTTAAATTCATTCATATTACAATTTAATTTGTATACGTTTTATTTATACGCATTTTAATACTTCTTGGAAATTACATTTGGAATTTCTAATCATACATTTCTGAATTTTAATCTTTGGTCAGGCAACAGTTTCAAATCCTTAATTCTATCGTTGACTCATCGAATATAACAAACCAAAACCAAAGAAAATAAGGGAGAATAGAATTAAAATAGAAATTTTGATTTAAATTTCAGAAATGATATTCATAATAAGCACCATGGAAGTGGGATAGTCTGAAAATTTATAATTCCGATTGAATTGAAGATATAACAATAATTAAACTATATATTGAACTGAAAGATCTCTTTCTTGAAAAATGTGGCAAAAAGCTGTTTCACAGAAAAGAAATTTTGCCTTTGTGTTTCATTTAAGGTCATTGAAAAGACATACCTAAATGGAAATGGTTTACGCTTAAATATATATGATATATAAGATGTTTTCGTTTATCTGCTGATAACTGCTTATACTGTAAGAAATTTTGGATCAAATTATGACATAAAGTACCGAAACCTTTAGTGCATCACCCATAAAATCTATTTTTACCGCAAAATCTTAATCTATATCCTAATTTTTATAGTTTATTAGAGTGATTCAGTGCTTTTACGGTAATTATTAATGTAAAACATGTCCCGGTAAAATTTACGCTAAAAAGTATTGACACCCCCCTGAGTGTCATTACTTTTTACCGCAATTTGACCCGGAATTTTTTGCAGTGTACTTGCTTGTGCAAGTTATATTTTCGTTTTTAATTCCTTATTCCAAATGCGAGAATTGTGACCTCCCAATTTCGTGACAATATATGTATTAATATTTTACGTTATATAGATATTCATTAATTTAAAAACTTATGATTAGATTAAAATAATTGTAGGTTGCTTGTAATAAATTCATTGCGCGTTCCAGTAACGTGAGAATGGCAATCTGGGTATCAAGATGACGGATAGTTCTTTCAAATTCATACAACTTAAGCACAATAGGGTGGAGAAATGGAGGCAAAAGAATCCTTTATGTTACCAACAGCAATTCAGCACGTCTATCCTATATGCCTCCCACAATTTAAATAAATCATCAACATTACATGATGTATGTTGATGATTTATGATGATGACATGATGTATTTTCGAGTATGATATCCTAATGAAGCCCTCATGTACCAAATATAAAGGTCCTGAAATATGCCAGCAATGCATTCACCTTCCAGAAACAACTAACGTGATGTATTAACCCTTTTGTGTAAAAATATTAGAGATTCATATTAAAGAGGATACTTTGTATCTTCATGTCTTTTGGAGATACCTTCAAGGATATGAAAATATCTCCAGACAAGTTCGTCAGATACGTAGACATTGTCTCTAAGCCCAATTAACTCCAGAATACCTTCTCAGTGGGCCTGATCAATCTAAATGAACTGTTTAAACTCAGTTTACCACCAGTAGACATTCTATACAGTCCTCGGGCTCCCCAATTCGCAAAACTTATCTTCTAAATTTTTGAAAATATTTAACACAGTTATTCAACTCAGTATTTAGTAAATTGTGTGTGAACAACTCAGTATTTAGTAAATTGTAATTGTTCATAAATGGACGCGAGGATTAAACCTGCACAAGTTCTAGATGGAATTGCTTCATATGAAATTTTATTAATTGCTAGTTTGCTGTTTTCTTGAGTTTTACTTAAAGTAAAAATTTAACATCATGTTCTTACGTGATTCAACTGTAATTATACAATCTAATGATACGAGTTTTTTATTAATTATACGATAAACTCAGAATTTTAATCCTCTGATGTTTTCCAAATTAGAAATATTTGGGATATTGTTTTTCCATCTAAAAGCATGCCGGATCAGATTATGATAAAAAATACAGGTAATCAAAGTTCCGGTATTGTAAAATCTATTTTTACCAGAACGTATTTATGAATTTATTTTGCGGATTAATTATACGATAAACTATAACTTTTAAACGTCTGTAGTATTCAAAATTGGACAAATTTAAAAGATTGTTTTTCCAATTACGAACATACAAAGAGATGGTTCGATATAAGAATGAATTGTAAGAAATTCCGGAACAAATTCCGGTAATAAGTAGAGGCAGTCAGAATGTCGGTATATTTTACCATAAAATCTATTTTAACCGGAATATGTTTAAGGAATAATTATACGATAAACTCATACTTTTATACGTTTATAGTTTTCAAACTTTGAGAAATTAAGGAGATTGTTTTTCCACCTAAGAACACACAGAAAACTGGTTCCATAAGCTAAGAATGCATTGCATACCTGCCAACTTTTAATCCTTTCCAGTATAATTTTTCCCAGTGGTATTAAAATGGAATTAAAACTTCAATTTTAAGCAAACAAACACGTTGTATTTGAGCAAACTTAAGTTGACAACCATGATAGTAACGCATATTGATATATGTGGTTAATTTTTGTAAGAATAGTGGTGATCAAAATCATTAAAAAATTAAATTTATAAAAGAAAAAATAGTATATATTTACTACCACTTTAAATATGAAAATAAAATCTTCCGGAAAATCCGGAAGAGTTGGCAGGTATGGCATTGTAAGATATTCCGGAACAAATTGCTGTAATAAGTGCAGGCACTCACGTTGCCGGTCCATTTTACAGAGAAATCATTTTTACCGGAACATATTGCGAAACAAAAATCTGATATACTGTAATTTTTACAAGGATATTTATTATAAAATCTAATTAAATAAATATTACTCTAAAAAAATACGGTATACTATTTTACTTTAAAAATAGATTTTACAGATGATGCACCCAAAGTGCCCGTATTTTATACCCTGATTCGATCCTGAATTTGGTAGGGAATGTGCTTTTCTACATCTGCCAATGGCATTCTTTGTTTAAAATGTTGTATTTTTGGCTTTTAGTAATTAAAATTATTGTTTTCCATTAATTCTGTCAAATATTGTTGATAATTATTATAATAAGTCAAAAGAAATAGCATTTTATGACAGAAATTTTAAATTTCAGGTTGAAAATGCAAATATCAGTCACTTTACTCAAGCTGGACGATCAGCATTTTTTGGACAAGAACCCTACTTAGAGCTTCTTTCAATGAGACGATGCAGTTTAGGTGATGAATTGAGTTGGGAAATGATTGCTGAATTACGTGCATTGCATTATTTAGACCTCTCTTACAATAAACTGAAAAAAGTACCCAAACAGTGGTTTTACCATTCTCCTCCAAGCTTGAGGTCGCTAATTCTAAAAGAAAATCAGTAAGTATGTTTTTGTTGATTGAACATCTCAACAAAAATTCTTTCGCTCATAGGATTATGCAAACGAATCTAATTGGTCTCAGAATCTTATTTCAAAAAAGTTTTCTAAAGTCCCAAATGAAATATCCGTGCTTATAGTTTATTATGTTTATTATTTTGAAAATAAATCGCTAATAACCTTAATAAAATATTATGATTAAACAACTAATCGCAAGAAACTGAAGAGGTAAGATCTTACTTGATTAAAAAATTCACCCGCTTTAAAAATATGCTAATTGGAAGTAACAGTTGACGTGTTTCAAGCGCTCAAGGACAGGTGCCCATTTTAAAGATTAAAATAGGCGTCCATTTTTGAAGTCTTGAAAATAAGCACCTAGTTTAGAGTGCGTCATGGCGAATTGGATTTTCTGTTTTTATATTTTTAAAGTGGATGAAGATTTTAATCAAGTAAATATATTATGATATTAGTTAAAATGTGACTATGGGTTTATTTGCAAAATTTTGTGACTTTAAATTTTTTTGAGATATTATTTGTGTTCTCCGTAATATAGTGACTTAAAAAGCTAAAAACAAATGTTTAATAATCAATAAATCATTTACGAACTGAAATCCTTAAAAAAAAAATTATTAATTATATCTTCAAAATGGAATCCGTAGTTAGTTTAATGTGTTAAGTGGTGCTTTGAGTATTTAATTTTTTATGTAAATTGAAATAGTTATCGAACAGATAAAAAAATGTAAAATGCATGGTATTTCTTTGGTTGAAAAAATTTGAAAAAAATCTGATTTAAAATGCATAAAAAAATCAGTAAGCTGTTCGTAAGAGATGATATAATTTTTTTCTATAATGCAGTGATTCATCTAAACTATTGATAGATCTTTTGCTGGGACATAGAAGTACTTTTAGCTTACAGATCGATACAAATTTTCGCAATGTCGAAATGTAAGGATCTTTACAATTTCATTTAACACGTTTCAGAACTAAGCTCTTAAATCATCAATTAAAAACTATCTTTAATTTAAATTTTAATATTTTTACGGGGTGTTCCGTAATTTCCACCCTTAATGTATATTTTACTTATCAAAAAGCATATAGGTAAAAAGTGGGAAATAATATTTAGGCAAAGAAAAACAAATACTCTATACAAAGTCTTCGAATCATTATTGAGGAAAACTGAACTTATATTTCAAATCCAGTTTATTTGCCCAAAGAAATTGCTAGGTTTTTCCAATGATTGATTTTTAACTTTTTTTTCCATCGGAGAATCATTTAGATTTTGATGTTTTCTGTCCAGCCTTTTATTTAGATTTTGGTATAGTTTTTGTTTTTTCTTATCTAAAATATTAATTTGAGAACTCTTATTTGTATAATTTTTCGAATACATTTTTGAGATTATTTCAATAAATATTTGATAAGGGTGATAATTATGAAACACTTTGTACATTATAAACATTGCATTCATTTTTAATTATATGAAATGTTACAAAAGTTCTCATGTTTCTAGGATATCACAGCTTGAACCTGGAGCGTTTCGTTACATGTTTAAACTTAACGAACTAGACTTATCAAGCAACAGCATATCTGAAATTAGTAGAAATTTATTTCCTTATCCGGGAAATGAACTTATATTTCTTCGCCTCAGGTAAATATTATTATTCACTTGAGTTGAAAATGTATTGCAATGTGATATATATATATATCGAAAATCTTGTTTTAGATATAAAAAAATCCTTAAACTTATGCTCAGTATTTTAAAGTTTATTTCGTGAATTTTATTATTTTTAAAATTCCGGATCAAATTACAGTAAAAAGTACCAAAACTTAGGGTGCCAGTAAATTTTACCGTAAAATATTAAGAAACAAATAATCTAGTATACCGTACTTTTTACACTAATTTTAACTCTAAAATCACTGAATAATTATAGTTAAATAAATATTACTGTAACAATTACCTTATAAAATTTTACAGTAAAAATTTTAAATTTAGAATTTATGGATGCTGCACTCAGGGTGCTAATGTTTTTTGCAGTGCTTTAATTCGGAATTTGTTACACTGTATAATGTTGCTTCATTTAATATGTTTTTAAATAAAAACTTAATATAACGTATGCAAGTAATACGTTTTTAAACAAACAATATGTTATAACATATTCGAAAGGCTAAAAATATTTTAGAATATCGATGTTAGAGGATTAACAAAGCATAGAGCTTTTAAAAATTAATAGTTATCTTGATTTTTGATCAGAAACTCAACAAAAATATGAAAATTGACAAGAACAAATTGTTCGAAAAGGTATTAAGTGCTATTCATTTTTGAAATTAATAACTTATAAACAAAAATATTGCAATGATACTGAATTAAAAAGTCAAAAATTACTATAAGCCAGAATTTCTTTGAAAAGCACAATTTTTTATTCTTTGATATTAAAATTTATATACCATAACACTTGCTTATTGTAAAAATTTATACAATTGAGTATGCAAATAATCCCTTTTAAATATGTTAAAAGCACCTTTAAAAATTTTACCTGTTTATAGGTCATTAAAACTTTTTTTGTTCATTCAAATTTTTGTATCACAACATGACAGAACTTCTTGAGCGTTAAAATGTTTATGTTTTGGAGAAATAAAAAAATATTAATAATTTTTTGGAAAAGGTAGTTTGCAAAATATGAAATTTTTATGTGGAGTGCTTCTAAAATAACTTTCTCTGAATATTATTATCCCATTAGATATATTACAACGGTAAAAGTTACAGGTTTATCTGAATATTTTGAAAAAAAGATGAACCATTACACGTGATGTTTGTTAGCGAGTTAGTAGGGTGAGTTTTCTTTTAAAATTCTGGGGTCTAAATGAAAAGTTTGTGAGTCCCATTTGAGATACAAAATATATTAATGATTAAAGATTTTGAGGGTTTTGAAGCAAGGAGATAAGACCAATCAGAAAAATATGCTACATTTAAAAAGTTATAAACCTAACAGGAAAAAAAAATCTGGTAATTAATTATCGTACTGTAGGGAAGTGACCATTTAGAGAAAAACAAGTCTGATAATAAAACCAAAATATACAATATTTAATTCGTTAATGTTTCGTTCGTGTGGCAACGGTTCATTGGAAATTCTGATTTCTATCGTTATAGACGCATTGTTATCAAACTTTTAGAAATAAATATAAAACTTAAAACTAAATTTAACCGAATAAATGGTTTTTATGCCATGCTCTAAGATATAATAATGAAAATACTAAATTTTACCACAATCGCACATTTATCACATAATATAAAACGATTTTTTGTTGTTATTTTACCGAAATCTTAACCGAAGCACATTCAGCTTTTTGGCATTCCCATAGAGCGAAACAAGGTAAATGTTTCCAAACATATATATATATATATAGATAGATAGATATATATTAGGATTTTATGAATAAAAATAACATTTCAAAGTATATTTTACTAAACAAATTTTATTCTTAGGCNTATATATATATATTATATATTTAAAACTGCAAGAAATCAACATAAGTTTATACAAACAAAAATAAAAAGTTACACTGAGATCAATAAAGGAATTTAGAAAACATGACTTAGCAAACATATATTTATTTACTAAAGATAACAATTTCATTTGAGGGAATATTATGAGTGATATCTATTTAGATTTACGAATGGAAGGAAACCAACATAAATATAAAGGATTATGATATTTATAAGGAAAAAGTTCAATATATTGGCTATGAATTATTTTTCGAGCAGAGAGAAAATTTTTTAATATCTAACTGCAATTACTTTTTGTTGTTCTTTCGTTATCGTGCTTTGTTTCTAAAGCATCGTCAATACGTATACATTACAAATGATTACTCAGAAAGTTACGTTTTTTTTACCATAAGTCTAAAATCAAATTTCATTTCCAATAAAACAGAACTTAAAAAATGACATAAGAAATAACAGACTTTAACTTCCCATAAAACAAAGGTAAAAAACAAACTTTCATAAAGAAGCAAGTATTTTTATGATTATACGGCACGTAATCAGCAAATTCTATAATTTTAATTTTGCTGGTTTTGGTCATAAACTAGTTGAATTTTTACAGATATATGAGTTGTTCTTTAAAATTGCAAGAAATCAACACAAGTTTAAGAAGTATAGAAAATATGACCTAGTAAAAATATTTTTATTTACTGAAGATAATAATATCATTTGAGGAAATGTTATGAATGATATCTATTTTGATTTACAAGGGGAAAGAAACCAACATAAATCTGAAGGATTAAATATTTTTATAGAAAAAACTCAATGACCACAAAATATTTTTCGTGGAAAGAGAAAAATAGTTAATATCTTACTGCAATTACTTTTTGTAGTTACTTTTTCACCGTGCTTTGTTTTTAAAGCGTCGTCAATACGTATATAACAAGTAATTTCTCAGAAAGTTGCGAATTTTTTGACCATAAGTCTAAAATAAAATGTTATTTCCAATAATACAGATCTTAAAAAAATAAATAAAATCTAGCTTCAATCATCAGAAAGATTTTTTTATCACTTCAACGCCCATAATGAAACTCATGAAATTCCATCATATTTATTTTATGGCTTTTCGCCTAAATCGGAAAAAGGTCCTTTTAAATTCTCAGGAAACGTAAACACTTACTCAGAGTGCTTTGATTTAAAGATAAACTTTATTTTGAACATGGGTTGTAAAAGCTCTTTTTCTCTGTCATAGTGACAACAATCTGCGCTCTCTACCGGAAGACTTATTCGATGAGATGTTCGGATTGCGGAGGCTTTATTTAGACAACAATAAACTTTCTACTCTTGCAGAAAATGTATGGAAACCCATTTTAGGAGAACTGGAACGTGTGGAATTATACGGTTTGTATTTAACATCGTTTTGAATAACCCTCTTCCATATGTTATTGCGCTTCTCTCTGTTATTGAAATGAGACTTGACTTGCTAAATTAACTTTCTTGAATATTCCTGAAGTCTTATAGCTCCAAGTTTAGAATATTATGCAAAATAACGGACTTTTACGATTTCATGAATTTCTACAAGCAAACGATCTAAAACATTATTTTTATAATATTTAATATCACATATCAGTTCTACAGATTTTTCACACCACAAAGTATAAATTTTCTTTTGTTTTAATATAAAAAGAGACTATTTATTATTTTTATGGAAATTAAAATTGCAATATTAAAATTAAAAAGAAAACATTTTATGAAGGTGAATCAATTGTGCGATATATTACGTATTCAATGAAGGTAAAGTAGAATTTTTTTTTGAAATGTCTACACCGCAAAAAATTCCGGATCTAGTTATGACAAAAAGTATGACACTCGGGGTGCCGGTACTCTTAACCGTGAAATTAATCTGATATATCGTAATTTTTACGAAACTGCTTACTGTAAAATCATTGAAATGAAGTAAATATTACTACAATGTTTATGGTGTAGAGTTTTTTTGGAAAAATGGATTTTAAGGTAAAATGAATAATATAAATGATGTATTCGGGGTGGAAGCAGTACATTTTACCGTAATTTTATATGGAATTACTAATGTTCTAAGCTGTACTCACGTAGTGTGTTTGTTAAAAATATTGAACACTCAAATTATGCATTAACTTTTTATAAGCTTCAAATTTTCGACATTTTATAATTTATTTTATAATTAAAAGGGGAGAGTGGGGTCAATTGTAACAGTTTTTACTTAACTATTTTTAACTAACAAAAAATGCAATATACTATTAGTATTAATTGACAGATGAGAGACTATCCTCCACTAGAAAAAAAATAATAAATACCTTATTTTAAATTTTATTATACTAGTTATTAAAAATTTTTGACAGTCGTGCACTTGTTACTATTGTCCCCACTGACCGGGTCAATTGTAACAGTTCATAAATTCAACTAAAACGTAGTTAATTATACATATTATCACAGTTGTGATAGATTTTTTTATTGATCAAAATAGTAGTGATATTTTAGGAGTAAAAATAATAATGAAGCAGAGACCTAAAGGGTTAAACTTTTAACTATAAAGGGTTAAAGATTTTAATTCATGCTGTGAAAGGTGACGAATAAAATAATGCACATGCGACATAATATAAATGATATAGGAAACTATTGGTGGTTCTTAAAGAGTTAAGTAATGGTTTGTAAACATAAGATAATTTATTTTCAGCTGTTACAATCGTCCGTTTACTTATTGTTACAATCGTCCCCAAGACGCCATTTCAGCTTCATTTGTTAAAAACAATGCTAGTTAATTAACAAATTAACAAAACTAATATTTTTTTTGAAATGTTAATTAAGGTGTCCTCTTACATATTCGGTTAATAATTTTTATTTGTTAAAACAAAATTACTTTGTTACAATATAATATTCTAATACCAAAAAAAGTACTTACGTAGCGTGAAAATATCTTTTGTGATGCAACTCTTTCAAAAGTACATAAAAATGGTTGCCAGCAGGGGTGTACATGTAGATTTATTAAATACACCTTGTGCGCCACCTAGGAACCAAATCTAGAACCCGACACTCAAAATTTTTGCTCTGTTACAATCGTACCCTGTTGCAATTGACCCCACTCTCCCCTATTCTATGTTTTATAGATTATTTTGTAACTTTTCCATATATAATAATTTTTTTCTATATGAACAATTTAATTAAAGGGTTGAAATTAGTTTGAGCTGAATAGGATTATAAATACTTTATTTGGACAAAATTATAGTTTTTGTTAACATACATTTAGTAAAAATTTCAAAACAAAAAAGAAAATTTAACCAAATAAATGGTTTCTATGTCATACTTAAAGTATTTTGATAAAATTGCCATTTTGACCACAATTATCAAACTTTATCATATATTTAAAGCCATATTTTATTGTTAATTTGAATAACGTCATTATTAAAACACTTTGGTCGAGCATTTTCAGAACCAGAAACGCGGTAAATTTGCCCATGCTGGACATTTGACCAAAAGTATGATCAAACACGGTAGTTTGATCGGACATGTTTTTTCTCTGTGTAGAATATCAAACAAAATAACAGAATATTATGAGGTCAAGAATGTAGCTACATAAATTTTTCCAATTATTATTATGAATTATCTGATGTTTCAATTTTTTTGTTACATAGAAGTTTTGTGCAACAAAGTGTATATTTTTTGCTACATTATTTTTGTGAATATAAATTGTTTACTATTTTTTTGAGGGAAAATTTAATGTGAATTATTTCAATTTTAGAAGCATAGTTTAAGAAATCGAATAAATTAAAACTATATCCCATATTTGATGAAGGAAAAGTAGTGGTTTTATGAGGCAAGTAGTAAACTATACTCATGTGATATATTTGCTCAAAATATCTAATATTCGAATAATGTAGGGGAGTGTCGGGTACCCCCGCCCACTGTCAATTTCATATGAATAGAATATTTTTTCATGTCAATGGGCCATCAGACATTAATTGTTATATTAAGAAAAGAATATTTTCAAAGTTTCAAGTATTTATGCAGCTGATAACATGGTAAACTATAGTTTTGAAAATATGTTGAACACAGTAGTCATGAAATTAAGAAAAATTGGTTGAATGTTTCGATTAAACCATTTTAATACTAAAACAATAATTTTTTCTATACATGCAGCATTAAAGTATGTCTTAAGTTTAATTTGCACAATGAAAGAAGTTTATATGCGAAAAATTGTTCGAGTGATTTCAAATTTACAAAAAAATTGGATTTCGGGTAGCCCCGCTCACATGAATGTCGGGTATCACCGTCCAATTTTATTTCGTCTATAAATGTACGATTGCAAAGATTATTATTTTCTTGCTTCAAATTGGAATGTTATATGCATTTTTAACAACAAATATTGTTGTTATTAAATGATTGCTCTTAAATGATAGAATTCACTAAAAGTATATAAATATGTAATAAATAAAATAATTTTGTGATAAAAATGATAAATGAGGTTTATCTATTGTTAATACATTGGTCATTTTCATTTGCACCTGAAAAAGCAGTCAAAAAACATAATTTTTGTAACTGGGTTGGGCTACCCGACACATTTTTAAAAGAGCTGAAAAATATGTTTTTTTAAATTTCTATTTTTAAGAACTATTCTTTTTTTTAGTTTATTCTTCTTGCATTATTTAATTAGATGATAAAACAATAGAAACATACAAAAATATTGATTATTACTCAATATTATACAGAAATATAAGCAATATTCCTTTAAGTGGGCGGGGTTACCCGACTCTCCCCTATAACTTTTATATATACAATGAATTATTTTTCTTCTAAATAAATTATTTAAATGAGAGACTACAATTAGTGAGAAATAAATAAAATACCCATCGATTATATTTATCATATGTAACACTCTATATCCTGGCCACAATTAAATTCCGGTGGAGTGAAAAAAATTGGCAAGAAAATGGGACTTCTACCGGAAAACTTATTCTTGAGATAATTGAATTATGGATACTTTATTTGGTTAACAATAAACTTTATACTCTCGCGGAAAATGAATGCTCGAAAGCCTATTTGGAGAGTTGGAAAGTTTGGAATTTCACAGTTTGTATTTAACAGCGTTTTGAATGCTTCTCTTCCATATGTTATTGTACGCCTCTCTCTTACTGAAATAAGCCTTGACTTGTTAAATTAACTTTCTTGAATCTACTTGAAGCTTGAATATCTTCAAGTTTGGAATATTTATGTTAAATAACCGACTTTCACTATTCAGGAATTTCATTTTATTTCACCATATTTAACATTATGAATGTGCAACGAAAAGTATGTAGCAAAATTAAAGGTTTATATAGTACCATAATTTTGTTTGCAATTTCAATTTAAATAAGTCTCAATTTTAGAGGAGGGGAAACTGAATCAAATGCATGTTTAATTCATGAAAAATAGGAGTTTTGTAAAATATCTTCACAATACATAAGTGTTTTGTGTAGTCGAAATATTAAATTACTCGCATTATGTACTAACTTTTCGCTATGCAAAATGTAAGTATCTTTTCTATTGAATTGCATAAAATATATATCTAATAATGTATACTTATTAAATACGGTTTGAACTATGTATGAAAAGGAAGAAATCTAATTTATCCACAACCAATTATAATTTTCAATTTGTTTGATCAAAATATATAACAAATGAATTGATTATTATAGAGAAAAACATACTAGTTTCATAACTAAGGGCGTATGAAAGTGCGAATTATTAATTATATGAAGGATTAAGTTCAATTTAAAGATAAGCAGCATTTTCAAATTCTTCAGAAGGTATTTTTTGTTTAAAATACCACGATTTCCGTGAAATCAATAAGATGTTTTCTCTGAAATTGTGGTGAATATCTAGAAAAAAATTTCGTTTGAAGCCTTTTATAGAGCAATGTGAATCAACAGTAAACAGTTTGGTGAAAAAAAGTCTTCTTTAAAAAAAAGTCTTTCGTATAATAACAATGCCCAAAGTCTGCCACTTATATCTTTTTATAGGCTTACCACTTAAACCTTTTCATAGGCCTGCCTCTTATACCTTTTTATAGGCCTGCCACTTATACCTTTTTATAGGCCTCCCACTTAAATATTTTTATAGGCCTGCCACTTGAACCTTTTTATAGGCCTGCCACTTTTTATTATGTTTCTTAATGTTTTTCAAGACATTAAAACCTCACAATTTTCAACATTTAACATTGTAGAATTACATTTTTTGTAAAATAAAAGACGTATAAATACCGGTATATCAGTTGTCATTATTATTTTGTTAAAAGTAAAGTATTCAGTTTTAAAATAGTTGAAAAATGCTTTGCTTTACATTAGAAATTACTTTTTTATACCAATCTTTATGATGGCTGCTTCCTAATAAAGGAGTTTAGTACACTTTTTTCTTTCTAGCGCTAGCTCTTAATATCTGTGGAATCGAAAATCTTGTGGTTGGTCGCTGAGGAGTACCATGGGTACAAGGATCAGGAAAAATTTCCTTTCCTTTCTGATCTATGTCTAAATTTAGGAAGTGGCCTCATTAACGAGTAGTGCTGCCATCTATCCGTGAGGTTCTGAGCTAAATCGTATTTTTCTCGATGTGCTTTCTTGTCAAATGAAAGGCGCACCTCCCTGACTTAAATCTCAAAAGGCCAATGGCTGGTGAGCACTGCTTGTCCAAGTGTCATTACAAATAACAACCTTATTCTTGCCAAGGCTGAAGTCAAAATTATGCATACACTCGGATCACAAATTTTTATTCGATCAAGATAAGAACAAGCTATTTGATTCGATCGAGTAGATAGTGAGTAAAACGGGATGGAAATCAGCAAAATTAGTTTATTACCTGAGATGATATTTTACATTCGTTTTCTCATTCTACCAAACATGTTTAAATGTTGACAGAACGGCTCTTACTCTATAGATTCATGAGACTTATTAGCATTTTTGTGTTTTTTTTTCTGATTAAATATTAATTTTCAGCCCTTAATGTGCACAATTTGATATGTATGTGTGCATATAAGAATTGAAAAATATATCATTGCAAAACACCCTGTATATCAACTAAATACAATCATATGCTATACGTTCTTATAACGCTCTTTGTTCTGACTGGAAAACTTCGCAAATTTTAATTAACCGTTCAAAGTATTTGTCGAGTTTAAATTCAACTCTTACTTTGAACGACTCAGCTATCCTTGAGCAATATTTAGTTAATTTTGAGTATTATTTCGTTACGAAATTATGTAATTTGTGACATAATGGGAAGTCTCAAATATATGACGAAAATGTTTCCTCGACACGAAACCTATCGTAGTTCGTTGTGGGAAATCGTTAACTTGAATAACGAAACTAGGATGAAAACTTGACGATAAAGTGACTAAATATGCCGACCGGTAGTATGGTGGTCAAGTAGTAGACAACGTGATAGAAAGATCCCGAGTTCGAATCCCTTTTTGGACATGGGTATAACTTATCTATTTATCTCTCTGTTCTATTTATTTCCTAGTATTATTAAGTTGACTTTGTCAAAGCTGTATAAAGTTATTATTTGAAAACTTGAATATATGAACCACTAGGATTTTTTTTCTTGAAAAAAATGAATAAATAAAATAGAATGACAAAGTATTTCTTTACTATTGACGAAATTCGTTTTCTCCAAGAAGAGACGACAGTTACTTCGTAATTTTGACGAAATGTTTTCTCGGAGCATTTACAAGGAAAAATGAAGAATTTGTGAGACTTCAGAATCTATTTTTTACAGTGTTATTTGACAATTAAGTAACTTAAATATCTATCCACTTTTTCCATTTTTTTTGTAAAACTTTAAGACTTTCGGTACCTAATGTCGTTGCTTCGGTACGAACTTAACACATTTAAAATTTGGCTTGGAATAAACTATTTGTCTTGAAATTGACTCTTTTGCAAATTGATTCTTCTGCATTACGTCTAAAACCATAAAACCTCAACCCATTTAATTAAAAAATTAACACCATGCACATTTTTAATGTACTTTTGACTGGGCAAAGTAATTTCATTTTATGGCGCTTGTATTGTTTGGTAATAATGAGGTAATAAATGCTAGACTCGTATTTTTAAAAAAAAATTAGTTAGGAGTCTAAGCTTTTCCTCGAATTGTTAAAAATCTGAGTTTAACAACTTACTTTTAATTGAAAGTCGGAGTTCATTATTTTACATACGGTTTTCTTTTACAATAAACATGATTCAGATAATTATTTTAAGTCTTAGTTTATAACATACCTTATTCTGTTCTTTAGTTTTAATTTGTTCTTTTATATTTAGTTCTGTATTGTTCTTTTAAATTTTTTATGGCAGGATTGTTACCAGAGCAAAAAAAGGAAAAAAAAATCAGAAATATTCGAAATAAAAAAAAAGATCTGCACCTAACGTATGAAATGTGTCACAGTGGCAACAGATTTTAATTGCTTACTAAAACAACGTGTCTCTTGATGGAATGAAATGTAATTTTAAACTCATATTTCTGCTGATTTTAAGAACTGAACTTTTCTATTGGAAAAGCAGCAGAAATCTATTTATTACTGTGCGAAGTTGAACTAAATGAATAAAAGAGTTGATTGTGTTAAAAAGTAGTATTTCAGAGTAGTATTTCTCTCTATATATTATTGCTAAAACTTATGTATAAGTAATTGTTGATTTTGCTTCAGGTAATCCAATCGATTGCGGCTGCAATCTTGAGTGGATTTCAGAGTTGAAATTGCCTCAGCATTTCTATGGAAAGTGTAATTCAAATGCAGTGAAAAATATTCGTCCTATTGAAGTATGTAAATACCCTGATTTGGTGGAACTGCGCAAGCTGGCAAAGAATGAATTCTATTGCTGGTTTTGTGATGAAATTTAGCTAAAGAGTGTTTAGTCATATAATATTTTTTTTTCATTTGCTGTATCATAATGTATCATAATAAAATTTTAATAGTAAAACACGTTCACGGAGGAAAACATTTAAGTAAAAATACTGAATTGTATGGTAATTGCATTTCTGGTAAAATAAAAACAGCAGCGTAATTCTGGTTGATAAAACTGCAAAATTCGTTATTCAAACCATTACTTTGGTAACGGTTCACCGAAAATTCTGGTTTTCAAAATTACAGATCTCATTACCATGTAGTCAATAAAAAATACGAACTGAAATATAAATTTAACCAAATAAATGTTTCCTAGCCGGCCAGGTGGCCGAGCTGTTGGCACGCCTGACTGAGAAACCAATGGCTGCGGGTTCGAATCCTGCTCTGGGCATGGATGTTTCTCTCTTTGTGTTGTTCTCTGTTGTGTGTGATGTGTGAATGTGTCCCACCCTATGAACGGGTTTGTGGCAGTGTGGCGTGGGTAACGTTGCTCGCCTCCGTGACTTAGGTTCACAGGTGCCCACTGGGTAACGTAAAATGGGTAACAATTCCGGCATCTTCTAAGGCGAAGAATAAAGTTCAGTGCCTGCTATTTAAAATAAATAAATAAATAAATGTTTCTTATGCAATGTTCTAAGTAAGGTATCATGACAAAATTATTACATTTTGTCACATTTATCAAGTTTTATTATTCAAATCACTAAATTTTATCATTATAAGATTATATTTTATTGCTAATTACCAAAATCTTTACCAAAGCCCTCCGGTAAAAATAACTGAGTCCCTATAGAGGCAGAAACACTGTAAATTTTACTATGTTCAGGTAGTTAAGACTATACTTTTTTTCTCAGGGTTCAAATTTTCTGTAAACTGGAAGAGTACTTAGTTTTTTCAAAAAGTACTTTTCAGCATATGAATCAAATATTTTGCAGGCAAATAAATACCCATAATTTCATGATTTAACTTTGACGTAAGAGTTATTGCTTTCTCACTTTGATCAAAGCGCTCTGGTAAAAATAATTGAGTCCCCATAGAGCCAGAAGAACTGTAAATATTACTATAATCTGGTAGTTGCTACTATACTTTTTTTCTTAGGGTTCAAATTTTCTGTGAGCTAGAAGAGTAGTTAGTTTTTTTGAAATACTTTTCAACACTTATGAATAAGATATTTCTCAGGCAAATAAATGACCATGATTTCATGACTTAGCTTTGACTTAAGAGTTTTTGTATTACATTTATAAGTCGCTTCACAAAATAATGTAATCACTACATAATATTATATCACTATCATATATAATATATCACTATCATATATAATATATCACTACATATATAAATAAGTAAATCACTACATAATATTAACAATTAATTGCTGATAAATTTGCTGTTAAATGTATTGAATAATTCTGTGTAGTGAGTAATTCTCTTTTTAACTATTTTTTAAATAATAAAAATAAAGAAGTGTTTAGCAAATTAAAATTTATGTTTAAATATTTATTATTATAATTTTATAAGTTATTTTCTTAACATTTACTATGATTGATTTCTTTTATGATGTTTGTTATGCACATTTCTATTAATTACCTCCTTATTTTCTAAAAGGTTACTTTAACAAAACTATTGAAAAAAATTGAAAGGATTAAAAAGCTGTTTCTGATTTTGACATAAATGAATAAATAAAGACTGACATTCAAAAATTTAATTTAATGTTATACTTTAGCACTATTATACTTCAACAAGAGATGCAATCAAAAAAATTATTTAAATTTAAATTATTCCCCTTAAAAACACTCAAATTGGAAATAACAATGGGCGGATTTCAAGATCTCAAAAATACACGCCCATTTTCAAGATATGCTGGATTTGTGTGAGAATAAGCAAAAGTGATTTGAAATACAAAACATAAAGTTGCCAACGAAAATTTAAAAAAAAGAAGAATGAGAAAAGAAGAAAAAAAACTTGAGAAATCGCAAAAATGGTTTTGAAATTTTCACCACTGTGATATTTGTAGTTTTGCGTTTCATCTTTATTTTTCCATTTTTCACTGGCAACGTTTTTTCTAGTTTCAAGTCACTTTTTTTTCATTTACTTCTGGCAAGTCTTGAAAATGGGTGCCTATTTTTGAGTGCTTGAAACATAACTATCGTTATTTCCAATTTGCATATTTTTGAAATGAATGAAGTTTCTAATCAAGTAAATCTGTTTTAAATGTTACAAATTTTTATATGATGGGCAATTATTTGGACAGTTACTTTGCCCCTATTTTATTAAAAATAGTTTATATTAAGTTTTACTTTGCGTTTTTTATGTAAATAAAGATTTTAACTAGTATTCAAATATAGAGCATAAAAATTAATGTCAAAGCATTTTACCATATATTTATTTAAACTATTTGCACATTAATTTGTATTTCTCCTTTTCTTGTTTAGGCAGTAAATTTAAATTTTAATTTTTAGTCTTCAAAATTAAAAACTCTTGAACTCCTATACAGTATCTATAATATTTCCTTTGCGGCAATACAGCAATATTAATACTTAATTCCCTACAGCAAGAAGCTATAATTGCAAAAATAAAAAAAGTTCCTTCTTTTAGATTATTTTTTTTTAATGATTTGAATGACTGTCTCAAAAAATAATTCATCTTTTCTTGCTTAGCGTGTTAGGTGAAAGCAGCCTAGATGTACGATAATGAAAATAATAGTTTGAAAACGATTTATTAATTAAAAGTATATATTTTTTCAACTATAACAAGTTTTCAAAACAAATTTTAAAAAAGACGAAAATTAATGAATATTTTTAAGCGATTATTTTAATGCAGTTGAACACCGATTAGCTGATATCGTTAAATTTGCATATTTTTGTATCATAAATGAAAGTAAAAAAGTACTCTTATTTGAAAAATCTCCATTTGAATATTGTAGTATTAGATGACAAAGAGGCTGATATTTTCATTTGATTACTACTTAAATTATAGTAATTTGATCGTAATACAGTTAGTATTTCTAACATCTCTGTCTAATACAACCACATAGAAATCATATTACCATTCGATTAAAGGAGGCAGAAAAAAATATTTATTAAAATAGTACCAGATAACGAAATATATATCTCTTTTTCGATTGTGAAAAAACTTATATATGACAAAAGTACTCATCATTATTCTAAATGTTTCAATTACTGCATTAATTTTGAAACTTTCATACGATATTGCTAGCTGACGAAATACAAATAATTTAATACAAATGAAGTAAAATAATTTCGATAAGATGATTGTAGTCGATATGGTTTTAGAAGTGCTTTATTTACTGCATTAATTTTGAAACCATAGTTCTGGTTGACGAAACATGTCTCCAATATTTTAGTAAAATAATATCGAAAAAAGATTATAGAGAAAAGAGTTTTGAAAGTGTTTCGGTTTTTGCATAAATTTTTAAAATATAATACCATAGCTTATTAAATATATGCCTCTAATTTAATAGTAAAATAACTCCGATAAAATTATTATAGTCACCATGGTCTTAGAACTTCTTCAATTACTGCATTAATTTTGAAACAATAATACCATTGCATTAGTTGTAGAAATATATACCTTTATTGTGCCCTGGTACATATTGAAATATTTTTACGGCATTTAAATTCTTTTAGAACTATTCTTAATTCTAAGTTGTGCCCTAAATATTTGAGCAGTTTTTTTTGTTTAAAAGCTTAGCGATATCTTGTATCTTTCGCACCATAACTAAGATATTGATAGTTATTGACAAAATAATATTTAATTAGTTAGAAAAATTCTTTTCTACAAAATACGAAATTAATAACATTATTTTTTTAATTAAACTTTAAATAAAAACAATTCAAAATGAAAATAATTTTTAACGGAGAGATTTTTCATTTAAAAGTATTCACATTATACATAAACATTTAAACCAAACTTGAACTGAGCATAACATATTCCTTCCTATTAATCTAATATTCCCTTAAGGAATATGTTGGATATCCCAAAGTATTTTTGTATATTCACTCTATAAAAAATTGAACAATTGATTTTTCAGTCTTTAATTTATGACGGTGAAAGATGAAGAGAGCATTTGCATGGTTATGGTAATGGTCTCTTAGATTGAGGAATGGTGTGATTTAATTAAATTTTTGAACTCCTTCAGCTTAATAATCCCTCTTTAAAGGACAAAATAGTCAGATGCTGAATTTTACGCCTCAGAATTAAATGTGAGCAATTCTCTATGGCGGAATAGTATTATTTCCATACTCCTTTTTATAGTTGGAAAAAGTCACTATCTTGATTCAATGTTCACAAGTGACAGAAATATATTTTAAATATTTATTCCAGTTCCATTTTTTTAATTTCTTATACGGGCTTTCATTGCTCCGGGATTTGTCTTACTATATGTAAAAATATAATGATGATATCCAACTTTTCCATTGTTGTCCATGCATTTTGATTGGTTGGAAAATCACGTGATAGGATTCAGTTTTCCCTCATTCAAATCTATATTGTTTTGGTTGTCATCTGCATAAAATTAAGTCATAAAGGTATTGTTTTTCTATAAATACTTTTGTATCCCTAATTAAAAGTTATTTATTTTCCTGTACTGCTATTACTAGGCATTTAATTCAAGAGTTTAAGAATAAGATAGTTGTTTTAATTTATTATCATTATAATGTAATCCTGCTCTACATTTGAAGATAAAGTTATTTAGAAAGGTGGTCTAATCTTATTAACCATTTTACAGTAATTTTTTTAGTGCAAGTAACAATAATGCACTGTTATAAATTGTTGTTAAAGGAATCTGCTAAATGATTTAGAACGCAACAATCAGCTTCATGCAAAATGAGATGCAAGCAATAATAGTATTTAATATATCCTCCCGTTTGGTAAGCGAAAATATTAAATTTCGGTTTTGAACTCATAACATTTGCTTGGATAATATAATGTTACATAATGTAATAACAATAAAAATGTTATTTTAAAAATTGATTGCTTGAAAAATAATTACTTCTATTCACCAATCGATCTAAATATTTATAATGCTAATAGATAATAATACATGGACGTGAGCAGTAGAGGTACAAGCGTAAGCGAACATAATTCCCTTTATTACATATATGTTAAGTGAATAATTTTAACTTTAATAGAAATTTTTTTTGACAGGAAGCAAAAATTATTGAGAAGCAATCATCGGAGTTGGTGAGTAGCAGGGAACAGGGGGGCTTTGCCTCCCTGTGTTTAATAATTTAACATTATTTTATCACTTTCACGCAAAATTTCCATGCAACATATTTTTCACATTTATTTTCATTATTTTGTATTAGATTTGGTTAAAATAAGTGAAATATATTATATTTAGCATTTTAATAATTTATGGTTTTGGAAATAAATTACCGTTGTTTTTTTTACAGTTAAAGGTAAAAATTTTCAAACACGGCTCACTTCCAAACAATAATTTTTCGTTGTTTGCACTTATTTGCAGTTATTTATATTTAAAAGAAGAAGTTTCTCATGATTGAAATTATTTTAATTTACAAAACCAATTATTGATAAAATTTTTAATGAGAATGAAAAGAAAAATTTTCAAACTACCTTTTTCTGGATTTTATATTTTATTAGAAATATAATTCGAGAAATTAGCATATTTTGTTAGTAACTAGTAGAATACTTTTCATAATTAAAAAATACTAAAATATATTTTTTACTTGCTACTAGAGTGACAGAAAAAAGTATATAAAAGGGAAATTGATGTTCCATCTGCATCAAAGGGCTAATCAAAATAAAAAAACATGCAGATTTCAATGCAAATTAAAAAAAATATATATATAGGATTTAAGTTTATCATAGTTAACTTAGATAACTTAGATAACAAATAAACTCGTTACTTCAACTATTTATAATTAAATCGCATAAATAATTGCTACTTCAATATACTTTGCATTTAAAGAAATAATACTTCTAACATACCACGCATGTTTCTAACTGTTCTCCCTTCAGTTAAAATCAATTTTTAAGGCAAACTCATCTATTCTAAAAATGTCTGCCAATGTTCAAAACTCCAGAAAACGTCGAAATGTATGTTAAAGATCTCTCAAGAAATTAAAAAAAAATTCATTCGTATTCTTGTTTTTAATATTTTGATCTGGACGCTACTGTGGTGCAGTAGAAAGAAAAAAAAATGAAATAAACTTGGGAATGATATTTATATTACCGTTCAGTCGTAAAAGTATGCTAGATTTCATATCCAAACTGTTTTATTTGAAGATTTCGTATAAAATAAGAATGAAAAGTTGTCTAAATAGTTTACTCTTTAATGGTAAATATTACTATAAGTAAATTGTGTTTAGATTTAAATTTTGTAGTTAAAAATTCTCTTACGACTTTATAAGATTATTTCTTCGTCAAAAAATTATCAATGATCCATTAAAGTCTGTTTTCATGTAAGAAAAAAAGTTCAGAAGAAGAAAGTCATGCTTAATGCTTATAACACGGAAAAATAAATCAAAATCGGAGGAGTAGAAATTGAGTAAGTGCGGAGTTATGTTTAGTTAGGACAATAATTTACTCGCTATGAAACAGGGATTTGAAAGACAGGCAAATCTGTAATCTATAGACATTTTGTCTAGTTCGTTTTGGTTATAGAGTTATAATATTTTGTAAACCCATAATTTTGAAAAAAAAATTGTGAAGAAAATTGTGAAGAATCCCAGAAGAACAAAGCTAAATAGGCAAAAATGAGTAACAGTTCCCTTTTTTACTTAAGAAGACAATAATAAAATGTATATTCATATATATATATTTCAAAAGATTCAATTCGAATTAAATGATTAAAATAATATTTAAAAAAAGTACTTGTAAGCTGCAGAGTTATGTAAAAGTTTTTCGAATTTATTACCCAAAAGACAAAATTTTTATTTCAGTAATTTACTTTGATATACAAACTTCAGTTTGTTTAAACTGATTTATTTTACAGTACAGATTTGTATTTTTTTAAGAGGTGAAAAAATCTTAAACCAAACCAATCCTTCACACCCAACATAGTACGTTGTTTTCGGATGGAATTCTTTGTTTTCTTTTTGAAAACTTATCTAAGGTAGAAGAATATTTTTTATAACTTATAATAATTACCTTAAAGTTTGTAAAATATGTTTTATATTTTATATTCTAGGTTAAAAAAACTACCTGCAGAAAAATGATTCCAAATGACGAGTGACAGCTATAAAGTGAGCGAAAACATTTGAGTTTAATGAAATTAGACAAAAACAGTAAGCGTGAATTGAACAGCAAATTTTAATAATACTTAGCTTAATTAAAAGCTCCATAATCAGATATATAATTAAGAGAAGTGGAAGGAGATCAATTGTTTTAAAAGTGAATTAATATTTTGTTAATTTTCTTCGCATTTCTTAATTTTAGATAAATGTTAAGAATCCTAATCCTGAATAAAAGTTGACGTATAATATTTCTGCTGAGGTTACAAAAACTAAAATAAAATAAAATAATTTTTTCAAAGTACCAAGGTGCCATTCACTCGGTTACAAAAAAAACAATATATATTTTAATATTTTTGGATATCTTTTCAATATTAAACATTTATCAGTAGAACTAAAAACTTTTTTTCAAAAAACAATTTAATATATTATAAGATATTAAAGTGTTTGACCATAAACCCTCTATGACTTGTTTACGAGTACATACATTTAGAGATTTTCAGCATTACTAAATAAGTACTGAATAAGTACGGAAAATTAATACTCAAGATTTTTTCTCTCAGAAAACATTTTGACTAGTATATAGTCTCATTCGATTAAAAACATAGAAAACAATACATCACCCGTTAAGTAGCAAAGTATGATGTATAAGCATACAAAATTGTACATTTTTGTACATAAAATTCTTGCTACCTCTAAACTCTTCCTCTGATGATATCGTGATTGATGGTCTCATTTGATTCGGAGAGAAAAAATATATCAGAAACAACGCCACGTTTGCCCGTGTAAAAGAAATCAAATTCTCTGCCTTAAATCACCCCATTTCCCTTAGCAAAGGAGGAAGGTGCCACTGTGGCCCAAGGATAGAGCATTTTTCTCCCAATGAGATGACCCAGGCTCGAATCCCAGCGGTGGTTGTTACGAGTTCTGCTTTCGGTTCACAACGATCGCAATGCTGATGTAAAGTATACTCATGGGAAGACGGATAATGGGATAGAATCCGATATCCATCCGGCTAACAGAAAGATGTTTTCGTTATTTTCCTCTCCATGTAACGTGAATGTGGGTTATTTCCTTCAAAACCATGGCTAGTTTGTCCTAATGCATGATCCAAGAGTTTCCTTATCTTCTAAGTTGTGTACAAAGTTACAATGGTTTGGAATGGAACATTGATAGACGTAAACTCAGAATTAAGTCAGATGTTGAACACCGGTTTTAAAATAAAATAAGAAAAGGAGAAAGCGTACATTGGAGAGTAAGGTGGTTGCTTTTAGGTACCACTTATGAGAACATAATTCGATGAAAAAATAAAACTTAGTTATTAATTTTTCCAAATAAAAACTCTAATTTTACTGAAGTGCAAGTAAAGTTCTGAAAAAATACTGCGCCGAAGATATGAAAGTAATATTTCTTTAAAAAAAAGTCTTACGTTAATAAAAACTCTTTCAAATAAGTGAATTGCTTTTTCATTATGAGATTAATATAATTACTTAAACCATTTCTGTGATAAAAACTAAATTTGTATTATTAATGCGATTCAGCGTTAAATTTAGATTCCTTTCTTTAAGACCACAGCTGCTAAAAATACAATAAAAAAGCTTGATGTATGAAAAGAATAACTGAATAAAAAGATTAAAACGAAATCAAATATCTTGCTTTGAACTTTATTATCATAACCTTAATATAGATGTATTTTGAAAGCCCTTAAAAGTTAGAAAGAAATTCTCTGTCCAAAAAAAGAAAGATTTTTCTTCATTATTCGTGAAAATCTCTTTTGGGAAGAAAATCGACCCTAATGAACCACTCAAGCTCCGGAAATTCTCCTATTCATTGTCTTTTTTATTTCTTAACGAAAGCTATAAAAACCTGGAAAAACGGGAACATAAGTAATTATTACTGAATTAGATTGGATTATAAATACATATAATAGTCCTGCTCGGCTCAAGTTTTACCGTCCTTTATTAAATGAGATTGGGCTCAATTTGGTAAATGATGTCAAAATTGGAAAAATAATTCAGTATTTTAAGAACTGATTTAAGATTCCCGGGAGGAGCAGAGAAGCTTCACATTTCATTTATAACATCAGAAATAATTAGAAAAAGATTTTCCTGTTATAACCTATCATTTTAGTATGGAAGCAATTTCGTTTTAAATTGCTGAAAAGTTATATTTTATTACTATATATTCATATTTCGTTATAAGTATATATATTACAAAGTATTCGCGATAATTTTTCGAAAGATAACTTAGATTTAGATGTAAAATTTTCGTTAATAAGAGTAAGAAATAAAAATATTATATTCATTTCGATTATAAAATAAAGTTATTTTTTTAAAAATTGCAATTTTGTTTTAAATTGGGTAAAAGTTATATTTTATTACTGTATATTCATATTTCGCTATAAAAATGTATTACGTAACATTTGTAATAAATTTCTCAAAGAATACTTAGTTTTATATTTAAAAGTTTTGTTTACAAGAGTATAAGTATGTATTTAAAGAATTAAAATATTGCGTACAACTCGATTATAAAATAAAATTGTTTTTTTTTACAAAGGGACCTATACATAAAAATTGAAAAAATATTTTGTAAACTTACTTTAATCTGATTATATTTAATTCTTTAGAATAAAAAAAGCATTTAAGAAAGAGTAAGATAAAATACATAAGAAAGCTGATGTTTAAATAATAAAGAATAAATATTCTTAATTCGTGTTAAGAATAAGGAAATATTTAAAATAAGATTAATATACAACTCTGAGCTAAATTATTGCTTAAATAATGTAGAATAAACATTTTAATACATGTTTTCAATTCAGGAATTAAAGAGTATTTAAAAAGAGTTAGACAAAAGAGAGAACAAAATCAATGCTTAAATAATACAGAACAAGTATTTTTAATGCATGTTTCAAATTTTTTTTTGAATTGGAAAACATTTTAAAAAGGCCAAAATAAAATTCAGAACAAGACTAACATTAAAATAATATCGAACAAACATTTTTAAAACAGTATTTATGGCATCGATGATTTCGATTTTGTAAAAATAAAATAAATAGTTTTTAATCAGTTAGACAAAATGAGAAAACAAAAAAACAAAAAACAAAAATAGCATTTAAAAATTATTTAAAATTGAATATTTTTTAAATATCATTTAAGGCAGCGATTATTTTCAAGTTTTTAGTAACAATAGAGAATTTTAAAATTAGTAAGACAAACGGTCGAACTGAATTAATGTTATGAAAATAATTTTAACTCATACTTTCAAAACATGATCGAAGTAGCATCATTTTCAAGTCTATATTAATTTGAAAGAATTTTAAAGCAACTAGGACAATAAATAAATAAATAAATAAATAAAAAGACCTTTCTACAATACTAGAAAAAGAAGAAAACATTTTCTTATTAAGGATCCTCAAAAATCAAAAAATAAATTGAAAAATGAGTGGCATATAATAACTTCGTTAAAAAAAGCGTTATTTATTATTTTACGATACAGTAAATACGTATCCGAAATATTTAATTTTTCAAAACATAGAACAAATAAATTAAACTTTCTTCATAAAATGTTTTTCTGATATCAAAAGTGAGCTTTTTCATACCGAACATTTTATTTTGCTTGCAAATGTTGCTAATTTTAGGTCTTCCGTTTCAATTTTTTTTATATATATTGATGCGACCAAAAAATAATTTTTTTAATAAATTTCGCTTTTTTATGGAATACTGTAAATTGTAAATGGGGTCTGGTTGACAAAAATTTTCGTCTCTAAGAGATGAGAGAATTATGATCCCTGTCGAGAGAATATAAGTCGAAATG
This sequence comes from Parasteatoda tepidariorum, assembly GCF_043381705.1. Classification (NCBI taxonomy): domain Eukaryota; kingdom Metazoa; phylum Arthropoda; class Arachnida; order Araneae; family Theridiidae; genus Parasteatoda; species Parasteatoda tepidariorum. The sequence continues at coordinate 32,350,604 of NC_092205.1, forward strand.
ATGAATCCTAATGAGAGAATAATACGTAGAAATTGTTTAAATGGAACTAATAGGAAAAGTTTAATTTACTATACATTTTAATTTTGATATAGCTGTTTGTTCTTTAAATCGATTAGTCCGCTTTCAAATAAATAGATGGCATCAGTGTATTCAATGTCATACAGATTCTGGCAAATTGAAACATTTTCAACTTATTTTAGTTTTTATTTTAAGACATTTTAGAAGCATTAAGGGGTATAAATGATTCTGATTTAATCAAAAAATCCTCAATGTACCTTTATTTTCTAACACATATTTAAATTTAAGCTTGGGATTCCGAATTTTTTCAAAAGTTTATCAGAGACAAAGACATTATTCAAATTCAAACACTTTTGTAAAACAATGCAAAAAACTTTTATAGTTTAAAATTTTTTAGAGCTGAAACTTGAGGAGAAAAGAAGAGGCCATGACGTCTTACTCTTTATGGTTCTTAAGCTAGTATGGTTTTACAAATATGCTCTTTGTAAAACCATACTAGCTCAAGGAAACAAAATAAATTTTTTTGCCAAAAAATAATACAAATATTTACCAATATTAATGAGTTAGTGTGAATTCAAGTAATATGATATATTAAACTTAACTGCCAAGTTTTAATTTAATACGTTTATTAGAAATCAAGTATTCTTGTGCGGAAAATGAGAAAATTTGAATCTAGAAAAAAATTTTGAAAAAATAAATTTTAACAAAATACTTGAATTTGCGGACAATTCTAATTTAGAAAAATGGATGTGTTAATTGCTTCAGTGTGTGAGTTTCAGTAGTTTTTCTTCTTCTTTTTTTTGTAACTTTGAAAGCATTCTTCGTACTAATTTGTACTTAATATCAAATTCCATAGATTAAAACTGTTAATAACATATTTTTTTTCGAGAAATCGAAACTTTGTTAGGAGAAAAATCTTTTTCTTTTCGGGTGTAGAAAAGAGGGAAGTTAGATTTTCTGTGAAAGCTATCAAAAAACTAACTAAAGCCAAACAATAGATACACAATAAATTCTCTGTACGATAGTATATAACATTTTAGATAATTTTTCGTCACAACTAGAATTTGATTGAAATAACCAATTGTTTCTATTTTAAATAATTAATCTCAAGAAACAAAAGATTTATACCTCAAATTAAAATACAATTAACGAAACATTTATATAACATTTAATGATCATTAAAAAACAAACTAATGCTCAACAATGAAACGTTTCTACGAGCTAAAAAAGAAGTACTTGCCTCTTCTAAAATCCCCATTTCGTGTGAAAATTAATGTATAAACTCAACTTTGCATAAGTGTAATGTTCTAACTTATTAAGATGAAAAAATTCAAAAGTTGTCTTAAGATTTAGTTCAAAGAGTAAAGAAAATATTTCTTCAAGAAATAACCTCGTTAACTAGTATGTGCTTTAGCTCAAATCTTTAATAACTCGGAATAAATAAGCCCTTTCGTCATAATGAATAAGAAATCTTCCTTGCTTTTTAAGTGTTGTTCCCTAAAGTAAAGCACTTGGAAAAGGAAAAGTTGAATTTGGTTTCGAGTTTGCAAAGATTAAGAGTAGTCAGAATTTTCTGTTCCGAGTTCTTTCAGTGAAGATATGGTTCTTTTTTCTATCAAGTGCACTTTAATAATATATATTTCCTTTTCTTGTTGCGAGTGTCAATACACTAGCCTATATTTATACTCCATTGCAAGTTAAGAAATTACCTTTGTGGTATAGGATTTAAGTAATCAACCGCAACTGCATATAGTTATGTTTTATTTCGTTATCAAATTATACAAATATGCTTTCAAAATAATGTAAAAAGCTTTTGAAAGTTAAACACGTCAGACAAAAATTTAATTTCTTACTATCATTAATGATATATATCATAAATGTATTAAAAAAAAAGTTTATAGTTTCGTAGTCTTACTAGAATCCTAGACCTGGCGACATATTTTGTTAAATAAGGAGAACATTCGTTTTTGGAAAAGAAACAACTCTATAACATTGCTAGAGCTTTTGATTTGATTGGACCCCAAAAATGGCGCGTCGTATGCTGAAATGCTTTTAAATCGAATTCGAGATAAAGAATTTTTACTTTTGTTTCGCTGTGGAAGAAAATCGTCTGCAAGAACAATATTTATTATTCTTTCATCAGTTTCTTTAAATACAAACAAAAAGATGTTAATTTTTTTATGATTTTTAGATATAATTTCGATTAATTATTTTTACTTATTAATTGATTATTGTTGTTAAGAAAGCAAACAAAAAGGAGGCTGTATTACTTCGTTTCAAAAGCTGGCGGCATGGAAAAGTTCAGGCTGGGAATTTTGGCATCCATTTAGCGTGCACTTAGATGCAAACAGGTTCTCTCCATAGAGATAATGGTTTTTTATTAACTTGCAACAGGGTATGGTTATAAAATATATATACAGTCACTGATTTCAAAAGTTTAGCCGTCAAATTGACTAGATTGTGAATTTGTAGCAGAAATAAAAACTTACGAAAACTAAAACATTATACTTTAATTTACTAAGCTCATACTTTAACTTGAACTGCTTTGAGTTTTCTAGAATCCTTATCGTAGAGAAATGTTAAACATTAATGGCACACAAAAGTGTTAGATGTCGAAGATTTTGAATGGGAGAAAATCAATATCGCATCAATTAGCTGATTAATGAATAATTAAATACAGTGAAACCTCCGGGGAGCGACCACTCTCCGTTTCACAGTAAAATGGTCGTTAATGGAGGTTGATCGTTCTTAGAAGTTATCTCCATTGACTTGAAAATTGCCATAAAAGATCCCTGGATACCCCCTGCAGGGGGCGGACAGGGTTGAGTAATAAAATAAAAGACACATGATTTTGCGCAAATGATTTTAATTTTGCTCAGTGTCATTTTCTTGGTTCGGAAATGCCACTTTTGTTGGCGTCATGAAAACACGAATCAATGAATAAAATTTAGCGTTTATAACAATGATCCCAACTGCTAAAATTATGTGTGAAAACATATCTACCAATTGTTAATAAATAAACCTATTATTAATAAAAAAAACATTTATGTTTTTTGTAAGTTTACATTTAATTTTATATCATTAAAATTAGTTAGCTTTAAAAAATGAGACGACGTTTGTTTGTTTGAGATCGTTGTTTTTACTAAAATAACTGTTTTTTCGTAATTTTCCAACTCTAAAAGTAAATTATTGGTAACATAGTTTTTAGTGCACTCTGACTGAAACATAAGGTTGTATTCTGAAAAAGAACTCTTTGAATGAGAGCCTCACACAAATATTTCGAATACATTTTAATCTACTAATTTGTTCTGTTAAATTTTTGTTTTGATACTTTTTTCGTGTTTCCTTATTTGACCTTTTTTGCATTTAGTGCAGATGTTTGCTCAGTCTCTGGGAGAGTTTTTAATTATGTCTTCTAAAGGTTTTCGTCATGAACTTACATAGCGGTGGTTTTTTCTGGAGTTTCAAGGTATAATAAAGAATAGTATTAACAATAAATGTACCGTAAACCGGGGCGAGTCTACCCATTTTCGTTTTATTTAATTTTCACTATTTTGAATTGCAAAAAAAAATTTTTTTACCGACGGAGGACTTAGTTCAGACTCTAAGGAAGATGGCGCTGTAGTAGTTTGATCCGTTTTTATTTATTTGGTGTCTTTTTAACCGACCTATTCAAACGTCTTTTGAGAGATTTGTATTGAAAATCAGCAAACTTTTAATTGGTGCTCCGCAAGTATATTATTATTACTATTTACACTTTGGTTAAGTGATAAACTTATCTAAGACTAAGATTACATTAATTTTATATGAAAAAACCCAAAAAGAATGCAAGTTTTGCTGTTGTAAACAAAAAGCCAGAATTCGCGGGTCTACGGTCTACCCATTGTAACTAAACAAACTAAACTAAACAAACTAACAAACTAAATACCAAGTCTAACCATTGGTATTTAGTTTCAATAAAGCATAATAATATAATTTAGAACTTTGTTTACATTAAAATTAAGTCATTTTAAATGAATTTGAGTATATTATTTTAATTCTGCATTGATAAATTTATCATTAATAAGAAAATTTATAGGTTGAATATAAATGTAAATATAAAATATGTTTATTTTACCTATTTTTTCAATTTTTATATTACAAAATTAACTTTTTTTTATTTAATGCAAGTTAAATAAATTATTATTTATTATTACAGATGGTTCGAAATTATATTCG
>NC_092205.1:32355161-32359160 GCF_043381705.1 Parasteatoda tepidariorum
TATTAAAGGTATATTATCTATTAAAAGCCTTTTTTCTTTAATATTTACAAAAGTTTGACCACTTGAAAGTTGACAAACTTTAAAAATGGGTAGACTCGCCCTGGTTTACGGTATCTAAACAAGACGAGTCAAATTTTTTTTTCTAGAATTTTTTGAACTATAGTTATATAAATTGCATTTTCATTATAAGAAAGGTATCCGACTAGGTCTAGAATGTCAATTTTGACAAAAATTTTAAATTTTTTTTATTAACTAGTTTTTTTCTCCACACACTTCTGTTTCTAAAACTGTTTTATTTGTGAAGATTAGCTAACTAGAAATGAAGTTATTTTAGAATAATATTAGCAACATATACCACAAAAATCTTGAAATGTAAACTTTAAACACGTTTATTGAAAAATCTATTTTTAAGTACATTTAGCATTCGTAAAACATTATATCTTAAAAACTTGCAAAGTAATCAAGTTGAAATTTTTCACAGTTATTAATTAATGTTTTGTGAAGGCAATGACCCACTGATAAATGTGTATATAGCATGATTGTTATTTTAGAGGTTTTTTTCTTAATTGCTACCCCAAAAATGTAAAGAATTTTTGTGTTGTAACATTCAAAAGCTTATAACTTTTTAAATTTTCAAAATTTTTCTTAGTTTTTGGGTAATTGTGGCTCCTATGTCATAAAATGATACATGTTAAAGGAAAACTAATTATATTAAATTCATTTTTTGTTAGAGTGTTTTGCGTTATTCAATTTTTTTGCCGATTTTTTACCAAAAATGAACCATTTTTAATATTTTTTATGTTTGTATCGTTGTTTTATTACTTTAGTAGCAAGTTTTAAGCTATGATGTTTTAAAAAATGTACAAATAATATTACATAACAAAAAATTAAAAAAAAAATGCCTCCGCACCTAGTCGGATACCTTAAAAAATCAATTGGCATGCATATTAGTCACAAAATCAAAAATGCTCATAAGATAATGTACATAAATATGTACACATTGAATTGAAAATATTTTAGATCTGACTTGCGAGCACATAGAGTTTTCAGATGTCAATAAATAGAGTTTCACAAGTGTTTTTAGAACTGAAATCAAGGATTACACCTGGAACATGACTGCAAAAATTAAAAGGGTTTAATTAAAGCATCAAACACTGTTAAAAATTCCGAATTTAATTCCGGTAAAAAGTACAATTTTTTCCCTTTTACCGTAAAATCTATTTTTACCCGAACATTTTACAGAACAAAAATCTGATATACAGTAACTTTCACAGTAAGAATTATGTAAAATCGCAGAAACACTCTAGTTAAATAAATATTACTGCAAAAATTACGATGCGCTATTTTACGGTTAAAATGGATTTTACGGTTAATTGGATTTTACGGATGATGCACCACCTAAAAGCCGGTAGCTAATATCGTAACAATTTTAAAATAAGTCTAAAAATTTAATTATGGCTAGTAATTGAGGAATTAACACTGAAAAGGTGTTAAACAATCAAAAGTATTGTTGTTCATTGAAGCGTTTGCTTGCTTTATTTAGTTTCAAAATTTATTCATAGGTGGATCTAGTAGCAACTCACTATTTTTTGGCGTTGGAGAGGTGGTAGGCATTAATATTCTTCGCCAAAACATATGATTAACCTCCCTTTACTCCATCTCTGTTATCCATAACAAAGGCAATAAAAATATTCAACGAATTTGAGCAAAACTAAGCATTTTCAAATTCAAAAAAGGAACATAAATCGCATTCAAGAAAATAAAAGAATTTTTGAAGAAACAGAAAATACCTGATATTAATGAGGCATAAAAAGAAAGATTGATTCCATTCATTCAGATACCATGATTTTATAAAAACTTTTGAAAAGAATGTTTCCCTATTCCAGTTTTGAAAAAAAAAAACGCTTGCAGGTTTGTTTGGATTTATCAGTTTTTTTTAAATAAATCTCAACCCTTATTCTTAAATCTTGTAAAATTTATTTTTATCACTTCCTATTATTCACTGTAAACTCCCCATTTATTGTTCATAATGCTAAACAATATTCATAGAGAAACGATGGTACACAGAACAACTAAGTTTTTTGTTCGGAATAGAAGACTAAGAGAAGAAGAAATGTACTTAACTTAAGAAGACTTTTGAATAGAACTTTCACAAAAACTAAATCATGTTTTTCTAAATATTTATCAATAGTTTTTCTAGAGCTTTTGGATCTGTGTATAGTTTTTCTTATCTAAAATTTCTTTTTAATCGTGAATATAGATAGTATAATCAAAATTTTCATATGCATTTATGCAACTGCTATGAAATTTCAATGTCATCTATATTGAACTGAGCAGTAAAATTTGGTGTAGTATAAAAATTTAATGGAGAAAATTTATAAAATTTGTTTTTCATTGTAAGAAAAGCGTATTTTTAGCTTCAGGTTTTAATTTTTGACAATTTAAAACGTGAAATTATCAGCCAATTTAAAATATGCAATATAAACAGCCAATAGTGATGATTAGTACATTGTAAATTGCAAAGAGATGCTGATTTTTTTTTTTACATTTCATTATGGTTATACAAAATAAAATGTTGATAGAGCATTTTGTTATGGTGAATTTAAAATATTTTGCATAAAATTCATCTTTTCGTAACAGTGATTAGCATTAAAATTGTATTTTATTTTTCCTTTATCTATTTATAGTAGAATTTCTTTTCCATATCGCTAGTTTTCAAAATTTGGAAAACTATTTTGAAGTTATACTTCTTATGCGACTTCCAACAAGGTTGCGTTAAACGTTTAACACTGCTTTTTTATTGGCCGGGAAATCACGTAGTAGGATCCAGTTTTCCCTCATTCATTTTCATATAGTTTCGGTTCTCACTAGCATAAAAATAATAAAAGTCATAAAAGTATTCGCGATCGCAACGCTCGAGTACGCCATCTAGCGGAAGACTGAAAATATCGGACATTAGTTCCCACAAAACCATTGACAATGACGGACGCCATTTTATTAGCAGCAAATAAGAAGCAAAATTTCCCTAAGGAAAAGGTAGAACTTCTTGAAGAAACTAACCAGAACATGCCAAACATTGAATCAGAACACGCCAAGCATTTGAAGAACAATTTCTCAATAATTTTTACCTTTCTATTACCAACAACATAACTTCAAATTTCATGATCACTTGCTGTTACAGATTGTGTGTATTAAGGTAAAATAATTTTTTTCTGTCTTCAGTTCATTACAAATCAAAGTGAAGTCATCATTGCTTTCGTCATTCCAATGAATAAATAAGAATTCAGAATATGCACAGAACTGTATAATAGTTATAGAATATTGTTCTTCTTTACAGAATAGTATATATTTCTGTATCTATATTATTCGTAAAATAACAATAAAGAATCATCCGAACTACTTGAAATAGATTCATTTGTGCTGATTATTAATAAATTTGTATCGTTTTCTTGGTAAGTATTTTTTAGTTCTGAAGGAATAATTTAAACTAGAATTCAGCTATTCTGTTTTAAAGCTACATATTCAAATTCATATCGAGATCTTACATTTATAAAATTTTGATGTGTAGTATGTTATCTAAAAGTAATGAAGGGATAATCTATGCATATATTTTTTGAAAATAAAATTTTCAAAGGAAGAACATTTCATTTGAAATTCTGCGGATTTATAAAACAGGTGAGTGTTATGATTTTTATAATTAAAATTTCCTTGTGAATATTTTTTTTTCTTATTTGATGATAGTTCTCTACAGAATGGTTTTTTACGTCTGATTAAGAACTATAAGTTTATTAAAAAAAGAAGCAATATGAAAGTTTTTATTTCAATGTAAAGAATTCTTAAAATCGTTTTTTTATCCTAAGAATTCTTTATTTTCCGTTTTTTAGTTTATAATTTTTTGATAAAAATTGTTCTCAAAATACTTTTTTTGAAAAATTAAATGGTATAACATTATGTGTTTGTTATAAAAGAAAAGAAAAAATGATGTTTGAAGTAATATGA
>NC_092205.1:32361341-32461973 GCF_043381705.1 Parasteatoda tepidariorum
AATAAAATGTTTTATTCAAATTTCTTTACTAAATTGCAAATAGAATTTTAGACGACTAAAGAAGAAACATCGTATTTTATAGCTTAAAAAAATAAAAATGAAAAGATAAGCAAACGATTATTAGCGAAAAAAATATGAATGAAATTTTATGCTAAGCGCGCGAAGTCAAGTTCCTCGCAAGTTTATCACATTTTAATATTAATCGCTCCATTTAATCATTTCTTCATTGTCGCCAAATTATTTTTTCAAAAATAATAAATTTTAATTTTTCTCAGCTTCTAATAAATAAAAACAGTTGAAACTTTAGATTTTTCAGTTGAAAAATTTGTAGATTAATATGGTATAAAAAAATTCATACCTTATAATTCAAAAATTTTTCATCCTTAATTTAATTAAATAATAAAAAATAATTAACAATTATTAAAAATTATTTTTTTCGTGAAATTATCTTTGGGTAAATGAGTTTTATGACTGGGTGAAATTTTCTTCGAATTGCTTTATTAGTTTTTAAAATATTACTAAAAACGTAAAAAGTGAAATTAACATTAAGGGATACGAACCTTCGATCGCTCTCCTGACCAAACTATGGGGATCATATTTCCCAGATTGCGGCTACCCCCTATATTTTGAAGGTTAAGAATCCAAATATGTAAGAAAAAATATATGTTTATTCAGAGAAAGTACGTTTCTGTGTCTGATTTCGTAACTTAATTAATACATAGTTAGCACTAATTAATTAGCATATTTGAGGTCACCCCCAGGAACCATTAAGATTAACACTTAGTTCGTGAAAATCCGATCATTAGAACGAAAGTTATTCAGGGTGATATCTTTTTTTTTTGCGGACTGTACGTCTCTTGTGAATATCAATTGATTGTTAGGTTTTCTCTTTTCTAATTGCCATTTATATTTCACCAAATGCAGTCATGAGATATTAATAAATACAGATATTAAATTATTTATAGCAAAATCTTTATTGCCGCTATCCACTGCAGGTTCACAAGCTCTGGCAGACGTTACTGGTGAAGAAATTGATTATTGTGACTGTGAGCGGCCTGTGATCCTTGCAGGAGATTTTAATGTGAATTTCTAATTACCTGAAGTTGAAACATTATTAACCTTTCTTAAATACAAATTTGGATTGGAAATGATAAATGGTAGAAATGATCCAACAACCAAAGGGGTAACTACCATTGATGGAGTTTTTGCAAGAAATATTGAAAAAATAGAATTCAAACATTTCGTATCTTACTTTAGTTTTCATAATCCCATTGCAAATGTTATAGATTTGGACATTTCTCCACTCGAAAATGATAATTAAAAGATTCGATCAATTGTGAATTGTAAGCATTGTTAATAAAGTTTGTCTTAAAGAAACAATATTATTTCACTAAAAATGAATTTCTACCCTTTCCTATTTCCATTTCCACATTACGAAGTTTAACTTCTTACGCGCGCAGGGACTCCACGCACTATTTTTTTTTTTTTGAAGTTCTGGCAAAATATTTACAGTTTGGCATTCTTGTAGAAGTGTTTAACTTAATTATTTTTTAAAATTTTTCTTTTTACGGAAATTATGGACTTTTCCTATTTCTTAAACAGGTATTTAAGTTATTAAAAAAAATTACTGGCCTATGTCCTGAAACATTAAAACGGCAACAACAACCCATTAGTCTAGAGTTCATTAGAAGACATTCTTAAAAACAGTGTAGTAATGAGTAGTTTCATAAAATAAGCATGTTGTAGATGAAAATTTCTCAAATCGTACCTCTCTCAAATTGTACCACCTCTGATTTTTAAAAACGCATTGCATTGAGATCACTCTAGTGGATAAATTCGGAAGCTTTTTCGCATAAATCTCCACGCATAAGAGGAAAGTTGCTGCTTACTTGCCTTCAGTACTTATTTAAGTAAATCAGTTTTTACCAAGTTTTCGAAGTAATTTTTTTTTCTTGCTAATCTCCCTGAAAACTGAAGCAAGTCGCTTGCAAGCAGGAGGATTATACGTCTGCCGACATATGTGCTTACCATTGTCCCGGTTACAATGTTGTCTTCAGCATTGCACTTGAAGCGGAGAGGAATTGATTTGCGTACTATTCTTAGATGAAACTAGATTCAGTCTCTCGTCTGATTGTCGAAATTAAATGAACTGGCGTGAAATTGGTACTGTGCAGAGTCGAGAAAGCACAAAAGAACGACCGATACTCTACACGTGTAAGGTGTGGACTGGCATAATAATTAATTGCCGTACGTCCCCTATGTGCTTCCAATTGGGACTGCTAATGGCCAACGCTACTTTAATGACACTCTGCTGCCTCATGTTGACTTGTTCTGAGGTGTTACTTGTTCTGTGGTGTGTGGTTAAATTTTATGGATAGCAACAGAACATCGAACACTCGCTGTGAAAGAGTGTGTACAGAGAGAGGATATTTAAAGCCTCGCATGGCTAAAACGTTCTCCAGATCTGAATATCTTTGAAAATGTGGGGATGCTTCGGGAGGACTGCTGACATCCTGCAAAAAACAAGGATATGTTGATCAGCGCACTGACAGAGGGATGGGGCGAATAGCCCCATTAGATGCAGAATACTGTTATGCAAATCTGGAAACTTGCATAGGATTCCATTGTGGTCATACCTCTTATTGACATCTTACTCCAGGATGCCTAACAATGGTATTTTAAATTTTTTTTCTTAATTTCATGTTTTCAGCACAAAACGACTATTTTGTTCCTAGAACATATTTCAAACATTTTGGGTTTAACAGCGCAATAAATTATCCCTTTTTTAATGTGCAAACATTCTTGCATTCTTTTATTTCATTTGCCATTTAACCCCGCTTAATTTTTTTTTATAATGGTTTGTCCTTAGTAATTTTCATTCAGTGTATTTCTGGGCTAACTTGCACCAAATATGAAATTTATCATCTCGTAAGTGAAACTTATAATCAAGCTGCAACAATTGAGAACTCTGTCTGAAAGGATTAAACTATTCTGGTGCGTCACTTTTTAAGTAAACTCATTTTTTTACTGCAAAAAACATCGATACGGTAATCAATTTGAAAGAAACAATACTCTTTCAGTAGCTGAACTGATTTAACATCCTTTTACGATGAGATATATTTTTTTTACATAACGTAAGAAAAAAACTACGAAAAGTGACGATTCTGGTTAGCCAAATAATGAGTTTGCAAATATTAGTTCGTAATGTGACTTGATGAATCAAACTCTAAGTATATCCTATGCTTTAATCGAACCCTTTTTTGAAACATAAGGAGGTTAAGACTTTTAAGAAAGTTAGGCTAACAACAGCAAGAAAAATAAGGAAGCATGCAATGCAGTATAATGAACGTCGCGTGTAAATAAAATTTTTTTTGATAAATTTTTTTTAGAAAGAAACGAGACTAACGCCAATTTTGAAGATATTGTAAGTTGTTTTCAGATCTAATCAGCGTGGTTTAAATTAATAAATTTTTTTTAATGTCTCTATTTTAAATTACATCAAATCAAAATTTTAAATTAATTATTGGTGATTCTGCTAGTCTAGACCTAGACCTATTGACAATTTTTCGACAGAGAAGGAAAGTTGGTTATAGATAACGATGCAGCACATATATATCTTAAAAAGCAGCACATATGAAGGTCACTGTTAAAATTTGAAGTATATAACATTCAGTTTTATTAATATTTAAAAGACTTATAATACTGTAATAGTAACAGTTCGAAAATTTTTTTACACATTTATTATATCTGTTATATTATACCTATGTTATTAAAACAATTGCTTTGTGACACACTTTTAAGTGCTTTGATTATTTCTTTAATCTTAAATACTAAATATTTTAGAGGCTGGTGTGAGTTTTGGAATCAGTTGGTACGAATTAGGCAACAAGTTTCCTAAATCGTATTACTTTCAGAGACTTAACGAAGACAATGAATTTTCCGTACTTACTGCTTAAATCTCATGACCAAAAAAAAACAATAAAAGTAGTTGAATAATTGTATTTAATTCTTAAAATATAATTGTCAGGGATTTGATGCTGATAAAAATTTAAATGTGAAAAGTGGTAAAATTTTGTCAATCTTCATACATTAGGATTTTTCCGAATTTGAACTTATGGTGAAAATCACTTTTCAGTTTCTTTAAAGGAATTATTGTTTCAATTCAGGGAATGTTTTGACAATATTAATTTGTGTATAAATTTTAGCAAAATTATACATTGGAGACAGTAGTGATTATTAAAACATTTTGAATATACCCTTACTTTTCAACTAATCTAATTTAGTAAGAACGTAAAAGTCATTCAAAATGCAAAGATTAAAAAATTTTTTTTTCCAGAAATAAGGAATGAAAATGGAATTTTTTCATATTCTTTAAAATGTTTAAAAGTTATATATTACACCTTCAAAAATTCTAAACAGTCTTTTGAGATTTTTTTAAACCATAATATTAACCATATAACCATAAAATGTGAGCAAGAAAACCGGAAAAAAATTATTGTTCATCTTTTAAATGTAACAATATAACGGACACGTCAGATAGTCATTTTAGGAAACTTCAATGCAAAACATCATTTCAATTTAGACACAAATAGTTTCAATCAATAATAGTTCAATGCGGTTCATTATTTAAACTTGCATTCATTTTAAATTCTAAATTTGAGTTCCAGACAAAATGGCGTTCGTGTAAATCCAGTTTTTTTGTAAGAAAAAACAGATACCTATTTTGAGTATTTCTACTACAATACCAGCATATTTTTGAACATGAACTGCTTCTATGCCCGTCTTTCTTTAAATTGACTTCACACTCTCAGTGTACTTTGAGATTTATATTGAACAAAAAGTAACACGAAAAACGTTAATTTAGAAACTCATTTAACGGAGCCATAGTGGCTTAGAAGAAAGGACGTTTGCCTCCCAGTGAGGTGACCAGGGTTAAAACCCCAGCGATGGCCGGTCGATACGAATTCTTTATCCGGCTCACTTCGATAAGAGTGCTGACTTAAAATATCCTCAGTGGTAGACGGATCATGGGTTAGAGTCCTCTTGGTGTCAGGATAACCGTGGGAGGTTTTCAAGGCTTTCCTCTCCATGTAATGTGAATGAGGGTTAATACCATCAAAAAATCCTCCATGAAGGCAATTTTCTCCTAATACTTGATCCAGGAGTTCTCTTGTCTTCTGTATTGGATTCTAAATTACAAGGCTACGGAGTTGAACATCGGTAGTCGTAAACCCTAAATTAGGTTGGCCGTTCAATGACGGTTATAAAACAAACAATTAATGGAATTAACTCTTTAACTCATTTATGGAATTTTTAGTTTGGAATTTAAGCATTTTATATCGCATAATTCGTTTAAATAGATCCAAATATTTTTCAATTAAAAATAGTTGTTGAAAAAAAAATTCTTTTCTTTTTTTGAAGTTTTTTTTGTGTTTATTTTCGCCAAAAAGCGTCTTAAATAATGATTCAAGGGACATTTCATAAGTAGCTTTTGAAATTTTTCGTTATTTTTAGAGCTTTAAATATTTTTACTTCAGTTACTCTTAAAACAGATGATGTGCGTAATATATACTAATAGTAACTATTTTCCAAAAATGGTATTTGAATGAAGCGAGTTTATGGCTTAAATAGTTCGTTCTCAACAACTTGATTCTTCGATTGATATAAAAAAGCAAATTTATGCAATAAATTCTTTTTTCGGTTCATATTATTTGAAATTTAACTATTTTATTATTTTGGAGCAGCCTCTCGCTTTCGATATATTTTAATGACTGAAATCGTAATTCTAAGTTTATAATATCTTTTTTAAGTACTTTCAGATGACTTTGTTCATCAATAAACAATAACATTAATCCATTTTTATTTAATTTCAGTCTGTGATCTACAAAAATTTTTTTTGATACTATTAATATTTTAAAATTTATTATAAATCAGATTTTTATTTAGTATTAAAAAGTATAAATTTTATTTTTGATATATTCCCTCTCTGAATGTTTGTTATTAATGTCTTCTTATGTTTGAACTGCTCTAAGTCCATTAAATATAAATCTCTTAAATTGCCAGTGATATGAAGCTTAAAAATATTTTTCGAGTTATTAGGAGAAAACGAAATAAGTTATAAAATTAAAGTGAAAAATAAATATCATGAAATAATAGTAAAACAATTTTTTCTACTCTTATTTTCTTAGAATAATAAAAGAGCTACTATGGTGGTAAATAAAGTTCCATAGTCATTTGTAAAGATTAAATTCAATTTTCATTAAGAAAAAGAGCCATAACGATAAATAAAATTATTTCTCAGTACTTCTTGGATTTGAATAGCTTTATTTAATCTACAACAAATAATATTTACGCATTCAGAAAATGATGATAAATGGAGATGCATTTTCTCTTGTCGTTTCAAAGTAGCACAGCAGTGAAGAAAACTTAAAGAAACGCCATCTGTTCCCGCAAGATGTCGCCGGTATCGCACAGTTGAATGAGTGATAGCTCCTCTTCTGAATCGTCTGAAAAGTGTTATTTTGGCGGCAGATCGCTACATACGTGCCGCTGCAATTGGATATAGGTATGGATACTTTGTCTCGCACATAAGAGAATTTCTGCAAAAAGTTTTGGATTTTATTTGGAATATGACTTTACATTCAGGTAATGTTTATGATTTTTTTATTGCTTGCAATATGTTTTGTATTGAGCATTTACGCTGTATTTTGCAAATATTTCGAAATAGTTTTCATTGAATGTGATGATTTATTTATTTGTTTTAGCGGAACATCTAAAAAAATGATGCAATGAGTAATAAGAAAAATACTAAGCTACCGGAATAATTTGAAATGTATCTAATATTCATATTGCAGATAATGGCGATAAAAATTCATCTTCTATTTAATTTTCAAATGATATAACATTAATATTTTCTACAAAGCATTTGGTCTTTTAGTTTTTTTAAAGATTAAATTTAAATGTTATTTATAAATTATGCAATTCGAAATTCGGTGTGTAAGAATTATTAAATGCAACAAAATTCGAAACATCGCCAACATCTTGAATGTTGCAAAATAATTGTAACAGAACTCGGTTCTGTCAAAAATTACATGTTAAGAAAAAAAACAGCTGAATGCTGCAAAATACAGTTTGAATGAGTGCGCAAAACGCGAAGAAACACTTTATGACGCAGAAATCCCATTCAGCATCTTTTAATTAAGAAGAAGATAAGGACAAAAAAAGAAAGAAAGAAAAAAAATGGTCTTTATATGTACTTGGTGACATATGTTCAACAAAAAAAAGTTTTTTTTGTTAAACATTTTTTTTTAAAAATTACTATCGTTATTCATATTTATATATATTTTCTTTAAAGGAATTATTGTNATATATATATATATATATATATATATATATATATATATATTTATGCTATATATATATATTTTGATACCAAAAAAAACATGATTTTGATTTTGGTATCAAAAACAAAAATATATGGTTTTTAAACTTTTTATTCGATAATTTTTCCGATCATATGGTAACGGATGACAAAAAATTTCGGTTTTTCAAATTATTGTTCTTATTGCCAGACAATTAGTAAAAAATACAAAACTGAAAAGAAAATTTGACTCATAAAAAGACTTTTATGTCATGCTATAAGGAATAAAAACAACTTTATTAAATTTTACCACATTTATCAAATTTTTATCACATATTATAAAACCATATTTTATTTTTAACTTTAATCAAATATGAATATAAATATATTTATAAAAATGAAATATAAGAATTACTTTTTTATGGTAAAATGCTCGAATTTTTAAAAAGTCAGATGCTTAAAGTTCGGAACTATTCGACCATTTGCGTTCAAATTAAATATTTTGCTTTATAAAATTATATTTTTTGAAAAAATGCAAATATATAGATAATTTAAATACGAAAATTGTTCGATTATTATTAGTTATCAATAATAAAAAGTAATAAATTGTAATTGAAAATTATTCTTTTTATTTGAATAGGAGAATTTTAAAATTCAGTGTTATTTTTTTTCAATTCGTTAAAAAAATATCGAGATGTGACGAAATAAGAAAAACAAAATTCACATAAAAATAACTTCTGACCAGACGTAAGGGACCATACTTCCCATAGTTCGGCTATCCTCTATAGTTTGGGGGTCGGAAATTTGAATCCGGTGAAAAAAAGTATGTTTATTCAGAGAAAAAACACCTTTGTGTTCGATAGCAATATTCTTTTTTAGAGTAGGGAAAATGTACTCTTTTGTGGTATTTTGTTCTTTCTTTTTTTACTGAATTTTCGAAATTGGACAAAGGTTAGCATCGATCTTAAATTAAACAAAAGCTATCGGGAAAAAAAATTATTAAACCCTTAAATCATGAAATCAGGGTCTCTGATAATTTGTGGGTGCTTTTCACACTACATAGATTGCGCACTGGAAAAAACGTATGGTCAGATTTCCAGATTTAAAATATTGCATTTCCAAAATATGGTAAAATAAAACAAGCTTCTTTCTTTACGAAACCACCAGAAAGCTCAGTAATTCTTACCGAATCGCTTTGGCAATGACTCTGGTAAATTTAGCAACAAAATGTAGTTTTATAGTGGAAAACTAATTTCATCAGGTAAAAAATGGCATAAAAACTATTTATTTGGTCAAATTTACTTTGAGTTCTTTTTTTTACTAAATCTGTGGTAATAAGAACTATAATTTTGAAAACCAGAGTTTAAGGCAAGCCGTTACCATATGTACGGAAACATTACTAAATGAGTGGTTTATATACTATATATAGTTTCACTTTATTAACCAGAATTATAGTTTGACTTTATAAACCAGAATGCTAATTCCCCCCCCCAGAAATGTCATTACCGTACAGTATGGTAATTTTACCAGACTTTTTTTCTCCTTGTAAAAGCTCACTGATTTGATAACTTTTTTGAACCAACGTTTTACGTTTGTGATCAAGTGCTGCCTTTCGGTCGAAGTCTTTTTGTTTTCATCATCGTTTGATTCTCAAGCCTTTAAAGCGGACAACGGCAGTAACAAAAAAAAAAAAAAAACCCAGGAAGAATATAAGACTTGTTATTACTCTATAAACCTAATTACATTTTGAATAGCCAGCAAAATAATGCTACTTGAACCTTAGAAAAAATCTACAGGGAGTGCTGAAAATAGCAAATCCCCGAAATTTGTTGGATGTCGCAACCAACAAATAGCTCCAAGTAGCTCTAACCAGATTGCCACTACTATACATAACTTTGGGCATTTGTTGCCTCCAATCAAGTTAGGAGGGTGAGAACAGGACTTTGAATCTCATGATTATTCTATGCGTAGATGACTAAGTTTTTGTCCGGGGGGCTTTAATCCGTTTAAAAATATTATTTTGAAGTACGTTTTGCTATTAAATTCTGCTCCTTCTGAGTAACCAAACGATTTGTGGTTCTTTGTCCATTGGTTGCTACAAGGCCCCAAATTTGACAAGCTATATATGTATTCTATAAAAATAATTTTCTCACAATGCTTCGGAAGATAATGCTCATAACTTTTATTTTCATGAAGTATTTACATTGTTAGAGAAATCATGTTTGTGTCCGAAAATTGCTGATAAGACCAATTTTTGTTTAGTGAATAGGACTAAAAAATAAAGCCAATTTTTGAAACATTTGAAATTTTTGCCAATTTTTAAACAAAAAAAAACTTTCCTTTCCTTTATCCAAAATTTATCGATATTGCTAGTGGTGCGAATAATTTAATTTCCATTTTAATAAATGAAAGTACATTAATTAAATCATGCGTCATTTTTTAAAAGAAAAAAACGTTCATATCAAATTATCTAATCATCAATTACTTTCTTAAGTGAATTTCAATTAGAAGCATTTTGCAGATGTTAATATTTCTTTATAATTACTTACCTCATTCTTTTCTGAATAATCCCTTATAATGTTACCCAATACTATCATATAAAGTTATATTCTGCAACTGCTATTACTAAAAATAGTAATTTGACTTTATTTGGAATCATTTTGTATAAACATGTATTCATTTAGAATGGATTAAGAAAGCCTGAAAAGCGATGATGCTTTTTTTAAGAAATTTTTGCCCTCTTTAAAGTTAAAAGTTTAGTTAATGGCTGGATTTTTAGCACTATTAGGATTGACTTAATAAAAAATGTTTTTTATTCAATTAACAATTAAATGTTATTTAAACGAAAATACTCCAATGCATTTCTTCTCAAACTAAATTTTTTAATACGTTTAGTAAAAATTGACTTAATTGAAATAAGTTTTAAATTAATTTATTTATTAGTTCAAGACAGAAAATATTATAAATTTTTCGAATTATTTTTCGAAAAATAAATAGTACTTTTTTTAAAACAGTTTTTCGTTTGCTTATTTGTTTATAATTTGAACAATGAATTGAACATAGTATGAAATCGCTTAAACAGTAATGCTGGTTTTTTGACAAATCTTCGGGAAATATTTTTTACATATAAATAAAAAGTAAAAATACCCTTTCTGTTATGGAAAGTAATTAAAAACAAGATTATTAGGAGCAGCGAAATTGCTTTTAAACACGAACCATGGATTGTATTTTGGAAAGAGAGTCAGAGAAAAAAATAGAGCTTCTAGTATTGAATAGACATTAGTTTGAAGAACTAGCAAAAAGTTCTGCGAGGAATAGATCAATACTGGAAAAGATATTTTTTTATTTATTTGAAGATTAAAAGCATGTATATCAGAACAATATATTCACTGAATATGCCTTTTGAAAATATATAACGGAAAAATAGATTGAATTGTTTTTCAATTTTTCAAGTAGTTGTTTTTAAATATTCTGGACTGGCAAAGGAAAGAAATATAATGTTTAAAACTACTATTGGCTTATTTGTACACTTTTAAAGAAGATATTACTTATTTGGAGACGTGTTTTTTCAATATTTACATTTTTAATTCAAATTTTTGTTTTTATTTAAAACTTGATCTAGAAAACTAACAATAAACTTATTTACTAAAAAAATCTTATGGTGAAATTGGTAAACAAACTGCTTATATTGTTGAAGATTACAAGCACACCGATGTTAATGTATCATACACATGCGTAGCAAAAACTATTTATAAATGTTCTACAATAGTAATAACGGCTAAGTGAACAAAAAAATTAGCAGTTTAAAAAATTTTTAAATATTAATTAAAACATTTTAGAAAAAGGAAGTTCTTCCTTTATTTCATGTAATTTAAACATTTTCATCTCTGGATAGAAAGAATGCTCTGAAAATAGATTTTAAAAATTTAAAAAAAAAATGAATCTTTTCGCTATTTAGAATCATGTATAAAATAAAATCAAAAATGAATTAGTTTTAAAAGTTTTAAAATAAAAATTTAGAAATCATCTAACTTCAAATAAATTTTTTAAGGCCAAATTTCTTAAACATTCCTTTGCTTAATTCAGCTGTTTTAAATACTAAAAAAGAAGGGGAAGAACAATGCATCAATCTTGCATTTTTGAAAATAAAATGTGTTCTTAGAGAGTTTAACTATATCTCATTAAGGTAACTAAAACTAGGCCGAATCTTAAAAAAACAAAATTTTAACTAGGCCAAATTTTAATAGAAAAACTGAACATTGCTGTACCACTAGAAAGACAGAAGGGGCAAATTTGGCCCTTCCCAATTAGCTTGCTTGTAAATCAATTAAACATTCAAAATCTTAAAATATTATCTAATTAATTTAGTAAGAACCTATTTTAGACTTGATCATAAAATCTATCTGGCGTTTCCTTCTATTTGGTTCACGAAAATATTTGATTAAATGAAATACTTTTTGATTATATTTATATGTTAGTTTCATAGATAATTATGTTTCCTTTACTGAATGAATCATAATCATACATATCTTGAAATACTTTTTTTAATGAAGCTGGGTACCTTATAGTTATCAAAGGGTACCTTATACTTATACCTACCTGGGGTTTTGGGATACCTACCAAAATATTTATACCTACCAAAATATTATTCTGGCCCTACCCATCATTCTAAATGAAAAAGTCGATATATTCGTTTCTGTAAGACTAGCACATGAATGATTAAATATGAACTTAAATTAGATCAAATTTTAAAAAGTCAAAAATACTCAACTCTTTCAGTAAGTTATTTTTCTGAATTACAGAGCAACAAAATACTAGAGAAGCCAAATTGGCTCCATCCGACGTTCTAGTGTTAAACTTTCGATAAATGATTTAAACAGTGTAAAAGTACTTAATAGAAAGGATTATGTTGTGTCCAAAAATTATCAAAAATGATCTAATTTTTTTGTCATTTAATACATAATATAAAATATTTTATATTATTTATATACCCTTTATTTCGACGGATTTGGCTTTCATTTGAAAAGAAAAACCCAAACGTCATAACGAAATCATGCATTGGGTAACCGTAAACTTAAAAAATGTGTTTCGAATAGTTGGTTAGGAAAATGGCTAAAAGTTTAAATGAAATCCACAATTTTTTAAAAAAATTAACCAAACTAAATATAAAAAATAAAAATTTCCAAAGAAACCAAAACTTTTCAGAAATTTTATTTTTTTGATGAAATAAAGTTCATATTGAAAGGTTAGGAAAAAAATATTTCACGGAATTATATCGAGTTTTATTACAAATTTTCTAAGAAAATCAATTCAATTATGAATAATATACTTTATGTTTTACAATTATACCTTCTTTTATCATGCATTTTTTTTTATTCAAAATTTTTCTTATCAAATTTTACTCATTATTTTTTTTAAAAAATTTTCCAACTTAATGTTAAATATCATTGTTATTTGCTAATTTTTTTAAATCGGTGAATATTATTTGTATTTATTTATTTGCTACCTTACTATGAAATTGTTTAGGTTTATATTTTAATTTAAATTACTAAAATATAATAAATAATAAATTATTAAAAAAATTATTAATACTTTCACGGTTTGAAATTTTTCGATTTAGCATCTACTAATATTTTGTAGCTTTAATTTTACACTAAGGACTTAACCAAAAATAATTTATGATAATGTTTATTTTTGATTAAAAGCTTTTCAAGAATTCATATTTGTTTATTTTAAAAATGTATTATATACCAGAAAATTACGCGAGTCATAAAATCTCTAAAACTGAAATTCTAAGATTCAAGTGAAGTTTTGAAAATAACAGACTTTTTAACCAAAATGCGTAACTTTTTTTTCCTGAACAAAATTCCACGTAAAATTAATGTAATTCCATCAAATTACGCTGAACTGAAAACAAATTTTTAGGTAAGCAAACTTATATAATTGTATCGTTACTCAGAATTCTACTAAGATGAATACTTTTTGAAAAAAATATACATGATCAACACACAAAATCCACTTAAAATTCTTTTTCTTTAAGTTTCTTTCTACTTTTCATTTCATTTTCCGCATACTTTATTAAACCTTAAAATTGAATTTTTCGCCAATTGAATTTATAAAGTTTTAATAAAGCCTTCGGAGAAATATGAATCCTTGCAAAACTCCAAGCTAAGCTTCCAACAAAAATCTATATTTCAAACTAATGAAGGAAACAAAAGATTCTTATAAGACATTAACAAACTTATTAATAATTCGTACCAGTTGCTTCTGAGAAAATTTTAAAATATCTTGTCCTTATTTATGAAAATATAATAATATAAACCAGAAAGTTGAGTATCACCACAGTTTAATTAGAATTTAGGTTCTTATTTGCAAATCGAGTTGTATTTTCTACTGCGTATACTACATTTGACAGATGCTAATCCTCTTCTGTTTTCATCCAAAGTCTCTTTCTTGAGAAATTGTCATGCAGGTGAAATTAATACATGGAGGAAAAAAAAGTATGGCAAATTACTGCACTGTGTGTCAAGGACATTTCTGTTAAACGACTATAATTCTGTTACTAACAACCACACCATACGGTATTTAAATCATTCATTTGGTCATTTTTCCATTCATATAGTAACGGTTTATTAGGAATTCAAGGGCATTTCTACTAAAAGACTATAATTCTGTTGCTAAAAGCCGTACCATACGGTATTTAAACCATTCATTTGGTCATTTTTTCGTTCATATGGTAACGGTTTATTAAAAATTCAGGGACATTTTTGTTAAAAGACTATAATTCTGTCACTGAAAACCATATCATACGGTCTTTAAACCATTCATTTGGTCATTTTCCCGCTCATATAATAACGGTTTATTAGAAATTCAAGGGCATTTCTGTTAAAAGATTATAATTCTTTTACTAAAAACCATACCATATGGTGTTTAAACCATTCATTTGGTCATTTTTCCGTTCATATGGTAACGGTTTATTAGAAATTCTGGTTTCCAAATTTCTCGTTCTTATTACTACACATGTAGAAAATAATACAAAACAGAAAAGAAAATTTAACCAAATAAATGGTTTTTATGTCATGCTATAAGGTATTGTGGTAAAATTACACATTTATCAAATTCACATTTATCAAACTTATCACACATTATAAAATCATATTTTTTGTTAATTGTACCAAAATCAATACCTAAGAGCTTTGGTAGAAATTATCGAGCTTTTTTGTGCTTAATATAAAGTCAAATTAAATTTTCTTATATTCTGGAAGTATTGATCATACTTTTTTTCTCATTGTATATGGAAGAATAAATATTAATAATGTACCTTACACAAATTAGATACGAAATTCAAAATCTTTGTTGATAAGTTATTAAATGTCATTTGTCTATTTTTATTTTAATTACATTTAAAAAAAACGTTTGCTATTAATTTTAATCTTGGATAATGGGGAAAGTAAAATAATTGAAATTAAAATTAATTTCTTCAAAATATGCAATTTATACCAATGTTAAGATCGGTCTTTAATTAGAAATTTCTTCTGAAATTTTGATTGATTAAAAACTTAATTTAGAGGATATCGGAAGGGTTTACTGCTCTCTAAATTTTCATCAAAATTTTTTTCTGTCAGTTAAATTATTTTAAAATAAAATTTTTGCAATTAACGCAAAATTAAGCAAATTTAAGCAAACGGTTTTCAAAGATTTTTTTTGAGTAAATATTTCCATTCCACATATCAACACTGTGATGGATGTAACATGAGAGCAATATACGAATCGACGAGCCATCACTGGGACTCGAACCTGGGTTGCTACATAATAGGAACCACACTATTTGTCCAAAGGTGACAGTTTTATAGCAAACTATCGCTTAGTATTGCTTCTACTTGGGTTCTTAAATGTTTAGAATTTCCTTTAATAACAGTTAATTACTCAAGCTCAGAGAATAAGGTCACCATTCAATGAAGTCCCAGTTCCAGCTATGGCTTATCAGTTTGCATATTGCTTTCAATTTACATCGATCACAGTAATGATATAAAACATCTCCTTTGGTAGCTGGATTATGGGTAATTGTAGCTAGATTATAGGATCTTTCGCGTGGTTTTTCCTTCCTTTTAGCGCAAATGCTGTTTATTTTACTCAAGAATCCTCCAAACAACCCTCCAACAAACTCTCATATCATTCCGTAAATCATAAGTTTTCTCAACTTCTGGATTATGTTCATATTACTCGTTAGGAAAGCAGCTATACATCGATATAGCAGCAAATCTGAAATGGCCATGATTTCTACTCGGGATAAAAGAATGTAACTGTACTTCCGTACTCACTCACTCACACCATCTTGTCTCCTTTTCATACTCACTTCATTACTCATCTCATCATTTGTTTCCTTCCGTACTTATCATGGCACATTTTTACATTACTAGTATTATCTTATATATTGCCTGCTGTTTATTTCTCGAACGACTTAAACGGTAGGTAACCATACTTAACCAACACCTCCTACAAGAGAGAAGGCCTCATCACGGATCAATTTAGTAACCAGACGAAAGGAACACAAACTGCGCATTGGAGGAAAATAAGAAAGATACAACTACGTTCCGTTTAATAAGCTGCGCAGTGTAGCAAAACACGAAAGATGTAATTATGTTTGGACTGCTAAAGGATCAAATTTCTTGTTTATAGTAACCTGTGTTGAGGGTTTTTCTCTTCTATTAAGTATTGAACTTGCCGACTTCAATTTAGATCCTCATTGTAGTAAAAAAATATCTGTACTTCTAAGTTATTTTAAATGACTTTTTCTCCTTATCCTGCATTTCTTACGTGATTCATCGACACAATTATGAGCCATGGCACATGGCATTACTTATTATAAACACATAATTAATGTAATAATGATGCACTTAATTTAATGCCATGTTTACGCTCCAATCATAAATATTAAGATCCTTACTTAACTGCTCCAATTACTCGATTACTTTAATTTCTATTCGAAAATTACTTGAGGGTTCAAAAATCGCTTCAAGCTTTATTAACAGAATGCAATATCTATGTTTAATTATGTAAGATTTTAATCAGTCTCAATGGCAAAATGCATTTATTCCTACACTCCAAATAATCTTCGCTCATCTATTCAAAATAAATATTTCAAACATTCGTAACTCATTATGAGGTCCTAAATAGCCTCCATTTCTATTATAAGAGAACTGTAAATAAGGAAACATTAATATATATATATTTATATTTTTATGTATTATGTCTATCACATGTAACTTCTGACAAAATATTTAAAATATATCGCCTACTATTATGAATATATTTTGCTTAGGTAAAGAAAGAAAATGAGTGCTTTTAATATTTATTCTTTATGCATTTACTATATAGGACAACTAGAAAAAATAAAAACATCAAATTTCTTAAGTTAAATATCCATTAGATAGCACAATGAATTCTAGTTTACTATTGTAGAGCATATAAAATTTTTAGAGCTTCTCAATTTTTATTTGAAGAGGAATAAGAATCGTTTAAAATTTAATTTTTACTAAATGAATTTAGATTCAAGTTTTCTTATATAATTTTTGTTGCACAAATATTAGAATTCTCTTGTAAGTCTTTTCACTTGTATATTTTACAGGAACAGTAATTTAATTTTGGACAGAGAATATGTGAAATATGCTTAAGTTAATTATATTGTGAATAATTAAACCTCTAAATTAATATTACAAGTAGTATAATTACAACTAAAGAAACGTCAAATATTTATTACAGATTAAAAATTATAAATTTGTTAAAAGATTTAACAATGAAATTGAACTATTTATATTTAATTTAACTTTTTGGGGTCTTCCTTTCAATATTTTGTGAGGTTTGTTTTGATTTTTTATGTTGTACCTCTTCACCATTCCACTTCTTTGGCAAAAAGATTTTTCAAAAGCTTTGATGTAGTAAAATATTTCTCACTTTCCTTTATAGCTATTGTGTAAAAAAAATATTCTTAAAACGCATTAAAATGAAAGTAAGCATCAGATATTCGGAAGTTTGATGCATTAATCTAAAGACGTATTAATCTATATATGTTACGATGAATTAATTCATATATGCATTAAGTAATATGCATTGATAACTGATAGCAGAATAGAAGAAATTATAGCAAAAAAAAATTACTTTTCTTGATTAAAATAATACCGTAAGTGATTTCTCTATAAATTTGCTTGTAAGTGGTTGAATTGTCAAGTGGTTGTCAGTAAATTTAATTTTTAAACAAGAAAATGTAGTGATTTGTCAATGGGATAACCAAAACGGGCGTAGTATGGGTATTTCAATCCGGATTGGTTGTTGAAACATGACATTTGTTTACATAAGGAACTGTTATTTTCATTCTATTTCGAGTAAGCCAAGCCCATCAAATATCAATTCTCTGAAGTGACACATTCTATATTCTTACACATTCTTACACAAAGAGTTCAATTCTTTTACTATATATTTCTTACTCCTCACAACGACAGGCATGAAGCCATGTAGAACATAAACAAACTAATTATGCCTCGTAGTTGCCAGGTGCACCTAACAAAAATAAATCACTAATACAATAAAATACATAAACAAATAATAAATTTAAGTAAAGTAAAAGACGTAGACGAGAATGAATTATATTTTAACAAATTCGATGTGCAATACAGTGCTGTATTTAATAACGTTCACGTTATTAACATTCTAACTAATGTGGAGAAGCATAGCTAAACTTTTACACGTTACTCTGTTTAGAAATAATCAACTGGAGCGCTAACGTCATAGGTCATATGTGTGGGTATCCGTGATCATCTTCATCTTGTAGTGCAAGTACCCAATTCTCCCATGTGTCCTCTATTCATGTTATTAGCTTTATTTAGAAAGTGCTAGGAAATAAGTTATGCTGAAAAATATGATACAAGATAGTATATTTTTTCAACACACCTGTGTTTAGAAAACGAGTAAATTACTTGTGTTATGGTAATGATATCCTTACACTGTAAAATTTTTTAGTTGCCACTACTTTTGACTTTGAGGTAAATTTAATGCATTTTCAAGTACAGAACTTTAGTTATTGTGAAAAAGATTACGTGGAATTAACAAAATCTCAATTGTTTCAAAAAATTAGTTTGACTACATGGCTGTTTTTTTTAAAGAAATGAAGTTTTAAGACAATGAAGACAATGAAGGAAGGCAATGAAGGTTTAAATTATTTCTAATGGGCATGAAAAAATTTGCTGTTAGCAAATAAACAAACAAAAATAATTAAATAAAACTAGTGAAAAATAAAATAAAATATAAATACAAGGACTGTAAAAAGTTTCAGTTTACCTCAACACCAAAAAAAGTGGTAACTATACACCAAATTTTTTAAAGTATCTGTCTAGCAATTACATTAAAAATAGTATAAAAATACTTCAAATGTTAATCAATTTTCTTTTTTCAAGCTAATGCTTAGTTTTGAGTTTTTTCTTTAAGTCTTATTTAAGTAA
Organism: Parasteatoda tepidariorum; assembly: GCF_043381705.1. Lineage (NCBI taxonomy): Eukaryota > Metazoa > Arthropoda > Arachnida > Araneae > Theridiidae > Parasteatoda > Parasteatoda tepidariorum. The sequence continues at coordinate 32,380,197 of NC_092205.1, forward strand.
AAAATTAATGATGCATTTGCTACTAATGTTAAACTGCTAATTTTTATTGTTTTTTCTTTAAGTTTTATTTTTTAAGCATACATAAAAAATTTATTCTCACTGGGAACTTCAGAGGAAATTATTTCTAAAACCTATTTATATATTATACAAAAAAAAATCTTATGTTATATTAAAGGTTTAAGTTAGTTGTATTAGATATGCCTTTCTTAGGTTATCATCGACACGAATATGTCATCACTATGATTGTAAATAATTGTCATTTGACGCTTTAATTTATTTATATCTTGAATGATAAATTATATTTATAAAATACCTTATCTTGTGAGAAGTTTGTGCCCAACACGATTGTTTGTATTTTGAATTAATAGCCCGGGGTAATCCGGAAGATGCCAAACGAGAGATTATGTACGTTATTTAATGAGGAAGCTTGGTGGATGATTGGTATAAACATTTCAACGTGATTTGCGTAAGCTACGCAAATTTCAGAATAATACTATACAACATTTTATGTGAAATTTCAGTTCACCATTATAGTTGCGGCGAGGACTGCACATAAGAAGTGATAATTTTGGAATTATCGTTGGGCAATAAAATTGTTGAGCCTAACATTAAATCAATCACTTATTAAATTTGTTCCCGTGTGTTACATATTTGGATTCTCAATTACTATTGAAATCTCTTGATATAAGAAAATATCCGGTTATTTGTTAAACAGAATATTGTCTTCGAATTTCCTCATTTTAAAGCTAATAAACGCACTATTATATGTATATACATATTAAACCTGATTGTCATGTTGTGTACCCCCTATTAAGCCTATAATTATTTCCTCTGGTAGGGTACACTAGTATCCGGTAATATAATACGTGGTCCAATATAAATATTATGGGTCAATAGTTGTTGTAGTTAATTTACGTCGCACTAGAGCTGCACGATGGGCTATTGGCGACGGTCTAGAAAACATCCCTGTCAATGATCCGAAGACATGCCAGCACAATTTTGATCCTCTGAAGAGGGGATGGAACCCCCGCTTCGGTAGCCCCTACGATCTGCACGCGAAGTCGAGCACTTTACGGTAGAACAGTTTAACGAGGACTAATACCGCACAACCTCGGTCCCTACGCTGACTGATCCAAGTGGTCACCCACCCGCACACTGACCGTAGCCAGTGATGCTTGACTTCGGTGATCTGCTGGGAACCGTGTCTTAACGATCAATCCATTGACGGACGCACATCTGTTAGGAGCTATTGTTAATGTGTCATGTGAATTTGATGGTCACACACGGAATGTTTAGAAGCGAAAAAAAGTGGCGCATTTAAAAAAAACTTCGTATATTATGTTTTTATGTATGTTAATATATGCAATAGTTTCGAAAACATAAATGTTTAAAAGCCAGTCAATAATTTGTGATAATACAATATAAAAAAAACTTTATTAAAAATATAAAACAAAACAATATAAACCAGACCAAAACTTTATTAAAAATATTTAATTAGCTTATCTGGTTGTTTCACTTATCGTAAGAGAGGGAAAAAACTAGTGTGTTAAGCAGATTAACGTTTTTGTGTTAAGCAGATTCATGGTGATACCATCTATGAGTGAATGAGAGTATAGTATTCTGATAGTCCAAGGTCACAAATTGAGGAGTGCAGGACTCTAGACACTAATGTTGCGTTGAAGGGAATGGAGGAAATACTGCGGTGTCAACACTGGGATTCGAACTCCCGTTCTTTCGGTCATGATATTATCAGTCGTCTGGATTGTAATATTTATCCAGTTTCTAGGAACCAAGTGGTTTCAATAGTTGGGTCGAATTAATACCATAAAACTTTGGTTGTTTAACCATATTAGACGAAGGTAGTTAAAAAACGGTTTTCCTTACAGTTAACAGTTTGATCAGTGTTAGGACAAAAAGCCATGCGGGCGGTCCTCCACGGAGTTAACAGCTTGAATACCATCTTATTTATGGTTATTTGACTGTTTTGTTTGAATATGGTAAATTAATAATTCATTAAATTGCAATTTAACCTTTTTATCAGAGAAATTTGCAACACTGTGCTTAAAAAAAGTGTGCGAGTCCCGTTAATCTATAAAGTATAATAAAAGTACACCGTATTCTTAAAAAAAGAGTAATGTATGTAAAATTTTCATATATAAATTAATTTTGTTGGCTTGCATGTAAAAACAATGAGATATAATGCTTCTCTATTAATTATACCTTTACTTATTTCATGGAGAGAAACTTATTTTAGCACAATATGCTTTTAAAGGTATTCTTCGTTTATTAGAGCACTTACGTGTAACTTAACTATTCTTAAACTTCCTCACCCTTCCTCTACGTGCAAAGCAATTAAATCACTCCATTGGAAAGAGTGATTTCCAATAGAACTCTTTTATAGAAAATTCTTTAAGCGAAGAAAAAAGGCCAGACAACATTAATGTTTCAGAAGCCAGATTACTTTTAGAGCGGAATTTACACAGAGTCACGAAAGCCCAGTGTTTTCATTGGTTGGTAACTTGAATCCCCAGACAATTATTTTTAGACGTCATGTCGCCAATTCCTTTTATTCAAGTGCTTATCTTGGTGATTTGTTTCATGATTTGGTTAGATGTTTAACCTTGAACTCCTTCGTTAGTTTCATATTTACAGTACTAGTATTAAATAACGACTGTGATAACATGCAATTAGGAAAATTGAGTAAGCCTTAAGCATATTCAGATAATTATATGTCTATTATTGTACCAAGCGTAGCTTTTATGTTTGAATTAAAAATAACCCAGCTCTATGATGGAATCAAATCTAATAAATTCAGATAAAAATAACTGAATGATAAGCATTTTAGAGTTCAATGAAACTCAAGAAGCAAAGATAATTTATAATTTTCAAAATTATACATCAATTGCTTGATACTAGTAATTATTCTGATGAGACTAAATTTTTTTTAAATCTTTTAATACAAAAACAGAAACCCATTACAGAAAAAAAAGCTATTTTTCTACAAACCATTAGCTAAAAGAGCATATTGTCTATGAGAATTAAACTTGGTGCAAGCTAGCTTTATCTTTATTGATATATTGATAGGAGCACTCACGGTTGAGAACATGTTAGCCACGGCCCTCTCCAATCTTTTATGTTGTAAATTTTTTCCCTCATAGTTTTTTTCTACTTCGAAATGAAAATTGATGGAATGAGCTGCAATTACGTCATTTGAAATTATTCTCTTTCTGCTTTTTATTGATAACTCGACCCATTTTCTCTTTAGGTTATACTTATAATTCTGGTAAAATATTACATTGTGTATTTCATTTGCAATTTGTTGGATGGAACAGGTGTAATCAAACTTAAAAGCGTTTTTGAAAGAACTTCTCATGACAGGTTCTCATTTAAAGTGAAATGAATTTTTAAAAAATCGTTTGCTTATTATTTCAACATACGTTTATTTGTTTAAAAAAATTGTAATTCGATAAAACATTTACGCTATTCTACTGAATGCTTTATTTTAAGGAATTTCTGAAGCTACAATGATAGTGGAAGCAACAATCTGGAATATATGGAAAAACGTTATGGTTCCCAAGAGAAGAATTTAATAATTTATGCATACATTTCGAAAAATCCTTAGAACAGTGTTAAGAATCATGCTTATTGTTTTCAAAAAATAAATTTAATTATTTATTTAAACAACAGTAAGTATAACCTGCATGCAATAAATTTGAACGGGTCCATTTCACCAAATTATTTCGAAATGTAAAATTATGACATTTGAAATAACAAACCAGGCATTTATAGAACTAGGCATTTTATAAAAGTCCAAAAACTGGTCAGAAAATTATTAAACGGTAAAGTATTTCGCATATTACCTAAGATTTCTATAAAATTCCAAAATTTGAAAAGGGTAAATATATATATATATATGTTACGGACGGGGAGTGTCGATGAAGCTTCAAAGCAGTCTAGGGTTGCATTTTAAAGCTTTTATTATGACAAAAAACACTTAAANTATATATATTAAGATGATCCAATTTCCATATTTTTCATTTTGTCCAAAACATTTAAGGTATGTAAAAAACTAGGTTTATTAAAACTCAGATTTAAACACATATCCGGCGGGAACAAATATAATAAATAAATTATAGTTTTAAAAAAAATTGACCAAAATTCTTGGTTTCAGACTGATGTATTTACGCATGATGTAGTTGTAATTTAAGAATGAAATTGATGTTCATAAATGAATGAAGTTTTTATTTATTATTTTAATAATTACAAGGGAATAAAACTTTTGCTATTTGATTGAGAATTAAAATTGGGAGCAATAACAGCTGCAAAGAAAAGTTGGGGGTGTTAGTTCAAGTAATTTTACTTTTATCAATTTTCAAATATGAAATCGAGAGAGAAGAACACGTTTAATGTTAATAAATTAATAAAAAGCATTCCACATTTTTTTTGATAAATCAATACTGCATTCAGGTAATTGGATTTGCTTTAAGCATTTTAAGGATATACTTCAGGTTTTGTAAAAAGGAAAAGAAAAAAGAACACTGTAGATTTTTTTTTTCAAAAATATTTTTTTCTGAAATAACAATTTTATTAATTCATTATAATTAACTCAGCCATCGTTCTGTCCTTTATTTTTAAGCTAAGCCGTAATATTTTTGATAAAAGTCTAAATTACAAAATTATGAATCTTGAAGGAATGGAAAAATATTGAACTGTAAAATACTAGTTTTAAATAAAATTATTATTGTAAAATGCGGGGTGTACTTCAATTTAAATTAACTACGTTTTCACCAACACACGTTTTTGTTCGCGAATGCAGCATCATGCGATCAAATATTTGAGTAAACTCTGACTGTGTCGAGCTCTCAAATCTTTACTGGAGCACAGTTATTAATGATAATACAAGTTTTAATTGGTAAACTACAAGTAAAGTTTATTGTCATTTTATTACAGAATAGAATTTATCACCAATTAAAACTTTGACCACTTGGTTCTCATATCTCATCTAAACCTCTGTTTATGATTATGCACTGTAAATTTTTTTTTGTTATATTACGGAAAATTTCTGGCAACAAACTTGCCTGAGATTATCCGTATGCGACGGAAAAAACACGTTTACAGAAATTTCCTGTCACGAAACATTGCAGAAAATTTCTACAAGCTCTAGATATTTTCTCTTGGTCAAGGTACGACAGAGAAATTTGGCAAGGTAGTTATATACCCTCTGGTTTGCATAGTGAACCAGTTTCTGAAATTTTGATTAATTTTTTTTATTATGTTGGTTTTATTATATTATTTCTTTTTATTCCATTTTTGTGAGATTTTTCGTGATGACGAGAACTATCTCGTTTGATGGAATTATCTTAGGGTTTCTATTGTTTTTTTTCCATAGTTAAGTTCATACACTCCAAAGCGGGATTCGAACTCTGGACCTTCCTGGTATAAGACCAACTTCTTAACCCCCGTACAAGCTAGTCGGAATCTGCTTCAATGCATTAATTATTTGTTTCCTCTTTAATAGTATCTTAAATGCTTTAATTAAACCTTAGCGCCTTCAATTACTTTCAGAGAAAAATAAAACAACAGACACACAATTAAAAATAAAAGTTTGATAAAATCAAAAGAACACTAAAAATTCAGGGGATTTTTCTGTCACCACTGAAGATTCATCCTCCCTCAAAGTCTTTCGAAAGTATTGCATCCTGCGTTTTTAATTTCAGGTCTGACACGAATTAAATTATTATTTCCTTTTTGTCAATCAGCCAAACGTGTTTCTTAATACATTATTTTATCATACAATTTTACATTTTTATGAGATAGTGCGAAAAATTATTGAATTGAGAAAAGATGATTCGTAAATTATTATATCCTTGTTTCATTTAATTCACATATTCTCGTAAAATACTAAGAATTTTTCAGTGTTCTTCCCTTAATTTTTTTAAAATCATATCTTAGACTAATGAGTACTAAAAAATGATAAAGATTATTTTATTTTTTTAGTTTATTTAAAAGTATAATTAAAAGTAGCCTTATAAAGTTATAATACTTTTGTTTATTGCATATATTGATGGGCTACAGAGAAAAGTTTTAAATTTGAAGAATTAACTTAAATCATTCCTGAAAAATAAATTTTTAATGCTTAAAACTTAATTTTTATTAATTAATTTATTATACTAGAGTATTATAAAAAATACTGAATTGTGAAATATATTTTTCTTAAATTACTTTTTTTGTGTAAAAAATTTCCCGTTATAATCTTTAAACGCTACAAAAGCATAAGTTACTAGCAGAGATAAAAATAAAGCCAATAAGTTCTAAAAACACATTCTGTTTTGTTTGTTTATTTACCTCATACGTATTTCGACCTGTTTACTATTTTTTTCGCAAAATGTAATCTAATAAGTGCTGTGTTATTTCTTTGTGGCGAATACTGCTTGCAGTTGTTCTAACTTTATTGAAAATTCCACGAGTTTAGATAGTACATTCAAAACAAAACTGGACAGAAAGAAAATCACATTTCTACCGTTTTTATGGTAAGTTTATACTTACGATTAAAAAAGAAGAAAAATGGCATAAAATCTCGAAAACTGAAAACAGCTGAAACTTTATGAAGTGTTTTATTGTGCTGTTGTGCAACACTTGTTTTGCATGACCTAAAATGTTTCAGTAAAGAAATGTTGTTGGCTTTTACACTATATTGGGAATATAAAACTTTTGTATTCTTTTAAACCTTCGCATAAAAGTGTTATATTTTCAAACCCACATTAAGTATATAAACTATAGACAAATAAGCAAGAGTATCATCGAGCTCTGTAGTTTAAAATGTATATGCTAAAAGTTTTTATGTACTTGCCATAAAAGAGGATAGTTTAGGATTTATGAAATCTACTATTCACGGATATTTTCTACATGAATTGTATTGAGTTGAAAGAGGAATAATAAATATAAAGATGCTATACATGTAAAATTAGGAGTAATGACAACCATAAAGATTTAATGGTGCATAATTTTTTTTAATGTTAGGTGCAGAAATAAAAATATGCATATTTTTTTAACACATGCTTTTTATTTCTTGGCATGCTTTTTTACTATTAATCTTTTTGCTGTTATGTTTGTTTTATAGAAAGGTTAACATTGACAATGTAACTTGTATACATTTGTTTGATGCGGAACATCTATTTTAAACGGATTTTGTGGTTTCATGGATTTTAGTAAATAAATAAATTGATTATTAAAAATTATAATTGTATAGCTGAAATAAATTCAGAATTTTAGTGTATCATTAGAAAAAATAAAAATGTAATTTTACAAATGCGGGATTCGCAGTTGTTTTAATATTAATGATGAGAAATATTCTGTACTTAATTTCCCCTTATTTTTTACTTCTTATCCTGATATTCCTGGTTTTAGTGTCTGTGCTTAAAACATCCCAGTTTCAAAGGATATAATAGCGGATTTTTAAAAAAAATTGGATTTGAAAAATCGCAAACTTTAGAATTTTGATCCAATCTAAAGTTCGCGAGTATTAATCTTATTTTATTCAATAATGCAAGTAAAAATCCCAAAATTATAATTGCAGGATATATACAACGTCATACTATTTCTTTATCGAAATTCTCCTTCTTAATTCATTATTTAAGTAAAATGCCTCCTCCCATTTCATTATTTCCGCTCACCTTTTTATTCTATTTTTTTAAAAAATTTAAGTATGCAAAAATTAACATTTTGAGTTTTCCCCTTAAATTGATTTGTGAGAACTGAGAATCTATTAATCTGTTTAATAGACCGTTTGCCTTTTTGCATCTGACTTAAGAGTTCATCGGGATTTGTTTGCAACATTTTCCCTAATTTTTGTTCAGAAGCACTTGACTTTTGTGTCACTTGGATGATAATTGACTGAAACTATTTGGAGGAATAAGAAAATTATATCTAAAATATGCATAAGTACAGTAAATAAAATAGTTTTGAGTGATAACTCTATTCAAATTGATGATCAACGAAATTTTTATGCAGTAGTAATAGTAAGAGTATAAACGAATAATCCCATTGCAGAAGTGAAAACTCCCAACATTTTAAACCACAAATAAAATTCAAGATGGAAATAATTAAAATGATCAATGCACTTAGCCTTGGTTGACTGAAACGTAGTAAAACACAAAAGCGATCATTCAACAGCAAAACTGGCAACACGAAAACATAAAAACGCAAAGAAGACCTGAAACACATTTTTAAACTTATGTAATTTTTTTAGTAAATTTTATTTGAAACAGTATTTTATTTAAACAGTTATCTGAATTCTTCGTCAACAGTCGAAAAAAATTGTTTTCTAAACCTGAAATTAAATAAATTAAACACTCAAATCAAATACTATTTCAAATTGAATTACGACAAATCTCAACAAATTAATTATCTCAAATTAAACGCAAGCTTAAAATTTGTTTCCCCCTCATTGTACTATTATATATTATACTATTATTTTATTGCTAATATTTGTTCCATCAATTTTTTTCATATTTTTCTAGATTGAAAAGATTTATATCCTAAAAATTCGAAAACGAAAGATTCTTCACGAAATTCGGACTATGCACACTTTAGAAAACTTCATTTAAATTTTCTTTGAAAAAAAATGCTGTTGAAACAAAATAATATTTAATTTGCATTTTTTTTTGTAATTTTTAAGTAAATTACATACAAAGTCAATAGCATTTATTGCTGCATAAATATTAAAAGATATATACTGCTAGCAAAGTAAAATTTAAAAAAATAAAATCGAAGCAGAGTCTACTCCATCGCAATTATTAATATTATTTTTTAAAAGTTCTTGCATATTTTAAATTTTTCTCAACAGTTTACAGATTTGTAATTTTTTTTTATGCTTATTACTCTTATATGTATTAGAACTAATGTGATATATATATAGATAAGTTCNATTTACTTGATGAAATTCTGTATTCCCCGTTATGTAATACAAAAATTAAATACTTTTGTATTAATAAAAGCATTAAAACTTCATTCGTTTTCATAAAATATATTTGGTAAAGGATAAGGGTAGAGATTCTATTTTGGGAATTCAAGGCTAAAAACATGCCAATGAATAATAATTAGATTTATATTTCAAAAGAGAAGTTATTTTAAGATCTTTCACTTCCATATAAGGAAAGATTAAAAGATTTGCTATGAGTAATAAATAATTTTGATGAGGCGTAAGAATACAGAAAAAGGCAATAGTGACTGGCCTCTTCACAACTTTTAATCATCCTATAAAATGCAGGAGCAATGTTTTTGCGTGTCCTTTTTGTTGTTTATCAAGCTTAAATTAAATCCGTCAGCTTAGACGGGATATGGGTCTCCCTCCATCTCCATCTTGGAGGGGGCTGAGATGTATGCTTTCACCATCGCTACTAAATAAAAAAGATTATGCACAACATGGACTCGTTAATCATGCTGCTTTGATTATTAATTAACTGAAAAATATCGGTGTGGATCCACCGATATTACATATATATATATATATATATATATATCACTGTGGTTTCACCAATGAAAGCAGTAAGGCTCCTCTGTGTTGGCAGGCAGTCCCCTGATGATGTGCTGTCCTGTTAACACACCTATCTTAAAAGTTTTATATTTTCTGTTGTTTTCTGCTTGAATTATTTTTCTGACTTTATATATCACATGTATCATATGTACTACAACTGAGATCGTTAGGTAAAGAATTAGCACTAAGATACAGAAAACAGGTCCTTGTGTATTTAAGCATATTTATTTTCAAAATATTTTTTCATTACGGAAATAATATAACATTCATAATTCTTCAGTGAAAAAGGGAAAAAGTATTTTGACTTGAGAATTTGTTATCAACTTCGACTTTCAAAAATAGATTGATTTGAAATACTCCCACAGATTTTCCATTAAGTTCTAATTACCGAAACTCAGTATAGGAATTTTCTTCATAAAATTCCACCCAGAATTAAAAAAATAAAACTGTAGAAAGTATCGTTATACTAAAAGGGAAATATCTCTCTGTAAATAGTGATACATTTTGTGGAATTCTGTGTAAATAACTCAACAAGGTTCTAGTACCGTAAATAAAACATTTATTAAATACAATAGTAAATAACTTGCCCACCCAGGCAAGTTGACGATTTTTTAAAAGTATAGTTCTTTTACAAATTGTCCCTTGGAGAAGTATGATATTCCGTTCTTAAATACCAAGAATTAAACTGTTTCTAAAGATATGACTTCTATAACCATTTAAAAAGAACCATATTACATATTGTTTATCCTTAACGTCTACATGTATTTTGAGGATTTCCTTAAAAAATGTCTACTGTAGTTTTTAATCCTGCAATTGATTTGTTAATTATTAGTGCTCCACTTATACCTAAATGATCGGCGAATTAAAAATTCCTAGAACTTGAAGATCGTCTTTGATATGACTGTTCGGTAAGATGTAGAATCTTAAAAAAATTGATTTCACACAAGGCTCAAGTTGATTGATCAAATTATTTTTAAATGCATGTATTTATTATATTTTGCTTACTTTAAAAATCACATAAACTTTTAATTTAAACTCTCCTTCGGAATGAAAGTAATTTTAAATAAACAATGGTAGTTATAAAATATTGAACTTAACTTATTTTAACTACTTTAACCTAACTTTATTACTTTATTTTAAAAACATGCACCATTAATTATTTAGTATATTAACTAAATGAAGTAATCAATTATTTAAAAATACTTCTCCTTCTAATTTATCCTGATATATTACCTCCTTAGAAAAACTCTTCTTCCATAACCTAACCACAAACAGAAATATACCACCATAAAAACCTTGTTTTCTTTAATTTTCAACATAAAAACAAGTGCGTTGTCGTGCAACTGCATTAAAAAGTTTAACACAGTTGTCACCCTGCCAAAGTTCAAAGAGAAATTTTGAGTCATAAATAAAATAAATATTCCTGATGTTGCCCTTATTAGCTCAACACACTAGTCCCTTTTACTCCAACGTGTTTTTTATCGTTTCTTTTTTAATTTTAATGCATAAATTAACATGTATAAAACCATATGAAGCTAGCTTTAAATTTATAATAAGTAGCAAATATGTCTTATTTCTTAACAGCTTACATGATTCATATTTTGACCTTTTTAAAGTATGCGATAACGTTAATTGAAGCTACTTTTAATCAGTCTCTGAAGAATAACTCCAAATTTTCTGGCGACTGAGTTTAATGTGTATATTATCTTTTATTCGTACACCATTATTAAACAGTTAGTAAAATAGCCGTTACTTCCATCAGATTAATCCTGTTGCTTCCAACAGACAAGAGGCTTTAAGAGAGCTGTTGGAACGCTTTAGGAGAAAATGATAGTAGCTGTTTCCTTTACATTGATTGATATTCAACCAGCGGCCATTCAGATTTCTATTGTGTGTTCCCCTCCGAATCAAGATAGTATGGAACCATTGTTGAAGTGCTAAGCTGAAAATTTTATCAGTAGTAAGATGTGCCATTGTTCGATAAGCGGCGAAGCAATAAGAAGCAAAAATGATAAAAAAAAGATAAAACATTTAAAAGATTTCTTTTTCAAGCAGTCTAAAGAGGAGAAAATATTTTTATCTGAGCATTCTTTTCGTAGCAATCTTCTGTTTTCATCGAAAGCTCATCTTTCCTGTCTTTCGAACGTCATGAGCCAACACTTTCGGTTTCAGGTCTGACGAGAACAGAATTATATTATTCATTTTAAATTGTTTGATTGGAAATAAAGTTCCTCTGGCAATAGCATCCCTATAAATTCCAATATTAGTGGTTAGGAAACTAATGAATCTCAAATTTGAGCAACCTTGTCAGATGGAAAATCGAATGGTTTTTAGGAAGAATTTTGTTTGCAGCTATCAGAAAACAATTGAAATTCCATTATCTCCAGACACTGAGTATTAGTAAAGATTTTAGTACTCTGTCAATCAGGAAAATAATCCGGATATGAATTCCAAGATTCTACTCTTAAAGACACGAAAATAAGTTGTAAAAATAGCAATACTTTACTTTGCACGAAGGCTGCACAATGTCCCAATGGCGACGGTTTGGGAAACATCTCTGATCATCCGAACACATGCCCGTTACTCTCCCATTTTGGAAGAACGATGACCTGTGCGCGAATTTGAGCACTTTACAATAGAACAGTAAAGACGAGGACAGATACTAAGTGCCCTCTATTCCATCGCAGTGATCATCCATCAAACTGGTCAAAGTGATCATCCACCCGTTCGTTCATCGGTGCCAGCTATGATGGAAAACGAATTAATAAAAACGTAGTTGTACCGCTTATTAAGGAATCTTATTTCCATGAGTGTTTCAAAGAGACTTGTTTGATTTAACAAATTTAGAGGTTACACAATAAAATCAGTCTTATTTCGTTTCTATTAAAGGAGTTGGGAACGTCAACTGTTGTGCCACAAACTATATAAGTCTACTCATTTTTTTGCTATTTACTTACAAACAGATTCATTCATTCACTAATTTTCCGATTAATTAATTCGTCAGTACGCTGCGCATGTATTGCCAATTTAATATTTATTCATAAATAAAAGTAACAATTTCATTTTAAATGTCTCGGAAAACTGTGCCAATTTGGTTCACAAGCATCACGAAACTGTCTTCAACTAGAACACAAATAAATAACATTGAATCCTGTAAATGTCGTATTAGAGCAAAAAAGAACTAGAAAAACTAGAAAAGATCTGCAGAAGACAGATAATGATCCATTTCTTTAATGTCAGAGTGGGGGATATATTTTTTTAACGGATAAGGTTTTGACAAGGGCACTGGCATGTGACTTGAAAGATCCGATTAAGTATGTACTACTGGTATACTTGAGGGCTATATAGATTCAGAGAAGTGTATAGTGTTTTTCCTTTTTGAAAGATCCTATTAAGTGATAAGCAGCATGGTTTTTGTTACGATAAATCTACCATCAAAGAGTTGAAATTAGTTGTCGATAGAGTTAAAATGACTAAATATTAGGGCAAGTATACCATGTGTGTGCTTTTTTTTATCAAAGGGACTTTCCATTCAGTAAAATGAGATAGTGTGTAGTATAGTCGGTGGTTGTTAAACTCTTAAAACTGCTCCAGAGCCTTAACATTTCTGTAAGAAATTTTCTTACAGATACATACGTGACAATGAAAGTGAGAGCATCATTCTTTCTCTCAGCCAACAATTACCCCGGGAATCGAATGTTTGCCAAGGCACAAACATTATGGTTATTTATAGAGAATATAATTTTACCGATGTTTTGAGGTCGAAATGTTCCGAAAATATCTTTTGTCGCTGAATTTTGGGACCCTTCTTAGAGCTAATATAAATTATCTTGGTTCTCAAGCCACAGAAGTTCTAAAACATATTGCAATATGGGCAACAGAAAATCGTCTAAATTTTAGTTTTTCAAAAACATATGCTATTGTTTTCTCGAAAAATTCTAAACCAATTGTTTAGAAGCCAACAATTAAACTTAGGTTTCCGATTATAACAGAAAGACAAACTATTGCTTCCTTGCATTTTAAGTTACTCTCGCAACCTTCATTGTTACCGTATTTAGTCCTTATGAGATCAAGTTATGAGATTAAGTTCCATATTAAAATGACTGGAGTGGCAAGATTTATTTGGGCTTGAAATTAGATGTTTTTATCTATAGTAAGGAAAAGTATACGGGAGAAATTATGAGGCAGAATAATTATTACACGAGTAGAGGAAATTTTATACTAGAAAGTATAAACTGTAAATTGAAACCGTTTGATTGAAAGAAACCCGCTCCTCGATCACCTATAAAGCAACGTCAACTGATACACTGAACAAGCTTGCGGGGATATAGCAGCTAGACCTGTTACTGGAAAATTTGACATAGACATCGACAGTCTTTTTCCACCAGCACTGTTAGGAAGTTTAACAGCCACAATCATGTCTACCTAATAAACATCATACCGAAGTATTATGGCTTCAAACTCTCAGAAAATCTTAGTATTGAAAGTTATTTTGATGGCTCAAGAATCCAATGAACTGGAAGAATCAACTAAACTGCTCCTAATGTTCATCTCATGTTGTTATTACATTGCGATAATCCCTTTACTATCAGCATTGTTATACATCATTTTTAATTAAGTAATTGAAATTCTACATTAATTATTCAATTAGCGTATACTTATGTATAATACCTAAAACGTATTATCATTCATCGTAAGCTATCATCATTGTTATACAACATTTTCAATTAAGTAATTAAAATTCTACATTGATTAATCAATTAGTGTATACTTATGTGCTGTATTATACCTGAAACGTAGTCATTGTAAACTATCATCATTGTTATATAACATTTTCAGTTAAGTAATTGAAATTCTACATTTTCAATTAGCGTATACTTATGTACTGTATAATACCTAAAACGTATTATCATTCATCGTAAACTATCATCATTGTTATACAATATTTTCAATTAATTAATTGAAATTCTACATTGATTATTCAATTAGTGTATACTGATGGGGTGTATAATACCTAAAACGTATTATCTTTATAAATATTGAATCGTAATTGTTATAATATTAGTTCTTGTTATAATATTAGTTCTTGTTTCATATGCGACAGAAACCTAAATTGTTGATTCTTGCTGATAAATTTGAATTGCTTGGTTAAATAATTTACCTTTAAAATTTTTTTTTGTTGCCTAAAATATGTTAAGGGGAACTTTTGTGTACGATGATTCTTATGTACGAATCTTTTATGTACTTTCTATCTCGCTTCTTTTAACTATATTACAAATCTCTACAAATCAAATCTATCACTTGTACTGAATTTGTTGTTTCGCTGATTTTCTATCATGGTACTTGATTTTGATTTGATAGGGTTTATCATTTGAATAAACATTCTAGGGGCGATCTTCTTGCATAAGAGAATGAATTTAGAAATCAGGGTATGGCTGTTATTCTTTGAAATAGTTGAGATATATAAAATAATGCTAAGAACTTTCAAACCCATTTATATTGCTTTTCCGGCCTTTTACACCCTCAGATCATTTTTAAGTTTTCTCTTTTTGTATAGTTTCTATGTTTATACACTTGCACTTAAGATCTTTTATGTACTCTTGGATGCGCACTTTGAAAATGGGTTGAGTTAGTCTTTGAATTGACATATCTAATAATAAGTTTAGTTTGAAATCATTGTGTATGTAAATTTAGTTACAAAATATGTGACTAGACCTTAGGCTGGCTTTTCAATAACTTTTCTCAACACTCAGGGAAAAAGATTCGTGCTGGAGCTTTTAATTAAAATAATTTGTGTTTTTTTCATGCATTAAAATCTACACAAAACGTAATATGAAATAATTTTAACTTTATTCCCAATTTACTCTATTTTTACATTCATAAATGCCTCTTTGACACCTGAATTTTTATTCACATAAAGCAAATCTTGTTCAGTAGATGATGGTTAATTTATTATTGGAGAAAATATCAAAAAGACAGTACAACAGAACTGTATACTCAACTTGTAGTTTAAATTTCTGATTCAGACGAGAAATAAAATCAGACGCAATGTTTATTATTAAAAAGTATAAAAATGTACGAGAGAACACCTGTCCGAGACAGATACTTGCGAAGAATTGTTCTTTTAGCCAAACCATTTTAAGTAAAAGAAGAATTTGACATTTCCTTGAAATATGACTTTCCCTTATTTTACCGAAACGAAATTGCCTTTTATTTGAGATAAGAATGAAAATAATCATTTTTAAAGGGAATTTCAAGAATTTTTTAAATTGAAAATGCCATTTACAGATAATAAATATCGATTTTTATCATTAATAGTTTTGAGAATAAGGGAAGAAACTAGTATAAAGATGAGATTTAATATTAGCAAAATTTATGGTCATTATATTGATTGAAGATTTGTTCCTTTTTTTAATGCGTAAAAAAATTTAAATTACAAATAGTAATTACTATTCACTAGACCGAGTTAAACGAAAATATGTTCTAGGAATTGTTTTGTAAAACCTAAACTAATTTTTTAATCGCAAAATAATATGAGTTAGAACGTATTAAAATTTTATTCGTTGAAAAATAACTTATTTTTGTCTGATTCAAAGAAAAGAATACATAATCTATAGTACATAGATTTAAACATAATAATAGTAACAATAAACGTAATAATGTAAATAGATAAATATAAATAGATAAGTAAAATTTAACGATCTTATGATCACAACTGAAATAGAAATGAAACATGAAATCCGATGAAAATGTGAAATATTTCGATAAAAATGATTTTTAGAGGAACAAAAGAAACAATTATGTATATGGGTTTCTAAATCATTTAAAAGGAATTTTAAGACTCTTTAGATTTAGAAGGTAAGAAAATTCAGAAATTATGACATAAATTTTGTTTGAGAAATAAAAGTTCTTAAAAAAATTACATTTTATTCATTTTAAAACTAAATATCAGTGATTTAAGTAAGATTTTTAAATTACGAGTTAATTTGTACAAAAATTCAGGCTAGACCAAGTGATATTAATCTCCTTTTCGATACATAAGAATTAAACTTACCATACTAATTTTAAAACGGAATTGCTACAAATAACTGAATACATAATGTTTTTAATTTGCTTTTCATTTTGCTTTTAGATTCATATATAACAATAATGACAAAATTACATGCGATTCAGTTCTGTGGAACGGAAAAAAGAAATTGCAAAGGAAAATGGAATTGAACATATCATTTTACATTAAGTTTTTACTTTTTATTTTATTTTACTATAACATCTTCATGAATTTTATCGCATAGTGTTTAAAAATTTTTCAATGCTAATTTTTTTAAATTTTTATGATTTATTATTTGATTAAATTTCAATAAATATTACATCGCTTTCAATACAGTTAAATGAATGTAAATGTAAAGGTTTTGCACTTTAAAGGGGAATCTTTTTCTTTCTCAGTAGATTGCATTTTTTCAAACATTTTGTCTTGCATGATGATTTTATATATATTTTATATAAGTTGCTTGGTTTTATATTTATTTTTTTCATATCACTCATCTTGTTTGGAATTACGGTATAATTTAAATACATGCTTTTATTACATGTATAGTTTTTCCAGATATGCTTCTAAGGGATAAAAAGTAGTTCATTCTTACATATGAGAAACTAAACGTAGGAAAATAATTTACTTAATATAGAAAAATATATTTATATGAAATATATTTATATGAAATATATGTCACTGATTTTCGGATAATAGGATAAAATAATTAAATTGCTAAAACTCAAATAAATGTTGAACTGCGCAATAAATTGTCTAGAAATGGAATCAATAATATCAGAAGTAAATCCATGGTGAACAGTGATAGCTTTAAGTTATAAAAGCTCTTCATTAAGAAGATAATTTTTAGAACAAATTTTAGAAGAACGGTAAAAAAGTGCTCGCAAGGTAACTATTTCTTGGCTAAGGGGATGGGATGAAAGATTATGAGGAGAAAGAGAAAGTGCAAACGGTTTCCAACAAACAGTAGTGAGAAATTCCTTGCATTTATGAGTTATAGGAACTTCTTATAAGAAAGGTAAACATATATAATTTTTTTATTCATACTTCAATATTGGAATTCATAATTGAATATTGGAATTCATATTGAGAGCACAATCAATGCCCATCAATAATTTAGTTAAATATACGCATGCAAAAACACACGCAAAGGTATTTAACCAATCGGGATAAAGAAACAAGTTTGAGCAAGAAAATAAAAAGAAAGGTGATAAACAGGAATGAGGGGGTTT
This sequence comes from Parasteatoda tepidariorum, assembly GCF_043381705.1. Lineage (NCBI taxonomy): Eukaryota > Metazoa > Arthropoda > Arachnida > Araneae > Theridiidae > Parasteatoda > Parasteatoda tepidariorum. Next base: position 32,398,009 of record NC_092205.1, read on the forward strand.
TTCGGGAGGCCCAGAGATCATACGACGAAATTTGGTTTCCAAACAGTGAAAAAGGGCTGATTATAGAAATAAATGCTTAGAATATATTTCTAGAATCAGCCCTTTCTTATGCCCCCCAGGGGACCCTTTATTTAGTCATATGCCCCCTAGGGCTCCCGAAAACCCCCTCGCACCTGTTAATCACCTTTCTTTTTATTATCTTGCTCAAACTTGCTCCTTTGTCCTGATTGGTTAAATACCTTTGCATGTGTTTAGCTGTTTATTTATGCCATGATAATGAGGAGAAAGAGAAAGTGCAAATGGTCTTCAACAAACAGTAGTGAGAAATTCATTGCATATATGAGTTATAGGAACTTTTAAGAAAGGTAAACACACATTATTTTCTTAATCAAACTTTAATATCGGAATTCATAATATTGAGAAAACAATCGATTTCCGTCAATAATTCAGTTAAATATATTTCTAGAATCGGCCCTTCCCCACTGTTTGGAAACAGTAACATCCCCTAGAAGATAATGTTTTGAACAAACTATTCTAATAATGGTGGATGCCTGAAATTGTTTTTAATTTATTAATTTTATTTTGAACACATTATGTTAAAGAAATACACACTTTGTATGTTAAAGGAGAAGTGTTAAATTGTACGCTGATTTAGTTCAAATTGGCTCTATTTTCCAGTAGAGGTTCTGCGAGCACCAAAATATCGAACAGTGCTGCGTTAAAATAAAATTTTAACTAAAAAAGAAGCATTGTTGAAATATATCCCTTCGCTTTAAAGTTGCTATCTTAGAGTTATTTTAGTTGCACTTAATTTAAAATATTTCTGTCGATTCTCAATTCATTTGGGAACAATCCCTTTCTGGATTGGTTGGATCCAGTGTTGCCAATTTGTTTGTTTGTGATGTAGTGAAAGTGAGAAAAAACTGCTACTGTATTTTGAAAAGCAGATAAAATGAACGCAACCTACTCTTTCACTTTATTATATATTTTCACTGCACTTCCGAATGAGAATACAAGAGTTACAAAAACAAAACTGCTCATGTTTTGTAGCTGACGCTGTTGCCAGACCAAAATCTAATAAATCGTTTGCTTTTTCTCATCCGACAGGTTTCATTTTCAGGGGGAAAAGGGGGAGAAAAGTAAATAGAATTATGGAATGTGATTCCTTCTCTTTCGCAATTTATTCTTTCGAAATTCTTAGTTACATGTTTTTGCTATTTTTGAAATCGGAATAAAATAGTTGCTGTAACAAGTTTGAGAGATTTTTCAGACGAAATCATTTGATGTTTCGAAGATAAATAAATAAATCAAAACTGCGAAATGGTGTAAAGAGTTCAAGAAGTTATAGTTCGAAAAATGCTAAAAAGCTACGTTTTATTACTGTTTCATCGATCTTCTCTGACAGTCAAAATTTTAAACTCGTACGAAATTTTCAAATTTAAAGATATTTCAGTTCAAGAATAATGAATTATGGAACACCTGATTTTGTGCGCTCAAGGTCATAAAATTTATTATTTTATATTTTATTTACATCGATGAAGAAATGTAATATTTAAGTTACGAAATCCAGGAAATTCTATACATACGGAAATATTGATGCTAGAAAAAGAATGATAATAAAAAAGACATTGTGACAAATTACAAGGTATATTCCTATGCATCTGAACCTATAATTATTTATAGCTCTCCAACATAAAAAAGCTATATTTATACTTCTTTATTGTTTAGATAGTTATTTTAAAAAAGCATATGTTTTTATATAAAACATCGCTTATTCAACGCATATTTTATATAACATAAGCTGTTAACGGTTGTATAGATTTTTAAGCATTAGCAAAATGAAATAGAAAACTAAGTCGAGTAAAATTAAAATTCGTGGAATTTTGGATCTTTTAAAATAATAAGCCATTTTTTTTGAAAAAGGCGCACATCTTCCAATTATGGCCAAGCATCTAGGCCTGTTTTTAGGGCCCTATATATATTTTTTATTAATTTTGACACCAGAGAGACGACGTGAGCAGCGCCTGAAATGGTATCTCACTCTCCAAACTTCTACGCATCAATCAATGTTAGGACTTTTAGAGAAGGAAGATTTAAGTGACCCTTACTGAATGCACACGCCGGTTGCTTAGATAGCTGCCATTGAATTTAACAACCCGCAGCTCTTAACAATAGTGTGAGGAATGTCTTAAATGATTCTGCATTTCTTTGACGCTAGCCACAAGCTATTTGCGTTAAACTATCTAAGAACATTTTTTCAAAATTTGTTTACGGAAAATTATTTTTATGTTATTTTTTAAAACTTCACGAATTCTTTCATGGTGTCGCAGATAAAAAGAAGGAAACAAAATGTTAAATGGTTGTAGTTATTTGGATCTGAACGGTAGCATTTTCAATTGTGCCGCCTTTGCAACTTTCCAAAAATGCATCTGCTTTACTTACCAATGATAAGCTCTTTTCGTTAGACAATCTAATTTTTTTTAAAACTTTGTATGATGATAGTTGTTTAGTTGAAACTTTACGAACTCATTCACGGTGTTGCAGATAAAAAGAAAGAAAGCAAATGTTAACGGTTGCTGCTACTTACATGAAATGAAATAATAAATAGAAAGCTGCATAAAATTGAAATATATAAAATTTAATAACCCTTACTATTATATTTTGTTTCAATAATGGAATTTTAAAAACTTGTACACACGATGGGAGTATCGATTTATAATGTTTTAATATATATGATAATCACAAACATTTTTTTAAAAAAAAGTTTCTCCCATTGTATTGTAACAAAACAAAATCTGCTTTCGTTAGAAAATCTTTAAATAGTTCGCGTAACTAGCTCCATAAGATATAGCAATGTCTGGGCTTACGTCACTTCACTTATTTGTTCACTGATAATCCATCAATGATCAATGAGTTGCAGATATGAACCAATAGCAATAAGTTTCTATTGAGATGCGAACATGAATCGTCCAATAGGAATGTTGCGAATGACAATTGATTTATTTATTCCGCTCAGTGATACAGTTCAGCTTATGGCTTGAACATCTCTATTTCAAAGCGGAACACGTTGCTAGAAACTTATACTTCACAAATGTTTGAATTGTAATGCGAACAACAAATAGTGATTTTAATTATAGTTAATATGCTAAGACGAAATACTGATTCAGAGTCTTTTCATTAGATAACATATTTTCCTACTTATAATTTAATGATTAAAAAGATATTATTTTTATGATTTGACATACAGAGAATTTGATATTAACATCCCTTAATAAATATTTTTAGAAAGCAGATCAGAAAAGAAGTCGAAAGGGAATCCATTACATATTAGGGGTCACAAATCAATGTTTAATTCAGGTTAAAGCAAAATAGATCTTGAAATATTTCGAATCACTAGTGAGCAGTTGAATCATTAGGGATAAAAAACATTAAATAAGATAGATTTTCTGATGAAAAGTGAAAATGTTTCGAAATAACACCTTTCAACTCGTCTCCGTTTCTTCTGACAATCAAACAGGTCTTGATGTTTTTACACCCATCTTCCTCGCAGAGGGTCATTAGATTTCTACTAAAATTTTCCAAGCTTAAATATTAATTTGCTACATTGAAGTCTAATGTGTAACTTTCTTTTAAACTTAATTTTTAGCAAGAATTATAAGATATATACTAATATTGGGAATTACGAAATAACATTCAGGAAATGAGTTTCTTATTATTTTTACAAAGAATAAACAATATACCACTAAAACAATGTAATACGCTATTAACAATACGCAATTAAAAATACCAATTAACTCTAAACTTATAAAATAGAGTAAGCTTTTGTCTTATGTAATTACAAGTTTAGCTTTGGTATTTATTTTCCTCTTTTATTTTTATTTAACATATTTCGAAGTTAAGAGAAATTTTTGATAAGTAAACTAAAATAATTACAAGTTCATGTAAGACTTTCAACTAATAAAGTCATACTTAAATCTGAATGAAAAGTATGCAAACACAATAACACAATAAGTAAAATTCATTTTCCAAGCAAATTTATACATTTAAATCACGAAGTGCAATTAGAATTTTTAAAAACGAACAATCATAAACGTACATATGTTTCAAGAAAATTAATCAAAATATCTGACAATGAAATACGACAATAAAGAGAAATGGATTGTGGGATAAATCAATAAATCATCAAACGAGTTGATTAGTTGGTGCTTGTAAATACACAGGAACACATAATTTGGAATGAAAAATTATATTTGGCGAACTTTTCAGCTGTCGTTTTTCCTTATCCGAAAACAAGTTAGAAATGCAAATTCTTAAAGAAGCAATAACCAGTTTACGTTCTTTATGCAAATCTGGCAACATACGAGATGTTTAATTTTAGGAAATTTCGTGGTCTTCCAGCGGAGAAAATAAATGAATCACGCGAATAATACAGCGTTTAAAGAGGTGTTAAATTCTTGTCTAAAAGTCGTTAGGCTTGCTACCTCATTTAAATTGCTGTCGTCTGGTTATTACTATGGAGCAAGTATTTACTGAGTTATTTAAGAACGATAACTGAGAAATGTGTATTTTACATTAAATTTTCATTTAAATTCTAAATCAAAGGATACAAGATTTAATTGAATTTAATTCAGCCATCAACGCAATGCTTCGAGTTTCATTGGAACTTATAAAATGTGTTTAAAGTTTGCGCACAGGTTTATTCGAAGTTACTTATGCCCTTTTTTAAAATTATTGTGAATTGCAAAGAAGGAAAAAAAATTGCCATATGTGTAAAAAAAAATTTCGAGCATGGTACTTCTCCATTACTATTTTATTGCCTTTATGTCAGCTCACTTTGATAATAAACCCCCGTAATTGTTTCTTTTCTTAAATTGTTTGTTTGTTAAATACCAACCATTGTTAACCATTGTTTTTTTTCTTGAATGTCAATATTTTCAACAAAAACAGAAGACATTTTTCAAATAATACAGACAATTATTATAGTTCTATGTAAAACCATTCTGTAAATGAGATAATGGCATCGAAGGGAACAATTGCCTGGATTTAAAAAAATAATAATACTTGGAAAAACAAAAACTATTCAACCTCAAGAATATAGATTTTGAAACAATAAAAAGAAATAAATGAGAAGTAATTTTGCATCCAATCGAATCTTTATAACAATTCAAATAGCGAATGGTTTTCATCTAATTTATAATGAGTTTTTTTTAATTTTTACGAATTTATTTCAATATTAATGTTAAGATGTCTTGCAAAATCTAATATCTCTTTCTCTATTTTTTAAGCGTGAAATCAAATTTAGCACGAGAATACGAAATAAAAATTTCGAGAGAGATAAATAAATGTCTAAACAATAATGGAGGAATATTATTAAATTAATTTAAATAACATTTTTGATTTAAAGCAATTTTTTTCTTTCAACATTTAATATGCTTAAAGCAAGATAAAAACCTTTTGAAAAAATTTCCAAAAAGACGCTTAAAATTTTAAAAACATTTTGAGCAAATTGCAGATTGGAAAAAACTCGTATCAATTAAATAATAAAAATGGCTCCTTAAGTATGTCAAATTTCAACTTCGTTGATGAATTTCACTGAGAAGCAGATCGGCTCGCATGTTATTTTTTACAACAAGCTTAATAGTTAATATTTCTAAAACTATTTATAGAGTGTTAATTTTCTTACTCCCGGTACATTTATCTACATTTTATCATCATTTTCCAGTTTTTAAGTCTTATTTTTTTTGTACAGCAAAACAAAGTGTAATGGAAAAAAAGAGATGAGTGAGAAAAAAAAATTGTGAAAAGTACTTAAAATTGCAATAGCATTCAAAGTTACTAGAATTTAAAAAAAATATTATAAAAAAATATTAACTTTCCAGCACAATAAATTTCAACTCTTTAGTTTCATTTCTGCGGTGGCATTTAATGCAGAATTTCACTCATATCTGAACTTTCGTGCTATGTTAATACAAATTGAGTTTGGATTTCTAAACAGTCTAAAAATGGCCAATAACTTTTATTTTTAAACTGATATTATTATTAAAAACCATTATTTTATGTTTCAATTTAACAATATAAGCTAAAGTTTAGGTTATATTAGTATGTTGTTGTAAAATTGTTATCAATGAAATATAGAAAAATAATTGCGTTTCAGTAACTTTTATAAGTCATTTTGAGCTCATTAACCAAAAAAGAAAAATAAAAGGGAAAAAGGCCACAAATAAAGTTTTTAAGACAAAAAGTCTGAAATGTATCTGTAAGATAGCATAATATGCTGCGGTAATTGCTTATTTCTAAGGTCTTTATTCTAAGTTCTTTAGATCTTATTCTATTTTTCATAATTTTGAAGAAAGAAAAAAATAACGATATATACGATATACGCATTAACAATGGATTTATCAAGTGAAATCAATTATCATGTAAAAGAAAAAAAGTCCTTAAATGCACCATTTAAAAAAAAAGCGAAAAAACTTATTTTAAGCGATTGTAAGTGCATATTTCTCTAAGTTTAATATGGAATTTAAATATTTTGTCTAATAATTTATCTGGAATATCAATTTTCTTAACTTAGTAACTCATGAAGTAACAGTAAATATTTTACATATTAACAAACGATATTAAAATTAGTTTTCCAACTAAATAGCCAAACATCTTTAAATCTTTCATTATAATATCAAATTATTTTACTTCTTGAAAAATATTATTTTTATTTGTAAACAACCAACAAGTTCGTCTAGTTATACTTCTAACGATCTTATGGGACAATTTAAAATTATGAATCTAAACAGAGAAGGTTTAACTACACTCATTTTTATGAAAGTTACTGCCCTAAGAAGGAATTGTTAGAATAAAACGAAATTGGAAAGTCTTATTTTTAAAATCAATTTCACAGGAACTATTTGACCCATTTCGCTCCAATTTTGAATTTTGCTATTGAAAATTGCATTCTTCGAAATGAGCAATTATATGCCTTACAACTCAAATTTTTTCAACAATTATTAAATAAAATAATAAAAAATAACAAACATTTACTAAAGGTTATGTTTTGCCTGGAATTATCTTTAAATAAACGAATTTTTTACTTATACACCAAAATAGTCTCGAGTATTCGCTTAAATAGTTCTCGAGATATGGTACTATATATATAAGAAGGTGCAATATATATATATATAGTACTATATATAGTACGAGATATACGCAATAAGGTAAAGTTTAGCATTAAGGGGTCCAAACTTTGGATCGCTCTCCTGACCAAACTGTTGAGACCATATTTCCAAGACTATGGATATCCCTTATATTTTGAGAGTCAGAAATCTAAATCCGACGAAAAAAAGGTATGTTATATAAAGGTATGTTATTCAGAGAACGTATGGTTTTGTGTCTGATTTCTTAACCTAAANGATCCGGCGGAACAAGCCAAGCTTTATTAACTTTAGATTTGCGGATAGAAAATAATTCCGCATGTGGGGCCGTGTTTCCAGAGGCTGGGAGGGAAGTATCTTCTTTTGCCAACTGATCAGCACGTTCGTTGCCAAAAAGACCCACGTGTGAGGGTATCCACTGAATATGGATTTCACGGGAGGCTGAGAGGGAATTAATTAAACGAAGTACAGAGACCCCAGCCCGGTTCGTTACTCTCTCCTAATTGTTCAGGTGCTGAATACAGCGACAAGACTGTCCGTGAAGATCCAGACATGAAGTAACAGTAAATATTTTACATATTAACATATGATATTAAAATTAGTTTTCAAACTAAATAGCCAAACATCTTTAAATCTTTCATTAATAAGATAAAGTTAATTTATTTTTTGGAAAATATTATTTTTATTTGTAAACAACCAACAAGTTCGTCTAGTTGTACTTCTAATAATCTTATGGGAGAGTTTAAAATTATGAATCTAAACAGAGAAGGTTTAAATACATTCATTGTTGTGAGAGTTACTGCCCTAAGAAAGAATTGTCAGAATGAAACGAAATTGGAAAGTCCTATTTTTAAAATTCGAATTCACAGGAATTATTTGACCAATTTTCTTTAAGTTTTGCCATTAAAAATTGCATTCTTTAAAATGAAGCAATTATATGCCTTACAACTCAATTTTTTTCGACCATTATTAAATAAAATAATAAAAGACAATATATATTTATTGAAAATTATATTTTGCCTGGAATTATCTTTAAATGAATGAATTTTACACTTGTATGCAAAAACAGTCTCGAGTATTAGCTTAAGAAGTTCTCGAGATATAGTACTAGTACGAGATATATGCAATAAGGTAAAATTCGCATGAAGGGGTCCAAACTTTGGACCGCACTCCTGACCTAACTGTTGAGACCATTTTTCCAATACTGTGGATACCCCTTATATTTTGAGAGTCAGAAATCTAAATCCGTCGAAAAAAAGGTATGTTTATTCAGTTAAAGTACGGATCTGTGTCTGATTTCTTGACCTAAAATATCGTTTGCCTTAATTAATTTTCACGTTTGAGATCATTCGTACTATTAAGAGTAAGTCCAAGAACGTGAAGATCCGATCATTAGATCAAAAATTATTCAGGGTGGCAAGTTTATTCATTGCGCATTGCACATCGTTTTATCTTATTATGAAAAGTAAACCTTAAACACACTACAAAGAAACTTAAATGCAGTAAAAATAGCTCAATACGCAAAGTAATTTTGTTTATATGGTTATATTTTGAAGAAAAATGAATTAACTCATTTTTTCTTAATTTCATGTAAGAATTAAATAATTTTTTTTTATGCCTTAACAATAGATTTGCCAACTAAAATCAGTTTTTCTCTTATAAATTGATATAACCCTTCAATGCAAGCCTAAAGCACTCCAGCTATTATGAATTATTTATATGCGGAGTGTTTATAACTGAATTTTAGGTTCTAATTAATACTAATTTCACGGAAAAAGGCAAAAAACGAAAAAAAATATTTATTTACTTATTTATGCGTCAAATAAAACTTCTTTCCATGCCGAAAATTTCAAATGCCTTAAAATTTTTCTTTAATGGATCAAATTATTTCATTTTAAATATTAAAATTTTTGTATGCATTAACAAAACGCAAGAATTAAATAAAGGAATAACAAGGACAATTGCCTAATACAAGAAGAATTCTTTAAATTTTTATAGCACAATAAAGAGATGACTTAAATAATAATTCTAAGAACAATGAGTACTAGTAAAAAAATAATTTTAGTAGCACGCATTTCGTCGTTATGTAGTAGTAAAGAAAACGCTTTACTACACTTTAAAAGAAAGTTTGACTCTAAAAAAATTGTTTTTAAAAAACCTCTTCCATAGCATTTTCTTGAAGTAAAAGACAATACAAAATGTGAAGGATTCAGTTTCACAGCGTTGTTCTTATTTAATTTCTTTTCCTCTCTTCCTTTTATTAAAGATCTTTCAGATGGAGAAAAAGCTCTTGAATTTCCTTTATTCCGTTTGAAGAAATAAACTTTTATATTCACTTTCCAACAAACTTCGCAAAACAATTTTATTTATTTTTTACTTTTTTTATTTTTTAAATTGCTTTGGTCTTTTGCTTGAAATTCAGTAGATACGCAATTATTTTTTTATTTTAATTTCACGTAAATACGGATAATATAAGTTTTTACTTAATTATTATCATTTTTCTTGTGGACGTGGAAATTTTTATCTCATTTTGAGAAAAAAAAAGGAATTTGAAGACAAATACGCATGGAAATTACTTGTTAATTTCGATAAGTAGTTTTGGATTAAGTTGCTTAATAAGTAATTTGTCAAATTTTTGCTATTTTGAGCTAAGTTGTAATAATTGGCTTATAGCAATTCAATAGATGTGGGGTGATGGGTTCGCCGCTCATCGTAAAATCAAGTTTATTTCATTTTATTATCTGTTTGTCTTTAATCAAATGCGATTTTACTTATTTTTGAAGTGAACTGAGTTAAGAATTCTGACGTCATCATATTTTTAGAATTGTATAAATACCAGCATGCATATGGCAGCCTACCAGTATTTCTCCCATCACCTGCTACGATGATGTTTCTTGTAATTCAAACCAACTTGTATATAATGTAAATATGTTCAATAAAAATATTAGTATTACAAAGGAGCCATCCTCGCTTACTTTAATGGTGACCCGGACGTCTGACGATACAAGGAACTTTTATTTTTCATCTTTCCTGTTTTTGCTTCTTGAATTATTCTTGGATTAATAGGAAACTGCAACTACGGCGGAATCGTCTGCAGTAAAAAATTCCCATATTCAATATCTCTGATCCGCACCTGTGGTTCCACATGGTCGAAGCAACTTTCCAGCTTGCGACACCGAAGCCGATTACAGAGAGCAAAACAAAGTTTAACTACTGCCTCAGATACAATAGATGCATTAATATTTCAATTAATTAGATGGTGGTACTTTCTATGGCATAGTATTTTGAAAAATTTGAAATGTATTCGTGAAGCTTGTTAATTAAATTGAGTCGGTAAGACATATATCAATAATGCTAAAACGGACCTTTTTCGAGGTACATTTTCTTAAAAACTATTTATAATATCTCTTAGAAATTTAAAATAAAATATTAATTAAAAAGTTTTGAAAAAATAATATTTGAAAGCTTGAAAAAAAACTCCTTCTAACTCCTTATAAGCATTATAATCGTGTGAGCTGATGAAGAGGTTATATCTTTTCCTTTTTTTTGTTTTGTTTCCCGGCGCTTTAATATTATTTCTTTAATTTCTTTTAAGTAATTTATTTTAATAATATTTTTTATTTTTCTCTTTTCATTAGTCTTTCATTTTTAAATGTTTCCTGTATGTTTTTAACTTATATATGCATGCTGACGATTGCAGAAATGGAGGGAGATGTTGTTTGAGCTTTAGTTTCAAAATCCTTTTCTTTTGCTATGAAATATCAATTTGATTGTCATATGTGTTTAAAACATTTGATTATTTATGAAACCTAAAAGTGTCTGAACATTATATAAACTGTAATGCAAAATGCTTTATATTTAATTATAATTTTGTTGACATTTCCTCCTGAAATGCGAAAAATAATTTTTAATAATTTATTTTTTATTCTTATTTTATTAAACAATAGTCGAAAAATTCTGAATTTTAAGTATACAATTTCTGCATTAATTTATTGAATGTAATTTTATAAGGCAAAATACAAAATTTTAACACAATGGGCCGTACAAATTAATTATTAATACTAATTGTTACATAAATTTTAAATAAATGAATCTTTAAAAATCTGATTACTGAAAAATCATTTGGCCGATTTTATTCAATGTCTAATTTTATCGCTTAAAATATAGTCTGCACTAATTAACTAACATGCTAAAGGTTAGTCCCTTGAACAATTCAGTCTGAGTACGTGAAAATCCGATCATTAGATCAAAAGATATACAGGTTGCTCCGTTATACTTTTTTAGCTTGCACCCTGAGCTTAGGTCTTTATATGGAGCAATTGAGTTTTTGTACCCTAAGCTTGTTTCACGAATTTCGAATAATTGTCACGCTCCTCATTTCGGTGTTTTAGTTCCTACAAAGGCTTTCTGATTTGAGCTCTAAACTGCTCAGCCCGTTCGGTAAACATTTTAGTCCACATCCAATTTATGGAAGTCCTTTTAACATGAGTGCTAGTGTTGTCATCTTAGCAACATGGGTACATCCCGTAACAGTGCCACAGCGTAGGATGGTCAGTTTAATTTAATATTTACGCTGCCCAAATTAGTGTATTAGATGTAGGCGTTGAACTTACTGTAAATTTGGATCTATGTTCCTAGTCTATATCATATGAAATGAACATAGACCATAATTCTAACGGCATCACTATACATTGGCATCCAAATAATAATTTAAAAATGGTGTGTTACATAAGCTTAATAGATGTTGCATACTTTTCTATTTTATAAAAAGAACTTTGAAATGGCTCATGTCAGAAGAAAAAAAATGAAAAGAAAAATCATTCACAAACTAAAGACGTGGGTTTTAATTTTTATTCACTTAATGAAATTTAATTGGACTACGTCAGTAGACGTCTTAAAAAAGAAAAAATGACTCATACCGATAATGAATCGTTAATTTTAATTCTGAAATTTACAGCAAGAAATGTCTTTTAAAGAATGAATACATGTCAAATTATCATGTTTACATAAACTCATAAACAAAATAATATTAATCTTTCTACACTTAGCAAAGAAGAGGAATTAAATTTGCAGCATAGTGATTTTTTAGCTGTTGAGCCTATTTAATTTAAACAGACGAGGAACGTTGGCAACTAAATATCGATCAAATCTTTCTTTTTAGGAAATATCTAATTTAAAGAAAAGTGTAAAGCCCTCGAGGTAAAATTAAATGCCTTAAAATATTACGGAGAGGAATATTTTGAGCAAATTTTAAATTTATATTTTCATTAATAATTTGTTTCACACTTTCCCGCTTCTTTTGAATTCTTTGGGGGAAATACTTTATACTTTGGAGAAAATAGATTGGTTATTATAAATTAATTTTCTTAGTTGCTTTATAAATATATATTGCCTCTGTAAAAGTTTTTGCTATTACGCTCGAATAGTTAGACGTCTAGGTTAATTTAATTTCCTGTTATACTAAACTAAGCTGAAGATATCTTTATGTAAAATATTTCTAAAAACTGGATTGCTACATTATAAAAAATTACTCTCATTTTAAGGAAAATATAGCTTAAAAGGGTTAAAAATATTTTTTTTTAAAATTCAATATTGCATTTTTTGAAAGTTATACTTCAAAGAACAAAACGATTAATATAGCTTTTAATTTTTTTTTGACTTACAGATGCTGTAGTACTTTAAGTAATAAAGATTTGTATTGGATGAGTTTAATCAAAGAAAGTATTTGGATGACATATTTGAAGAAAAATTGAAATTTCCACGGGAAAGATTTTAATTTAGCCGTATATACCTACACACTAATGACATATTAGGTCAAATCGGAGAGTTATCTTTTGTATTTTCGGAATAAATTAAAGTTTCAGGTGAATTTGGCAACAAGCAGATGACTAGCAACTTCTCTTTTGGTGGCATTTAATGACACCAAGACAGCTAATGATATAACGCGACAATTTAAGTAATTAAGTATTTAGAAATTTTAAATAAGAAACATAAGCAAATCATAATCTTATTGTAAAAGTATGCATTTTACTGTTAGTATATTTGCTGCTGTTCTCACGTCCAGTGATTTAACAAAAAAAATTACCACATTCTGCCGAAGGTGGCACCTAATGCGGCTGCTAATTCTGGATCGTCCTGGTTAGGGGACATCTGTGGTTAAAGCTGATGCTCTGTTGTGAGTGGTGGGATTTCCGGGGAATTTACAAACTCTATGTCAAACACTTGCCTTGTTTCTCCAGATTGGATCTTCATTGCTTGTGTATATTAGGATTCTCGGGAGCTCTAAGTTTGTTATGAGTGGCATCTTAATTGAATGAGGAGAAAGTCTAGATCTGGCCACTGTGTTTGTATTAGTTAGAGTGGTGGTGGTACAATGTTGGACATTGTCTCTTGCTTCTTTTGCCAAAGAATCATTTCTTTTGAATGTAGGCATTCATTGTATCAGACAGGTTTTTCTCTTGCAATGTAGCTGCTTGAATAGAATATTTATTAAGGAGTTGATTTCAGCCTCGTTATGGCTTCTAAGACGGCCTCTAAGACTGATTTAGAATCTAGTTTACTAAAATTCACTAAGGCATCATATGGAAACCTTAACCACACCTTATCTTAATCTTATATTATTTGCGTATGTTACAGATATGCCTATGTACAGTACGCAAAAAATGAATAAAAATAAATAAATGAATAAATGGGCGACCCTGAATTGCTTTTGATCTAATGAAAAAAAACCAGAAAAAATATGATTTTGAAAGAGAAAAAAAAAGAAACCTCGATAATTGTATAAATCTGGACCCATTGTCTCTCTAATTAAAAAAAAATTAATAAATAAAATGTGGAAAATTTTTTATCAGTTGTGGCACACATCAAACAAAAAAGTTGCTTTAGTTTTCTAAAATGTAGCCATTAATCCTTTCCCATTAGTGTATAGCTTAAATTGAAACATTTGAGAGCTGGAATAAAAAAGGACATTAATTAGATAACCAACTGCAACATTTATTGGTCATGTTACTCCAATTAACCTATTAATTTATGTCTAAAGTAAAAAGATATATTAAGGTGCATTATATTGTAAAAATTTCAAAACACAGACTTTAATAAGAAGTGCACAAAATTTGAAAGAGTAGGAATTGTGTTTCCTCAAAAAGAGAGGAAAAACTCCCTAAAAAGTGACGTACCTAATTTTAAAATATCAGCTGTAACTTTTCGCGAAAGTTGAGGCCGTTAAGATCCTCTTTACAGATCATCTTTACAGATTACAAACCTCTTTACAGATTATTTTATCATATAGATGGACCCTTCACAAATTAATTAATCGTTTTGCATAAATAAGCCCTTTCACAAATTAATTAATTGTTTCGCAAAAATGGATAATTTAAAGAAATATTTTATCTTAAAAACAGACTTTTCAGAATATTTTTCATTTCAGAAATAAGTCTAACGCAATATTCTTCTTTTAAAAAATTGAGTCTATGACCTTACTAATGCATAAATTAAAATGACAATTCCTTAAAAGACATGGATTTTGGGATTTTTCCCCCACTAAATCAAAAGCTTTTTTCACATATTCGAAAATCTGAACCCTGACAGAATCCAATTTTATGGTAATTTTAGATTAGAAGTAGTATCTTTACAAATTCACAAACCTTGACCTTTCAAAATGTGTGAACAAATCACCGGTTTTAAAAATGCTAACAAAAAAGGAGCCTACTTCCGAAAATTTATGTTATGAGTGACTTTTTCATAACTTCACCACAAAATAAACCTTTCACAAAGAGTCTAAAAATTTGTTAATTTTCAAGAAATTTGGAATACTTCACTGCAAAAAACCTATTATTTGTGTTGTTAAAAGGATACACATTCCCTGATCGGATGGTATAGGTTTTTTTACTATCCCTCTGGCTATACCTTTAAAGCCAACCATACTTTTTTTGCAATTTTCATATAAGCTTCTAGAGTACTCTAGAAAAATGTAAGCAGATTTCCCATATTCTTCCATTTTCAAGCTTCATTTATTAGGGAAATTTCGAACGTAATGGCTTTCTGAAGAGTATTTTGCTCAGCTGACGATTGATTTAAGATCGAACCGATGATTAAATCTCCGACATAGTCATGTATATGAAGTGCCCTTAGAGGAAATCTAAAATTTCTAACCTTCCACTTTACGAAACGGTATCTTATCAGTCTATTTTAACCGGTAATAAAACAAATAATAATCCAATTAATAATATTACTTCGCTGTTAGAAATTTCTCGGAGAGGATGGTTAAAAAAAATTTATTTTATTGTTATTTTACTTTATTCTAACAAAACAGTAAAATAACAATGAATACGATGATATCCGAACCATTTATGAACTTCTTTCACCTCCTACGGTTAAATAACCAGAATTTAATCGCACCAGTTAAGCCCACCTAATGTAGCCACTTAGTTCTTTACAGCTGGTAATCTGTCAGTCTCATGAGACAACGGGGATTCGAGTCTCAGCATTGACACCACAATAATTCTTACTTCTCTGTTACACATTTAGAGTTTCCAGTGTTCTGCACTCCCCAATTTGTGACCCTGGACTATTAGAATACGATACTCTTATTCACGTATAGATGGAGCACAATAAAGCTGCTGAACTATCTCCAATAAACATTCAAATTTCTTTTTTATGGCTTTGAAACCATGCTAGTTGTAAAACCATATAGCTAGTTAAAAAAACCATATAAGTTTTGTATTCATGGTTTTTTAACCATACTAGTTGTAAACGGTTTCGCAACCATGAAGGTAAAAAATGCTCTTTACCGTAATCTTTGAGGTTAATTGGTTAGACAGACTGCTGTCAGTTATTTTACCGTAATTTCAGAATGAAAATTCTATCAGTGTAAACATCATCAGCGCACTATAGATGCAGCTGAGTTTGCTAAATGTTGGCATTAATGACAACATTAGAACATTAGAATGAACTTCAAGTCATGATCAAAAGTATGATGTTTGATTTGGATTCTTTTTTTTAAATCGTTTTTAATTCAATGCTAAAGATGATTTGTCAGATTTGTTTTTAGAACAAATTTCTTCTATACAAGTGAAATACTAGTTTTATATAAAGCAAAACTTTAACACCTATTTTTGCTGCTGTTTTAATTAATTAGACAAACTGACTTGATTCGGAAGCAAAATATTTCATCTTTTCAACCCTTTACTCTCAGATGTCATCTCCATCAGCAGTCACTAATCTAAAAATAAAAAAATTCGACCCTTAATAATTAGTATTCTCATTAATTCATAAATTTCTAAAATTAGATAAAAAAATACGGTATTATGTATTTAAAATGATTTAGTGATTTTAATGATTAGTGTATTTAAAATGATTTATATTAATTCATACATAATTTAAAGTACTAGGGGTGAGGACGGTTAATGACTCTAGGGATCTATAGTGCTATATTGAAGCTATCAGATTATTATAAAATTTGTGTTGAAATTCAGTTAATGTTTGTTCATATACATTTTATAATTGTCGTTGTTATAACAGTCGACACAATTTTGAGTTCACGACTACCAAAGTTCAACTCCGTAGCCTTGTGCTGTTTAACCCAATCCTGAGGACAAGGGAACTCCTGATTCAAGTATTGGATGAAATTTGCCTTTGTGGAGGAGCACTTTTTGGTGGAACTAACCCGCATTTGCGTTACACGGGGAAGAAAACCACGAAAACCTTTTACTGTTAGCTTCACGGTAAAGGGACTCTAATTTAATATATATTGAGATATGCATCGTAAAAAAAATTTAGTTGATTTCCACGATAAAAAAAAGATCTCAACTACTTTACACCGAAGTTTTAGAGTGAAACGCCAGACATAACATTTGGATCTAGTTTTTCACTATTCAATAACATGAAATTTTTTAATTACAGTAAGATAAGACATATATAAGAGTCGGCAAATTTACTTTTACCCTACAATATAAAATAAAAATCATTATTTTAAAATATATGTATGCGCTAATTCTTAAAATAAAATTAATTGGTAAATCAAACATCCACGTAGCACAGATAGAATATTAAAACGAATTCGAATTAGGCTTAACACAACGGAAGCTGCTAAAAAATTATACATTTTAAAATCAGTTAATAAGACTTTCAGAGATTTAAAAATTAAAATAGAGTTATCCTTATTATACAACTATAAGGTGCATACATATTTAATGGTGAGTTTTTTTTTCTGTTGATGAATAACATCGTTGAAAATGACAACTAATTCACACCAGCGGGTTCCAGATTGTAAACTAACTACTCGCGATAGTCTACTGATTGAAAGTGAAAATAATTCGCGAATGGTGTAAAAGCGTGAAAGTTAGGTGTAATATTATTCAATATTAAGTTTTTAGATTTAATTTATAACCTTTAAACCGTATAAGAACGTTCGATGTGGCGTTTACCCGGAATAATATGTTCCTTCACACTATTTTTTGCTGTAGTTCAGCATCATATTTGGAGAGATATCAAACCACAGTTTTTACAATGTCATAACAATTTTAAACTCATTATTGTACTGAAATTACCATAGAAAGACCTGAAATAAACAAGCTTTTATACTAAACGTATGTTAATGCAGAGTAAAAGAACTTAAATACGGAGCCGAATTAAGAAATTGGAGAAATTTTTGTAAATCTATTGAGAAAAAAAGCAATAAATGCAATTTAAAATAATCTTTAGATGTAAAATCAAGAACTCTCAACATTTGATGCAGAAATCACATCGTAACTTTTAGTGATGAAATAAAGCTTGGCAAGATATTATATTATTTTTGTGCCAAGTAAACAATGAAGTGCGTGTACAAAGAAAGCATTTGTTTTCCCAATGGTGGTCGCCATGGTGAATTCCCGTCGATGATCATCTGTTATTGCAAGTATGGTCTCAATTCTAAAGAATGGCAACTTTCCAAAACCATTTGAGTGTTACACCCACAAAAACAAAATTGTCCCGTCAATGGACATGTGATTATACAAATCAGTTGTTGGTTGCATTTTTGTTGTTAGCTACATGTAGTTTACTGAAACAAAATTAATGATGCTTCTGTTTTAATGAAAATTTTCTCTAAAGAAAATCTTAAGTGTCTTTTAAATTAATTAATGCTGTAGATTTCAGTCATGTAATTAAGAGTATGCTGTTTTTTGGAAACCTTTTTTTCATCTGTTTGCTTAAAATTGATGTATGTTATTAAAATACTTTTGTCATTTTGATACGTAATGTAAAAAAGTTTCATGTTGACTATTATTATTTTTATTCGGTTTTATTTAGTATTGTTTATTTTTTTATTTCGTTACGGTGTAATTAATTCAGTATTCTTTTAAAAATGAAGCACTTTATGTAATTGTTTTTAAAAGATAATGAAGTTCATTATTTATTTGCAATATAAGCACGTTACAGAAATATTTTGAAAAGAAATTTGACATTTTGCTCTAAAATATTTTTACGCTTATTGTTTAAAAATAAAGACAAAAGTCATCCCTATACATTTAAAATATATTGGTTTTTGTGCTTTCTTTCTATACTATCTTTCAAAATTATAAAATTAGTTTATCGTTCGTAATTAAAAAAGTTCATAAGTTTATTAATTACAAAATTAGTTATATGAATTATTAGTTTAAAATATTAGTTTATAGTATAATTATAAAATTAGTGAAATTAATTATTAGCTTAAAAGATAAATTTTTAGTTTTAGTTATTTATTTAGACTTAAATATAATCTAGTCTAAAATTCCTTTTTTTGTAAAGGAATTTTTTAAATACTTAAGTACTAAAATATTATTTAAAAAATACAAAAAAATTCAATTAAATTTTAAATACATGATTTAATCTTACAGTAGTTTAGACGGATACTAAATATTTATCATTAAAATTTGCCTTTACAAATATAAATTGTATAAATAGATTATAAATATTAATTATAAATTAAAATTTGCCATAACCATTACTAATTGCTTTAACTGAATGTATTGTAAGAGGCAGATATGCATATGTGTTAGGATTTTTTTTTTACTGCATGCATAAAAAACATTTTCAACAGAAAACATAAATAATGCTTAACTTTAAAAAATAAAATACACTAATTTAACTAACGACAACTGAGAATAAACTTACGAAAATCATTTTTAATTTAGATTAGTTCTGTAATCACCTCATTAAATATACATATTTTAGAACTCTTGTTAGAAGAAGAAATTCTAAAATCATATTCATTAGATGCTTATAAATTAGTTTCTGAGGGAAGTCAAAACAAAACCACTATTAATATAAGGTATAGTGAATAATGTTAGAAAGGTGATACTAATAACATTAAAACCAGATTTATAACTTGAAGATAGATTAAGTTCTCTTAAGCAATTAAATTGGTTTTGATGTTTTTCGACTTGTCTTTAACACAAGTACATCGGTAGACTTCGTGAGTTGTTTTTTTTCTCACTTAAATAATAGTGTAAGACCTCAAATGTTTATAGTTTGTCTGTTTATTTTTTTTTGTCAAAGATTTTATTTATTTCTGACATGAATTCGCTCACTTTTGGACTCTCTTTAGAAGAATTATTTTTTATTAACCATCATCATCAATGGGTGAACGGCCATAGGTGAGTCCTGGCTTTCTCTATGAGCGTTATCAATCTGTAGTTTGCCCTAAATAGGGGTTTTTCTACAATTAGTTGATCCTATAATTTTGAAGTTCGTATTCATATAGGTATCTATCTTTAACCTTTACCAAAAGATTCGACATTAAGAAATTAAGAGGGTATTTTTCGGCTGACTTTTGAACTAACTAACTTCATTCTTGGTATTGTTAAAATTATTACGATATCTTAATCCCTTAAATTATTGTAAAGTTCGAAGTTGTATCTTCTTGGCTACTCTCTTCAACTTCAAGTCCTCAAGAAATGTTTCCTTAAGATCTTTCAACTGTGATCAGTGTTCAATTTAAGTTTTGTTTCGAGACATATCTATAGACATATTTTTTTTAATATCTTCCAATAGATTTTGAATTTTATTAAAAAAATATTGTTTATTCGGTATATCCATATATCTAAAGATTATTATTAAAAATTAGTTTTTTATTAAACGGGGTACATAACTATAATAATTATCTGTGATCATCAGAGTGTGTTATGTACTCATCCTTATAGTATGACAGTTTAGGTCTCCTCTTCGTAATTCCATTTTTATCACGTTTCTGCTCCGATAGGCTCGACTAATTTTCTTTCTATAACACGATTTCCAAGTTAATGAGGAATGGATTTTTTTCACGTCTTTCATTAGTTCCTTTCTGTCATCAGTAAGTCTCAGAGTGATTTGCTGTCTGAGGTATTTTTGTGCAAAAAAAAAAAAAAGAANAAAAAAAAAAAAAAAAAAATTGCTGAGAAATAGAAATGGGAAAAAAATCTTGCCTAAGCTTCAATAATATGTTTGCCAGAAAGCTTATGTTTTTATTTATCCACTTCAAATTGTTTCAAAGTATTTCTTTTCGTTTCTTACAACTCTCTAATTGAACACAATGTTTACACTGAAAAGAAAGCTTTAATAAAACTGGGAATTCGTCATCAGAAATTAATAGTTCGTCCGAAAAGTAATTTAAGTGGTTCGATGAAAACCTATTTAAATGTCTATGCATAAGATCTATGCATAAGAGGATTTCAAATTCAGCTCTTTCTTCATCGATGCATTGATTATAGTACGAATTTTTAGGGCATCAAATGATTTTCCAGAATGCTCTTCAGAACTTTGGTATAAGCTTCATTGAATTTGCCACTTGTCTCGAATTGTTCGCAGGTGAGTTTTTATGTGGAAACAAGTAAAATCAGGAGTTACAACAAAAGTGGCTGTTAGAAGAAGTGAAAAAAATTGAATTTTTGAATTTCGAAAAGCTTTAGTGTGGGAAAGTTGCTTATTGTAATAAGATAAGAAAGCGACAGAAAATTTTAAAATCAGTTAATATCCTTCATTCGCGCACCGTACTTAAAATTTATAAAAACTTACATATCACCTTTTTTCGTTTTTTTTTAAGTTGACTAAAACTTCTGAAATAAGCAAGCTTAAGTTTGCTATGCTTCTTTGACAGTTTGAATAACCTAAATAAATAAAATCTATACAGTAGTTTATCAGTATTTTTTATTGTTTCTTTTTTTAAGCAAATGTGATGCACACCTTTGTCATCTGTAAGACTTTTCATTGTTGTATCCGAAATTTTATTGCAAAAATTATCTAAAGCAAGCTACTATATATTATGTATTATGCAATTTCATTTCAATAAATACTTGCTGATCAGACTCGCTCCCAGGGTTATGGCGAGTTGGACTGGTAGCCAGACGTGGACTATACTGGTAAGGGTTTTGAAAATCTAGGTACGTGTCCACGTCTGGAGGAAGGGAAAAGTAGTTTATCGGTAAATCATTGTTTTATATTGGCGCAGCACCTTAAAAAAAGTTGTCTCAGAATTGCCCATTTGAGGTGCGGGACAAGAATTTGTCACGACTTCTACAAGTGGTCATTCCCTTGGAGATAGACGGGGGTGAAGAGGAAGTCTAGAACCAAGAATTTTAAGTTCGCATAAGCATCCACTGATTCCTCAGTTTTAAGAAAACCAAAAAATACTTTCTTTCTTTTCTGTCATATTTATGATTAATAAATACTTGTGTTCTGTCTTTTGTATATTTCAGTCTTATAACCGAGTTCAACCTCGTTAGGCATCATGGGAAAATAAAGTAAAATATTACTCTGTGGACTTGCCAAGTTTCACGCAAAACAAGGTTCAAAAGCTTAACTTTAAATATACTAATTAATGTAGAAAATAGTATGAATTATGAAATAATGAACGAAAACGTACTTTCTCTGAATAAACGAACATGCTTCTTCGATTTGGATTCCTGACCCTAAAAAATATGGGGAATATCCACAATTTTGTGCATTTCACCATATTTTTGGAACTGATGAACCGAAACGTAGAAGTTTTGAACAAAATTATAAAACTATTTTTTTCAAACATACTACAAATTGTTTTTTTTTTTTAAATAATATTTCATTATTTAAATTATTTATGGTCAAAATAATTTTGATATATAAAATTTGATTGACAAAATACACAATTTGTAAGGAATCGATGAAATTTTTACTCCAAAGAAATAAAAAAATAAAAATCAATTTCGTTGAAATTTGATTACTCAGATACTGTTTGACCACGATTCGGTATTAAATTGAAATAACAAAAAATTTTCTGAGTTTCTCAGCATCAAATTCATAAAGGTAGTACACCCCAGTTTTCAGCGTGTAGCACAGAATGGATATTAAGAGAAATTTGAACTATGTTAACGAAATTTCTATTTTGTTAACATAGTTCAAATAGTTATTGCAAATAGAGATAAAGTATTATTAGCTGTTTTAATACTTAGACAGATTAGTGTCAATCTTTGTGTAACATATTTATCTTAACATATTTACATTTAACATACGTAAACATATTTATCTTTACAACACAACGGCACACATATATGCCTTTTATAACAGTTAACTTCTCTATCTCAAGAATTTTTACAGGATTCGGAACGACAACAAATTTTCTACTTCTCGTATTCAATAGTAAACAATCGATCGTTATCATTTGATGGATTCCAAACGTACTCCAAAATTGACAAAAATAATTTCAGAATAGAGTAAATGCACCTGGGTTTGGTACTTCATTTAACTACACTCTATAGAGTGTGTATGAACGCCCGATTCGATATTAACTTGAAATAATAGGCAATGTTTAGAGTTTATGTACACCAAATTCGGATAGGTGTTCCACCACCGTTTTTACAGTGCAGCACAGTGTTGATATGGAAATTTGAACTATCCTTAAAGTGGAAGCAAATAGAAATAAAGTAATATAAAATGCTTTAAAACAATAGACAGATTTATTTAAATCTCCTTATGAAAACACATTTATATTTATTGTACAATTATGCACATATATACATTTTATAACAAATAACCTCTCTTTCTGTGGAATGTTTAGTAGCATCCGGGACGACAACAAACTTTTAACTTCTCGTACTCAATTGTAAACAATCAACCGTTGTTTTCTGATAGTTCCCAAAAGTGCGCCAAAGTGGGCAAAAATAATTTGCGAATTGAGTAAATGCATCTGAGTTTAGTGTACGCTTCATTTAACTACACCCTATGCAGTTCTATGAGTGTGTATGAACGCACGATTTGGGATTAACTTGAAATAAGGTATTCATTAAAGTATTGTTGGAGTTTTTCAACATCAAAATCTAATAGTTATTACACAACAATTTCTGCAACTTGCTTTCGATATTGCTAGAAGCTCTTATTTTACAATTGATCTTTTTTAAAAAAAATATATGAATTCGCAATTATAATCTAACTTTAACTGCATCCTTTCCAATTTTTGAAATTTCTGGATGCATTTTCCCCCAGAGGATTTTAAATTGAATCCTTATTTTGAATCTCTCATCATTATTTGTATCTAACACTGTAATCTAAATATCGAAAAAAGAAATGTGGAATTTAAAATTTATTTGTGAAAGATAGTGATTTATTTTCGATTCGGCCTCTTCTAAAAACTTATTTTTAGTTTCTAATCCAAAAAGTAGAATTTAGCGCCGTGAGGCGATACTAAAAAAACGTGCGTGCTCTTTGCTGTACTGCAAATGATAGGTGATTTAGAAACTACCATACGAAGTCTGTATCTTACAGCCCGAAGAAAGAACTAAAATTCCAGAAAAAAAATAACGATTGGGAAATTTTCAGTGAAATAGACGATAAGCCATTGAAGATTTGGAAAATTTATACCTCTTATGATATTGAACAAAAGTTTTATTTCAGCCTTAGGAATAGGGCAACGGATAACATTGGAAAGAAACCTGAAGAAGTGATGTATTTATGAGAATCCTCATTGGTACAGATTTTAGACTTAAGCTCTTCAGTTTTCAACACATGCTTTATTTCATGAAGTAAGTTACATTTGGGAGCAATGAGGGTTTTTAGTGATAGCTGAAACTTTGTTTTTTAATTATATTGGGGTATTTTTTTGATAAACGCCTCGTCTTGGATTTTGGATAAGGGTAAATAGGATAGCAATAAATGGAATGAATAATATTTTTTTTTCTAATTGATAAAAATAATCTGAAAAATCATTTGTTTATTTATAGTTTTTAAAGCATTTTAGTTTCTACACTTTGTAAATTCCTTTAGTTTAAAATGGATAAGGAGCTTTGATGCTACTATAGGCATCACATATTTCCTTTTAAACTCTTATATTATTTCTTAAATTTAATCATTTTTAATCTTTCCTGAACCCAATTTAAATAAATAAATCAGTTATTTTATTTTTATTCAGTTTTGTAAACAAGGAATGCTAATATTTCTATTTTCGATAAATGCAACTTATTACTTTTTATTTCAAGACAAGTGTTTAACTAATACGATAAGTGAGTATCAATATCTATTTTTAACATTTATTTCTTCAACCACATTAAACATTAGTATATACGTAATTAGATTTATTTTAATTTCCAATGAACTATTTGGCCTGAGATCTTAAGACAGATTAATGAAAACTTAATGTTATCAACGAAGGGTTGGCCATATTTTTGGCTGCATTATTTTCCGATAACTCGCCAATTATTTGATTTCTTCCCATACTCCCAACGTCAGTTAACAACTACACATTCACTGGGAATTTAAATTTGGTGTAAGGACTGGGAGGGGGTTTGGATGAGCTTAGCTTGCTTCTCAGTCCGATTGTCGAAAGTGTTACAAAAATTTCATAAAAATGAATGTTTAAAAAATTTCTCTGGCTCTATTAAAATGACTGTCTAATAATCTATTAACATATAGTTTTTGAAATTATAAATGGGATCATGTTTGCTACTTTTAATAATGCTCCCTAACAAAGAAGGAAAATTTTCTTTGTTTGATCATATCTCAGCAATTTCCCTATTTTAGTGCAAAGGCAATGTGCAGAATTACTTAATAAAACTTAATAAAAAACAAGTAAAAAATCATTTTAAGGAATTTTCGTACTTATTTCCTAATCTATACATTTATTTTTTCATTTTTGATTTGCTTATATTTAATTGGAAACATAAAAAAAGCTTCTTTCTTTGTTTAGAAAGCACCGCTGATTAATTTCTGATTTTGATTTAAATATTTGGGCACTTTAGGCACTTCTTATGCATATTGCTAAAGCCATTTCTGAGCTTGAAAACACCGATATTTTTAACTGTAAACAGCATGAGAACAAACAGAATTAAACTATCGTTTATTTAATCCTTTAAGTTTTGCGATAGTTTGGGATCTCACTTTAATCAATACCTTTTTGTTTCGTTTCAACTCTCAGATTAAAGGATTTTTGTAAGACTTACAGGGTGAAAGGAGATTTTAAAAAGCAATAACAGATTTTTCTTTCTATTGTTATTTGATTTCCTTAACAAATACTCCGAAAATATTTCTTTACAATTCTTCCATTTGACTATTTCCATTTATGTGCTGATTAAAAATAAAATTAATTTGTATATATTTCTTCTGAACATTGAGTAGGAATTTAAAACACTAAGTTTTCTAGGCTTTAGATTTTTTTAATTTAAGTTCAATTTAATTTAAATTATAAAATATTCTTGCATTTTTTTACATTTTTAAAATGATGGGAAAAAGAGATTATTTTAGATACTCTATTATATGAATAAACTTGTTCTGCTTTCCGTAATATATTTGCAGGTTTAATTTTAATACCGTATCTTCTTAACTATGGGAAGAGAATTAGATAATTAGTATGATTTTTTCAGAACAGTAAATGAAATTTCCACCGAATTACATATTATGCATTAATTCTTACAATGTATTTTCAATCTCGAATTGAATAGACTTTTTAGAACATATTTTTTATACAATCAAAATAATTCTGAGTCATTTCTATATATTTGTTTAGCTTTCTAAGCTGAAAACTAATTCACAATATTATGAAATAAGTTTCTGCTCTGTAAAAATTACGGTATAAAATACCAGCACTTCAGGTGCATCATTCATAAAATCTATTTTTCACCGTAAACTATTATACTTTACTTTTTAAGTAGCACTTATTTTAATAGTAATTTTAAGGAGTTGCTGTTTGAAATTACGGTATATCACATTTTTTGCTTCGGTAAAAACGGATTTTTTTGTAAACCGTGTCGGTACTATTTACCGTAATTTGATCCGGAATTTTTTCCAGTCTGATATCTTTCAGTAAACCTAGACTGAAGACAGAAGTAAAATCGCAACTTTTATTATTTAAATATTTTTTATACATTATGTTCATCAATTAGGAATTCGATCGAAACTCTTAAAAACATTTTGCATTTTAAGTAGATTCTTTCTTTCTTCTTCTTAGGCACTACAGCCGGTTAGTGGCGAAGGCCGTCTCAGTCAGTTTACCCCATCTAGATCTAGTTGATGATATATTTCTTCATTTGCTAGCTCCCCCTTTTAGACGGTTTTTACTTCTTGAGATTTATGAATGGTAGTTTTTTTTTTACTGGGTATGATTGTTAGCCTCACATCTCACCACCAACCTGGTTCCTCTTCATCTGGTGTCCCCCTTTTCACCTGTCTGGCTTGGGTATCCTATCAGGAATCAAAGTTCTCACCGGCATATGACTCTTTAGATCAAATAGATAGTAGATACGATTTTAAATAGATAGAAAATATAAAATTACGTAATTTGAGAAAGGCTTGTAAAAAATTCAATAAATTAAATTTGGTTTAGCCGAATTTTGAAATTAAAACACAAATTAATAAAATAATGCTTACACAAATATTATTCTTGAAAGTAGTTAAAATAAAATTATTCTACTTTTGACCTTATAAATAAAAGTTTTGTGTGTTTGTCATTGTTCATAGACCATTCAGTGTAAAAAAGAAAAAAATTCCTCAACGTTTCAGAATACATGGGGCAGCTCTGGTGCATAAATTTATTAAATTTTATCGCTTAAAACCATGTTTTATTTTTAATTTTACGAAAATCATAACCAAAGCGCTTCGATAAAAATTACCAAGCTTTTAGGTGTTTCCATAGTCACCAGAAATTTTACCATATTCTGGTAGTATTGACTATATTTTTTTCTTAGTTTGTTA
This sequence comes from Parasteatoda tepidariorum, assembly GCF_043381705.1. Lineage (NCBI taxonomy): Eukaryota > Metazoa > Arthropoda > Arachnida > Araneae > Theridiidae > Parasteatoda > Parasteatoda tepidariorum. Next base: position 32,425,293 of record NC_092205.1, read on the forward strand.
TTCATATAAATAAAATAATCTATTGAATGAGTTAAAATAAAAGCCATAATGCAAAAAAAAATATTTCCGTTAATCATTTTTCTTTGTTTTAGACTATAAAAATACATAATTTTACAAAAAATTGTTAATTAACGAAAATTTTTATTAAATAAAACGTTTTCAAATAAAAAAATTCAATTAGTTTTAGCAAGAGAAAGTATATATAGCAAGATAGTTTAGGCATGACAAAGTTGTTCCAAATTAGTTTAAAAAAGGTATCATACATCCGTGTAAAAATATATATACAATATCAGGTTAATAGCATTTTTATCGAATATTTTGGATGCGATCTATGAAAAAGGAACTGAGAGTATTTCTAGAATAATCACAAAATGGTTCTATTCAAAACTTACATTTTCATCTCATAAAATTCTGAATAAAATGTAGTGAATGCTGAGTAAGCTGAACTTGTCTCTACAAATCAAACGTAAGCAAAATATGCAGTTTTGGTCTTTTATTCCATCAATAAAAAGAAAATCTACTCCAGAAAACCCTATTATTCTTTACCATCAGTTTATTTTCGAACACATTCTCCGATTTTATCATATAAATAAGACTACCAGTGTAACATAGTATGTGACATCACCTTCGATTTCCATTCACGTTTCAACACGTTTGCGATGGACCCAAAGGAAAAATAATACAACATCCGGAAATTCAGCTGTTTTCAATAAAAATCGGAAATTGTGATTCTAACTCAGATTCATTGAATTCTCTGTTTCGAGATTTTAGAAATTTAAATTTTCGAAATATTTCAGTCTTCCAGTTTGTATAAAATTGTTATTTAAATTTTAAAATTTGCTNAATAAAAATCGGAAATTGTGATTCTAACTCAGATTCATTGAATTCTCTGTTTTGAGATTTCAGAAATTTAAATTTTCGAAATATTTCAGTCTTCCAGTTTGTATAAAATTGTTATTTAAATTCTAAAATTTGCTTTTGATATTTTTAAAAAATATTTTCCCCGTGTTTTAATCCCGGTGTAAACTCATCATGTGAATTCTGCTCTCGGCTCGCACCGACCACAATGTTGACACGTTTATTTATAGAGATGTTTTTGCTGAAATAACAGATATTTTTGTTTAAAATAACAGAGTCATTTTGTTAAGATTACTGAGTTTGCTTGTTGAAAAACACTATTAATTTGATTAAAAAATAAACAGCTGTCTTTAAATAACAGTATTTTTCATTGAAATAAACGGTTCCATACTGGCACACCAGATGACAGTTTTTTTTGTGTAAATTTAACACATTTTATTACAGTGTAGTATAAATAAAGTGTAAAACATATTCTAAGTATCTTACTTTCGGCTCTCAAACTTGTTGAATAATTTTTCATTCAAGGGCCAAAATTTTACGATCTATTGCAATCTTAATGGTCACTCATATTATCTTCCAATATGCTGATGAATTGTTTTAGACGATAATTTATGTAATAAAATCAGACACTAAGTGTATGTGTGCTAGATACTAAGTGTTATCCTATGTTCAAACATGCCTTTTTTCTGACGTATTCGGGTATTTACTCTCAAACTCTTGAGGGTAATTGGATTATATTAAAATTATGGTCAGTCAGATAAGAGGTAAAAAGCGAGAGAATGTCAACGTTTGCGTTCTCCTACCTCTTTAAGGACTTAAGCCAATACCATTTTGCTTGCACCAAATAAAATATCTCGTTTTTTTAAAAAGAAAAAATTTTTAATCTTTATTGAGAAAGATAAAATTTTTGATGTATCTTATTTAAATCTTTTATTTAATTTATTAATAGATTTTTTGTATCATGAAGTAAATAAATGTTTTTATCATTTTAAATGTAAAGATATTGAGAAGCTATTTAATTTATCGAAATTAAGCAAAATTAAGAAATAGCTAAAATTATTTATTACTCACTTTTTATTACTGAAAATTTATTTGACTTATTTCGTCAATTTTTTTTCAATTAAAATTACTTTGATAAAAATGATGTAAGTATTTGTATACCTTACAATTAAAAAAAATTATAATATTAAATCAGTTTAGAAGAAATTAAAATATTTTTAGTATACCGATTGAAGATTTGATACGAAAGTACCTAAGATCTGTTAAACTGCTAAAAAATCTAATGCAACAGAAAAAAAAACTTGTTCCCCAATGTAATAAATGAAAAGAAAAGATTATTCATTCTGTGATCTTAATGATACTTTTAAATTTATGTAAAATTGAGAGAAATTGTGTTCACCATATATATTATAATCTGTGAAAAACTCTTATTTGACTTATTTCTAAACAACTAAAGTCATGAAAGAAAGCCAAGCAATATATTGCAATGAAATAAAAAAAAATTTACCTGCTGCCACAGGAAATAATATTCGTATCCTTATTTATTTATTTATCTATATATATAAAAATTAACGTCTGGGTGTGTGTGTCTCCTAAACCAACCGACCAAAAGCTATGAAACTTGGCATACGGATAGTTCGAAGCACGAGGAATGTCACTGTAGACATTAGAACATTCCATGAGAAACAATTCCTGCGGGATGGGCGAAAAACGAAATGGAATTTTCTGATTGGTTAAGCGTTAGCCATTGTTTTAAATTTAGCGATTCAATTTTCACATATTTTAAAGATAACATCAGTGATAATTGCTAGATTATAGCTCTATTTGAGCAAAAAATAGCTTATTGCACGTATTTAAATATGGAATTTTATATTCGCTATGTCATATAAATTTAATGAACATTACCTGATAGTACACGTGTTTTACGTCATCAAATTTATACTTAGTCTGATGCTTCGTGATTTTATTATTTTTTTATATTAATTCTATAAAACGTGTTTCTAAAAAAATGATTATTCAAAATCAATGATAATGAAAAAAAAATATTTATGCATTCAAAAGCGAAAACTAATGGGAAAGTGGCAGCATATCGTTCAGGCGAAACCTAAAAACACGACGCCAATAAGGCTTAATTACGCCAATAATGTTTAATCAATTAAGGTAATATATGCATATTGAAATAAAAGAAATAAGCTATGTTCTAGAAAGAAAACGAAATGGAGTAAAGGTATTTATTTTTCTAGAAGAATCGTAAGAAGTCGTCATACTATCATTGACGACAATGATGCTTAATTAATGTTGGTAATATGTATTAATTAAAATTAAAAAAGTAACTTCTTTAAAAATAAAAATAAGGAGAAAAGTGCTTTGGGTAACCGTAAAAAATTTGTATATCATTACTGACACTAATGCTCAATTAATATTGATAGTGTGTATTAATTGAAATAAAATAAAATAAGGTGTGTGTTAAAAAGCCAAGCTGATGGAGAAAAAATTAATGGAAAATTCGTCTAAGAAAACATTAAAAAATCTCCATTCACATATGACGCTTAATTCATATGTATCCTTGATGGTAATATGTACTACTGGTATTATGATAATTGGCGATTTGGTTTTGATGAAAATTCTACAACAGGTTTTCAGTAGTTTCAGAATATATTTTTTTCCAGTGGTAGCTAAGATAGTGTATTAATATTTTAATGAATTAGAATTAAAATAACTTTTTTCTAACACTACTTTTAAATACTATAACAGTAAATTAAAGGTCAGATAGAGAAATGGTCATGCTCCAAAATCCTTATAAAGTTCTTTTTTTTTGTCAACTATATTTATTCCAAAACTAAGTGGAAGAACCAAGTAAATGCCATTTTCAGCATGAAAAAAGAACACACACATCCAAATTACTTTATTACCATTTTATTAGAAGTTGGGACTAATAATTCTTTGCTTTATTTTATTTACCACTGCCTAGTCTATTTGTATAAAAATGAAAGTCTCTCTTTATGTGTGTGTCTTTTATAGACTCCTAAATATAGTTTTAATAATATATTTTTTGAAAATTTTCGTGCAATCGGATAAAAATGGTGATTCTTATGCGGGATTTTTTTATGTTAATTGTATCTTTAAATGTGCTATGGTTAATTTTACACAAGAACTGGAGACTTTGATTAATTTTGCACAAGAACATGGGAAAAGAACTTTGAGTTTACTAAGAAACAAGGTATTAAAAAAATATTTTTTTTTCCAAAATAAGCTATATTTTATTGCCAGTTATAAAAAGACAACTGATAAAAGAAATATAATATTAAAAATGGTGCCCCAATAAAAAATAATTCACTAAGGCCCACATCTTTTCTTTATTCCCTTTTTGCCTACAAAACGTTTCTGTCTAATCATTAATTTTTACCTTAAGCTATGTTTTTGATTAGCTTATGACAATTGGGAATTCTTTTTCGTTGAAGAAAAGAGTTTTTTAGAGAACGTGGGGCAAAAAAAAGTAAGACAATTCGTTGATGGTATAAATATGCCGTCAAGAGCCTAAGCCTTCAAATAAATATACTGCAAGTAATTATTTATAGTTAATTAAATCGTCAAGTAATTCTTTGTAAGGTTTGCGGAGATGTCTTAGAAAAAGTGCTCCACTGTTGCTAGCGACTATAAATTCCTTATTAATATGATCCAGACTTTTAAAATTGTCTGATAATGTAGAAAAATATTATGTAATTTCAAGACTCTGGCATTACTAAATGTTTTCCTTTAATTTAAAATTTAATGTAAGTACAAAATATTTTTATGTATTCCAAATTGATGGGAGTTTTAAAAGCTTTTTATATTTTTAATCTGTATGGCATTTACATTATTTTTGTTGCATGATGGCGCATGAGAGAGCATTAAAAATTGTTTTTCACGAGCATTTAAATAAATGCTAACATTTATTTAAATGTGAATATTCATGGGTGCTAAATTTTAATCAAACCACATTTACGTTTAGAAATTTTAGTTTTAACTGAAACGGAAAAAAATAAGTCACTTGAAAACTTTTTGCTGTACCTTAATATTGAAACTAAAAGTTGTGAGTAAAACATTGCATAAAGTAAGCAAAACTTTTCGATAGTTTTTCGAATTACTCCAGAAACACTCCAATAAATATTTTTTTAAATTTAGAAGCATTTAGATCATGCAATTTTGTATACTTTGCAATAAAGTTGATAGCTTTCAGAGGTTTGATGTACCAAGAGTAAATTACGAAAGAAAACAAGTATTTTTAAACACCCTATGCTAGAAAATCAAATAATAAACTTGTAACTTTCATCTATTACTTTGATTGTTATTTGAAACTACTGCATAAAATTTTGTCAATCTACCTTAAATATTTATGCAAATGTGAACATTTTTATAAATAACTAATTTTTTAGCCTTATAATCTTTTTTGCTATAACTTCAAAAATATTTCATAAAATTAAACCAGATTTTAAGAGCAATCTAAAAGTTATTACAAAATTATAGTTTTAAAGTTTGAAAAAAAAATAGTTAAAAAATGCTCAAAATATGAGCATTTAAAGTGCACTGCGCATGCGTGGAAAAAATTTAAAATTATTTTTTGATAATTTTGTAGTGAATCGTATTCAGCAACTAAAAAAAATCTGATTTAACTCTGATTAAAAACGTAGAAAGTTTTAATAAATTTTCTAAGTAGTTTTTGAACTTTTGAAAAGAAAGCTCAAAATAATCAGGGATTTTCCGCAAATTTATTATCCAGTATCGCAAATTACACTACCCTATAATGACTGGGCAGCAGGAACAAAATTAAATATGTGGAATACCATTTATTCTTTTGAAATTTCTTTGAAAAAGTTAAAAAAAACTACTTCAAAAACTAGTTACAAGCTAATTGCTTGATGTTTTGGCTTAGGATGTTTAAAAATGCTTGGTTTATTTCGTAATTTATTGTCGGTCCCTAAAATCCCTAAAAGCTTTAAACTTTATTGCAAAATATGAAAAATTGCAGAGACCATACCTTTCTAAAGCTACAAAATAGTACTAAATAATTTATGAAAAATTCAAAAAAATATCGAAAATCGATATATNTATATATATATATATAGATGTAAAACAGTAATGAACTTTCTCCCAGTAAACATTTCTCCCCTTTAAGTTCATGGGGAATTCCGTTTTATGTGTGTAAAGCAAATCTCTAATTATTAATGGAAACTAAGAAGCTTAGAGCATTGCTAGAATCTTTTCGTTTAGCGTCAAGATCTGACCAGTAATATGAATGAAGAGCTGATTTGAGTTAATATATTGAAGCAATTGTAGTTTGAGCCATTGCCATAATAATATGAGAGCAAGGAGTTAGTTATGACATATCTTGATGATTAATCCATTTCAGTTAACCTTAATATGATGACGGCGAATTTGAAACAGGCATTATCTTGGGAACTACTAGAAGACGTTACAGTAAATCTAAATAGTTGGATAAGCTTGGCTTTCCTCTTGGAACGATAACTTGCATCTTGAGAATATTGCAGTTAGATAAAGGTGCAAGTGAGCTGGGATCGGGATACAGTTAAGTAAAATGGAATACTTTAGATATAGTATTATTAACTTTGATTACTAGTGGATTTGTCGGAATCTACTATATTAGTCACGAACGAATCAGTACAGTATTGTCATGTATATTCAGTTAAATTCCCAGCTGCTGTCTTTTGGGTTAAGTTCACAATATCTTTCGTTTGTTTTTATTTAAAATCTTCCTCTTCAATATTCTTTACAGTATAAAAAGCAAAATGAAATACGTTAGATATTGTATAATTAACTTCTGGTTCTAGTGGATTTATCGGAGTCTATTGCGATAGTCAAGGACAAATCTGTGCTGTAATATTATGTCTGTTCAGTTAAATTCTCTGCGACTGGCGTTTTAGTTTAATTGCAATGAATTCTCTTCAATTTTCTAAATTATTCCACTGCCATACTCATTACAATAAAAAAATAAGATAGAATACCTTAGATGTAATATTATTAACTCTGGTTTCTGGTGGATTTGTCGTAATTTGCTGCAATAATCAAGAGCAAATCAGTGCTGTAGTGTCGTGTCTATGCAGTTGAATTCACAGAGACTGTCTTTTTTTAGTTAAAGGCACAATTAACACTCTTTTGTTTTTTAAGCTTTTCCAATGCAATACTCATTATTACCGAAAAAAATTAACTTGTAATTTATAACTTTTAAGAGAATAGGGATTTGAACAAGAAATTGAATTACTATAGTTTTAAATTGCGTATTTTTAAGAGAGAAAAATCGCTAGTTGTTTGAAATTTTTCATATTGTTACGTAGGCACAAAGCTTCTAAAAGAAATCGTTTTCTAATCATCCGATTCTGTTTCTGTACTAGCAATGGTATATTCGACCAGCAGTATTAATGGAGAAAATGCGCACTATTATTTCCATAAATCTAAAATTTGTCTGTTACCTAAACTTACTAAAAAATCAATATTGTTGCAAAATTCAGCATAATTTAAAGTTATATATTACAAAGTATACAAATTGAGGTAATAATTATATGCAAACACACTGTAAAAAAGTGTTTTTCGGAGCAAAAATGTGACAAAATTTCTCCGAAACAAATAATAGTCGAATATGGCAACAGCATGAATTCAAAATTGAAACAGAACATACTAATTTTTCAGCTAAATGTGTGGTGTGTTCATTGGCTGCCGGCATGATTCGAACTATGGACCTTCGGGCTCGCAGCAGAATAATTTAACTCCATAATTGCATATCATGTTCTAGGAAAAGTTAGGACGTTTTATAAAGTAGACGCCCCACTGGACGTTTTATAAAGTAGATCACTTTTTTTAACTAAACTAAAAAATGGTTTAAAAAATTAAAAGAATTTTTAGAAATTTTTTATTTAAAAATTATAATTTTTTTTAATTTTACAAAAATTAAATAAACATCATGTTATTCAAAGTCTTAAAACTTAATAGTGCAGTTGAACCAGTGTAAACCATACACGCGAGTTGAAATTATTAATTTTGAAAAAATTTAAACTAAAGATTAGGAGTTGGTAATGATTAAAGTGGTAATAATTCTAAAAATAAGATTAATCGCAGTAAATAATGTAAAGTAGAATCAAGATGTCTAAATGACAATCCGATTAAGACAAAAGCTAGTATAAATAAAAAAAGGAACGTTTTTTTTGTTGATATTTAAGAGAATTTCAATTTTTTTAATATTTTAAAACATGAAAGATTCAGAAAGAAAACACGTATAGAAATAAAATCCGTTACAACGAGAGAAAAATAATTCTGGTAAAATTACCACACTGTACAATAAGGACATTTCTGTGAGAAAAAAAAAGATTTTATCTTATAAAATGAAACCATATTTTATTGTTAATTTCACCAAAATTGTTATTAAATCGCTTCGGACAAAATTTTCGAGCTTTTTAGTGTTTCCATGTAGAGCTTGAAGCATGGTAAATTTTACCATACTTTGATAATTTTGGCAGTACTTTTTTCGCAGTGCACTAGAACATAATAATTGATCCTTAAAGTTTGGATATTGCAGTCATTTCGAGCTTTTAAGTGTTTCCATATAGAGCTTGAAACATGGTAAATTTTACCATACTTTGATAATTTTGACAGTACTTTTTTCACAGTGCACTAGAACATAATAATTGATCCTTAAAGTTTGGATATTGCAGTCATTTCGAGCTTTTAAGTGTTTCCATATAGAGCTTGAAACATGGTAAATTTTACCATACTTTGATAATTTTGACAGTACTTTTTTCGCATTGCACTAGAACATAATAATTGATCCTTAAAGTTTGGATATTGCAGTCATTTCGAGCTTTTTAGTGTTTCCATATAGAGCTTGAAACATGGTAAATTTTGCCATACTTTGATAATTTTGACTGTACTTTCTTCGCACTGTACTAGAACATAATAATTGATCCTTAAAGTTTCGATATTGCAGTCATTATTATGGGCCCATAAAATGAAAGAAAAATGCAAAAAAATAAACATTTTTGGATATTTTAGAACTGACTATTTTTTTAAATCAGTTTTATTTTATAAAAGAGCACAGTAAAAATTTAATCAATAAAAACTTGATTTGATATTTTTAATTAAGCTAGAACTTTACTTCTAATTAAAATGTGACGTAAGAAACTTGCATATTTCCTCACTTATTTATAATATATGTTAAAAATGAATTCTACATATTAACAGACTAAGTGCTGTGCAATAAAAATAAAATATTGCATTACTTCATTTAATTTAATTTTTTTCTGAGTTAATTAACAACATTGAGTTGTGTCATCGTTGAGTTATGTTCAGCATTACCTCCTATAAGTCTTACAAAAAACTTAGCAATCAGTTTTTAAATAAACGACAATAAGATTATAAACTCAAAAAAGGTGGCAGGAAAAATAACAGAGACAAAGACATACAGCCAATGAATCAAAATGTCAAAGACTAAAGTTAAACTAGATAATCTCTCACATGATCGAGACATTTTTCAGAAAGCAACCTCGTTAATTTCGTATTCTCTTAAAAATATACTCTAAACCCAATTGTGCTGATGCCACAGATTGCCGATAATGAATTCACGAAAATCGTTTGAGGGACGTGGTGATATCTGCGGAATGTAAATGCATTTGTCGAACTTTCAGGAACTTTCCCGCCAGTTTTCCAAAATGGAGCTAAAGCTGATTGAATAAAAGGATTTAATCTACGTTCCATGAGTTAATGGAACTGTTAGGGGGAGGGGGGAGCACAAAAAGCAATCCACCAAATTAATTAATTTTTCTGTCGTATAAAAGAAGAATGGCGCGTCAAAAATACGAATTATTCGAAAGAGAACGATCAGTCAAATTCTAAAAAAAAAATACATATATATTCTGCGTCATTGAAGTTTAGGTTTGACTGGCTCTATTTTAATCCAGGGTTTTGCTGGGTGTCAAGTCTATTTCCGTATCTCTAGACCCATCGATCTCAATGAAGATCACCAATTGGTTGACATTCGGGTGAAACAGATGTTTCATATTGGGCATTAAGGTAGTGGTTATTATGGGGAGAAATCGACTTCTATTTCTGGCCGTCGTTGTATGGATTAGTTAAAGCCCGAGGAGAATTGCCATCTGTTTCTTGATTATTTAGTCACTAATTGCGCTAACATTATTGAAATTTGCTCATTTGAACTTCGAAGTAGTGCTATTAAATAATGAATTACTTTTCTTAACTACTTGATCACACCATTGATATAACAATATTGAAAATTAGAAATTAAAAAAGCAACAATAAAATCAAACAAAGATAATATAACAACAGTGAGATGAAGCAATTAACAATGTTGCAATCTAATTGAAGGGAGGTTTAATAATGTTGAAACTAAAATTTAATTAAATACAATAAATATTAAAGTTAGCTGTTATCATTTTTGCAATATAATTTATTAATATTAAATAAACATAATAATAACAACAGCAATTAAATAATGTTCAAAATAAATTTAACTATAAAGAGAAATGGTGTAATTGAAGGTTAACAATATCACCATATAACTTAATAATAGCAATTTCACATAATAATAATTTAACAATGTCAGTTGTTTAATAATTTATGAAGCAATTTTACGCCAGTCGCATCGAACAACAATCATGACATTCACCTATTTGAATGAAATATAGCAATAATATGACTGAACATTAATGATTAAGTACATAGTTAAACAACAATGTAAAAAATATAAGGACGGAAAGTTGACAATGATATCAAGTACATTGAAATATTCTCATTTGGACTGCCAAGTAGCATTTTTTGATACAGAAACATTTTTTTAATAAATATATACATTCCTTGTGCCTATAACTTTATATTTGTTTAGCAACTGGAATTTAAAAATTTTCACTCTCAACAATTAAATATATTATAACATAAGCAAACTATAATAACAGAGTAATATTGAAACTGACCAAATGACAATGTTACAATACAATTTAATAAGACTTTAAGACTGTTGAGGCAAGAATTTAACTATACATAAGAACATTATGTATAGTTAAACCTCTGTCTCTCATTGATTTTCTAAATTCTTTAACTCTAGTTAATACGTGCCGACCTAAAAAAGCGCGTAAATGAGAGAGACGCTTAACTGAAAAACCTATTCATACTTCTAATACGCAATATAAATTGTATTGAGAACTATAAATATGTATATGTTTCTGAAATATGTTCCTAATAAATATGTTTCTGAATGTTAAATGTTAAAATTTATTATGGTTTGGTACATATATATATTACTATAACTATACGAAAGAAAAAGAATTAACATGCGCAATAACAATTTATTATCTTACGAAATAGTCCATAATAGCATTTGTTTTTGTCCACAAATTTGCAAAACAGTTTTTTTTTTCTTTTTAAATTCATACAAATTAGATAATGGAGTTTCAGTACCTGAATTAAACAGCAAATAGTTTTGAATAGTGTCTAAAGCTTCTGACGCTTTCGTGTCATTTTGAGGACCTTTTTCATCATCTTCGTCATTATCATCATCCACGATATCATCGGCCATTTTATTAGCGATGTTTGCCATTCGTCATCACTAAGATCGACATTCCAATCTTCTTCAACTTCGAAGATTTGATCTCTATATTCATTTTTATCAGAAAATAGAAATCCTGATTTTTTTAAACAATTCTTCGCGCTAGAATCTCGAATCTTCTCCATGCAGCTCATACCTTATTCATCGCATCAAAAATTGAAATTTTTTCATTGACTGCAATGAATTTGTTTTTAGTTTGGCAAGATATCGGCGAAACAAAAATTTCCTGGCACGCACTTTTAAGCAATGCATTACACCTGAATTCAAAGGCTGCATGCAGGCAAAATCATTACTTTTAAGTAAGCAAAATTTGGCAGATCTCGTTGATGGGCTGTCTTTTGTAAAAGCCATATTTTTTTCCTTCTTGCCAATGGGGTGTTGTAACAGATAAAAGAACCTATTAGAAAATGCAGAAAAAAATTTCTTCATGGAAGCAAATAAGGTGAACAGATAGCAAAGGGAAATAAGCAAACTATTGCATTGCATCCAGTAACGTATTTTTTTTTATCTGTAACAAATATTGTTTATTTGCTTCATATTTTAATTCGAAAACTTTTTTTCTAAAAAAAATCTGATTTTATTTTTATTTAACGAAACAAATTAAAAAATCTTGCCACTCTATAAACAATTTCGGTTCATAATTTAAATATTTAATTTCAGAGCGACGCATAAATGAATAACAATCATCATTATTTTCGTATATAATAAACAGGGACCTGTAAAAATCGTCGTATAAATGAAAAAGGCTCGTAAAAAAGTGGTGCATAAATGAGAGGTCACTATATATATATATATATATATATACAGTAGGGAACCGATTATCCGGAACGATCGGGACCATCGCTATTCCGAATAACTGATTTTTCCTGTTTTCTGAATCGCTACAAAAAGCCGTTTTTTTATTGTTAAACCCAACTAAAAAAAAANTATATATATATATATATATATATATATATATATATATATATATATATATATATATATATATATATATATATATATATATATATATATATATATATATATATATATATATATATATATATATATATATATATATATATATATATATATATATATATATATATATATATATATATATATATATATATATATATATATATATATATATATATATATATATATATATATATATATATATATATATATATATATATATATATATATATATATATATATATATATATATATATATATATATATATATATATATATATATATATATATATATATATATATATATATATATATATATATATATATATATATATATATATATATATATATATATATATATATATATATATATATATATATATATATATATATATATATATATATATATATATATATATATATATATATATATATATATATATATATATATATATATATATATATATATATATATATATATATATATATATATATATATATATATATATATATATATATATATATATATATATATATATATATATATATATATATATATATATATATATATATATATATATATATATATATATATATATATATATATATATATATATATATATATATATATATATATATATATATATATATATATATATATATATAAATATATATATATATATATGTATATATATATGTATATATATATATATGTATATATATATATATATTTATTTAGCATATAAAGACATGTAAACTATGTGTGACTAAGTGTGCGTATTTTTTAATTAACAAATCTCTTTACTACTTTAAATTTTATTACAGAAAGTGATGTGTGAGACTAATAGTGTTGACAGTTACAAATAATTATAACTATTCGAATTAGGCAGCTTTTGGTCATTGCAGCTCAAAACATTTCTGTTACTTTTATGTTTTAACCATGGAGTTTAAATATTAGAGAGATTTTACAAAGCAACAACATGATGCATGCAAAACACTAAGTAATTTATTTCACAAAATTGATTTCCATTTGTGAAATGAAATGATTTAATGAAATGATTAAGAAATCAGATAATAAGTAAAAAAATTAAAGGATGAATTGATAAATAAGAAAATCAATAAATTCGGGAATTAAAGAATCAGTAAGTGACATAAAATGCATTGATTTAACAATTAGCATGATAATAAATGAAATAATAACGAATAATAACGAAAAATAATGTGCCAGTGAAAGAATTATTCAACGAATCGTTAAACCAACAAACCAGGGGAAGAATTAGTGAAACAGTTACCAAAAAATTAAACAAATCAGCTGATGAAATTAATCATTGAATCTCTCTTTTTCTGATTTTCTGATTCATCTAGCAATTGTTTTATTAAATCAGAGACTCGCTATTAATTTATTTTGATTTCATGATTTATTAACTTGTTGATTAATTCATATGCTCGTTCATTGATTTAGGGTTTTCATGATTTACTGATACGTTGATTCGTTAAACTGTTGTATCATTGAGTCATTGCTTACTTTTGTTGATATACTTATGTAATCTAACTATTAACAATTGTTAGCACAGTAATCACATATTTTAAAACAAGGTTCATCAAGTAACCAAGATAAAATTTCATTCTTTTTAAATCTCTGTAGTCAACATGCAAAAGATTACTGATGCCTCAGCGTTTTCAAACTTTTACTAAAAATTATGTTCTTAGAAATACAAATTGCACTTTGTACGATTCAGCAATTCTTGAGCTGTATTTTGTTAATTTTGGAAATCATTTCGTCACAAAATCCAGTAATTTGTGATGAAGCATAAACTCTCAAATAGATCGAGTCTAGAAAATGTTTCCAGAAACTTAATTAAAATGAACACTAGATAATTGAAAATAAAGCATAAAAATAATTAGTCTGGACTGTATGGTAGTCAAGGATTTGGTCTCATACCTGGAAGTTCCTGGATTTGTATTCCACTTTGGGTGCGGTTGTAAATTATCTCTTTTTTCTATCTCTCTTTATTGTGGGGACATTGATTTCATATATGAGGCGTGCTATGAAGCAATTATTAGAAAAAAAGGAACATTAGACGATACGAGATTTTTTTTCATCACTTTGATGAAATATTTGCTTGGAGCAAGGAAACGGTTTTGTCAAAAGCGACGTAAGTTTCATGATAATATGCTTCGGATACTTGAGTACTACAGTGTACTCATAAATATGTATTCTTGCTTATTAAAACAGCATATCCAAAAAAAATACTTGTTTATAGTTACTACAAGCATTGAAAAGTATTGTTTTACAAAAATTATCTTCAAATATTAAAGAAACACATTACTTATTTCAGAAATACAAATTTATCATTCTTTAAAATAAAGTAAAAACTTTCATTATCAAAATTGCGCAGCCAGAAGAATATGCGATCTTGAATAAATAATAAAACTTTTCATAAGTACTAATCCTATTAGGCAAAAACAGAACGTCGAAAAGAAGAAGAAAATTTATATTTTATTGCCAAAATCTCTCAATAAAATATGAACAATCTATCGTTTGATAAAGTACCCAATTTCAAAAATAATAAATTAAAAGTTCCTTGACGATCTTTAAACCACACCCAAAAAAATTTGGCGACGTCATTTTCTATATTTTAGATTAAGTCTATGCCGAAAAAAGGATTTCGCGTGATATCATACATTTGTACCGCTATTAAGGACCCTCTGATGTATATTTTTTGTTTCCAATTTCTTTTTACGCCAAAAAAAAAGAAGAAAAAAGTCTAGAGCACAAAAATCGAATTTTGCGTGATTTGACACCTACCATTTTATATCAGAACTGAAGAAAATGCTTTGATTTGCTGTGGAAAATGAAAACGAAATGAAATTTTTTTCTTTTCTTTGCTTAAATGTTGTGTTTTGAAACACTTGGATTAATTTTGTTTCTTAAGTTCCTGGAAATTAGAAAGTAAGTACTGTTTTTATTTTTACATTCTAATAAAGAGCAGGTGTAAACAAAAAGAATTATTAGAATGCTCTTTTAATTTAGAGGGAAAAGTTTACGTACAACTTTGTTTTCTTCAATTAAAACGCTTGGAATAATATCGTAACTAACTCAGTTTATTAATTTTGGTTTTGAGAGAAAAGGGCGTAACTTAAAAATATTTGCAATTTTAGATTAATAAGGGTAACCTAACATATTTCTGGTTCATGAAATGTAATTAAATTTATTTAAAATATACGGGATTGGAGCTTAATATACGTGATTTGATTTTTGTTGTATTTATATAAATACTTGATTTTGCCTATTTCGGGTGTGGGATTTTGAATCTGAAATTAGACTTGCTACTAAGGTTGACGATTTCTTTTAAATGACATTTTTAGTCTGCTTTTTGTCGAAATGTACAACATGAAAAATTTAAATATTATAGGGAGTGGCATATATGTTCCGACAAAATTATAGGGACTATAGGATAGGCATATCATCAGGATTAAAATTGTATTGAAAATCATATCCGGTACAGTTAATAATGGGAAAGGACCCTAGCGGCGTATTATGACATCCCCGCGTATCCCCCGAAGTTTATCGAAATATTTATTCGACCCCTCTATTATGTATAACGTTTCTAAACTTGTTCATTTTCATTTAAAAAAAATAAAAATAGCCTAAAAATGTTAGTTGAAGAAAAGAAAACTGAAGATTGGTGTAAAAACCGATTACAGATTTAAATCAACAATACGAAAGTATATCATATCTGCTAAAACCTCATGCAGCAGAAAATAAAAAAAAGCGTTCCTCAGTGTAATTAATAAATATAAAAACTTTCTAAATTTAAAAACATGATATTCTGTAATGAATTTCTTTAATATATGTAGATTAAGAATAGGAAAGTGATGAGAAGAAAATATGCATTAATATAAACGAGATAAGAAAAAAGGAAGATATCAAAATATGATGAATCAGTAGGAGATATGGTGGGTTTGAAAATATTTAAATCTGCTTGATTTCAAAATAATTCTTGGAAGTGATTATAACAATTATGTTTTAAATTCCTCTCTGTCTTCTCCTGCAATCAAATAGGTGTTGATGTTTTTAAAATTGCTTATTTCAGTAGCGACTGTCTGATTTCTATAGTATTTTATTTGTTTGTATTGAACTGTGATTTCTGTATAAATTAAGTATGTCATATTGATTTTTAAATTTATGTAAAAAAATATTCATTAAATTCAGTCAGCAGTAAAAACCGTTATAAAATGCTACCCGATTATGTATTTGAATAAAAGAATTTTAGCACTTTTAAAACGCAAGTCAGCGCTTGATAATACAATTATAATTTCGTAGGAAAAAGATTAAGAAAGGAATGCAAGCATGCACAGTTAGAATTTTCATTCTAAAATTTCGGTGAAATAACCGGCAGCAGTCTACCCGTTACAGCTAATATGGTTAGTGACCGTTACAGCTAAACTGTTACAGCTAATATGGTTAGAAAACGGTAATTAACAAAACTATACGGTTTATTAACCATTTACAGCTTGAATGGTTTCAAAACCGTAAAAATGAAATTTACCTGGTGGTGCCATCTATCGTGAGCAATCAGAAATACTGGACTTATTTATGTTAAGCAGATTTGTGATGCTGACATCTATGCGTGGATGAGACAACCGTATTCTAATAACCAGATATACAAATTAGGGAGTGCAGGACACTAGATATTCTTCATGTGTTGAGTGGGAAAAGGGAATTAATGAAATATTGTGGCGTTAACGCTGTGACTCGAACCCCCGTTCTGTCTGTCATGAGATTAGCAGATTAGCCCTCTCGGCTATAATATGTATCCAACTGCAGAGAACTTAGTGGCTTTATTTGGTGGGCCTAGTTGTAGCGATAAAAATCTAGTTGTTTAACCGTATTGGGAGAAAGCTGTTCATAAGCTGTTTTTGTACAGTTAACAATTTGAATACCATCTTATTCATGGTTATTTTGATGTTTAATTTGAATATGGTGAAATAACATTGAAATAAATTGCTATTTAACTATTTTTTTCTGAGAAATTTCAAAGAGTGTGCTGGAGTTATTTATGAAATATGGTAGTTTCCTTTAACGAAGTTTTACAGAACTTCAGGTTCTTTACCTGAAAATTTTAATATTTACTACGAAGTTTCTACCCTTATTAACAGTGCAGCACCTGCTCCAAATATTTAATTACATTTGCATATTACTAATAGGAGATTAAGTTTTGCTCCCTTGATACCAAGTAAATAAATTCTTTTTTTCCTCGCGTAACTCCATCAAAAAATAATATTCGTGTTTAAAATAGTTTAAAATAAGAGCATCTGCCTAAAATAAAATTAAGATTTCAGGATGTTACAAATATTTTGTATAGCTTAAATATTCATTTCTTTTAAAGCGCATATAGTTCAACCCACTGTACGAAATGAATTTATGATAAGAAATATATGAAACACATTAAACAGTAAATGTCAAAAACAACAGCTGAAGCTGATAAAAGATTAAAAATGCCTTGAAACAATTTGGAAAGAAAGTAAACAAAGAATTACAGCAATTGAGAAAGAATCAAAACTGAAAAACAGAGTAAGAAATTATTAAAGAATAAAAGTTTTAATTCTGTTACAAGAAAATTTTGCTTCTGCTGCAAATTTCTTCCAAGTTTTTAAAACAAAATGTGATATATTACGAAATGTTTTGGTACAAACAAAACTATATCTTTGAAATATATTAGCTTAGCACTGCAGTTAATCAAATTAGTCAAATTACATTAGTTGGTGCACCATGAATATTTGATGTTAAGAGACTTGAAAAAAGACGATTGGGAAATAAATACATTTAAAACAGTTGAAAACTTTTACATCATTTTTAGATTGCATAAGACTCAGCTGACAAGAAAAATACTCGAGTCATATGATAATCGAGATGAAATTTTACTACGTTACTAGAAATAGTTAAATTTATATGAAGTTCAAAAAATAATTAACTATAATCTATTTTAACATTGAAGTTTAGGAAACTAATCACACTATATAAGTTGGAGCACCTGGAATAAAGATTATAAAAATATTTAAGAAATATGAACAAGTGAAGAACTATGTGCATTTAAAAAGTTGGCCAACTTACCAGTCAGTGGTATCTCTATGGTTAGAGAATTAGACTCCGATCCAGAGTGGCATGATTCTCGTCTCTGTTATGACCCACCGAGTAAATGAAATAAATACGTGCTCACAAAGTCTATGGAATCGAAAGTCTTGTGGTCGGTTGCTGACCAGTGTCATGTATTCAGTGGTTTGAAGAATGTTTCCTTCTTCTTCACTTCTACGTCTATATTGAGGAAATGGCCTCATGAATGAGTGTTGCAGCCATTTACACCTGAGTTGTCTGAGCTAGGGAGTAGTTTCACCCTTACGGTTCTCTCTTATCAAACAAAAGGCGCACCTTCCTGCCTTAATTCACGAAAGGACAATAGCTGGCTAGCTTCGTTTGTCCAAAGGTCATTAGAAAAAACAATTTCGCCTTTTCATGGGGTTACACTTAACAATATAAGACACTCGTATTTATAAGAACATTATAACATTATAAGACGCAAGAAAAGTACTCGAGTCTTTAGAAAATGGCGTTGAAATTTTAAAGGGTTACAAGGAATTACTGGACCTGTATGAAATATAATACATTTTAGCATTGTAGTTAATGTAATTTCTCTCATTACAAAAGTTGGAGAACCTTGATTAAAAATAGAATAAAGGATACTAAAAAATTTCTAAAAAATATGAAAAATTAAGAAATACATTTATATAAAATATTGCAAACTTTTTCGATATTTTTATGCTGTAACGGGTAAAACTGACAAAGAAAGTACTGGAGTCATTCGCTAATCTAGTTGAAATTTTACAGAGTTACAAGAAATAACTCGACTTAGATGCATTGTCGTTTAAACGCTTATTGTCACTGGAATTTTAAATTATAATCAAAGCATTGTTATCGGTATATTTACCTTTTCCCAACGGAGTAAGATAGTACGTGCATGATACGTATGATAGAACCATCAGTTGTACCAGCCGTAAGCAAAGGGTTAGCATATTTACAAAATGGCCCGGAGTTATCACTTTTAGCATTAATGGAAAACAGTAAAAGTGACGAAAGAGTTTCTGAAATGAGTGATAACTTACCTATTCACATATATTTATAAAAAATTTAAAAAATAGATTTAAATTGAAATAGGGAAGTAAATTAAATTACAACAAAAGAGACAATGTGGAACTTCCTTAGGTGACGCCCTGTATGCATTCATGTTGGATCTTTTGTGTCATTAACTATTTAAAAGAGCAAAAAGTTTTATTCGTGTCGTAAATATACATTTTGAAAACGAAGTGCATAATATCGAAGACATAGATACAATATATAAATAGAAAAACAATTTATATGCCTAAATTTAACGGACAGGAATAAAACTATTGTAATAAAACACAAAAAAATTAGAAAAATAATACACAACATAATAAACATGAGCTAAAATCTATTGAACTCAGATTTGGGGAGTAAGGTGGTCTTCCTGCGCTTTAAAAGAGCAAGGAAAGTGTGAGTTCCTTTAGCTCTTAGTTAGAGAAGTTAATTTTCATACATACCATTTAATTCCCTTTTTAGCACAATGCTTAACATAAAATAATAAATTAACTGGTGTGCAAATAAAAATATTTAGTTTTAAATGCGTGCAAAGTGCCTCTCATTACTTTGTATGCGCAAGCAGTTTTCAAGGAAACTTGGGATTTTTTTTTGTCTCGCTCAAAATACTGTAGTGAATTTATAGAATCCCTCAAATTATGTCGGTCAAGTTATGCAGATTGGCTGTAGATAAACATTATTTTTAGCAGTGTCGGTGAAAGATAATTTAAAATTGGATTAATCATTTTTCATAACTCAAAACATAATATTTAAGTAAGATTTCACTCCAAAAGTTATGTAAAATGTCATATTTTATTTATTTATTTTGAAAGAAAAACAAACGAATAAAATTACTTATGGTTCACAGTGAGAAAAACTTAACTTACTTTTTGAATACCAAACATTTTTCGTTGTAAGTTAATGTTCTTGTTATTTGTAGTGTTACCATTATTATATTGCGAAGTGATTACATTTTAAAATGATAATTTTAAGATGTTTTAACAATATTATTTTTTCTCATTTTAGGTATGAAAATTTGAATTCTTGTGTTTTCTAAAAAGTTGTCATGGATATTAATCATAAATATATATTTGGTAGAAATATCAAACTATTTCATTGGCCATATTTTATGGATATTTCCTTGCACGGTAAGTTGAAGTTATGCAGCTAACTTATATAAGTATTTGCTTTATAAGTACATATCTTTTGAAATAGCAGTTAAATAATTCAGCTTTAATTAATATTATAAAAATTAGTTAAAAATATAAACTATTTTTTTAATTGTATTACTAAACGTATATCTAAAATTAAACTTAATCAATCAATCATAAATTAAATCACGATGTTTGGCATAGTTAATAATGTTTTATTTTATCAGTTATTCGATGCATGCCCATTTATTTTTATTCATAGCAATACGTATCTAAGAATGGATAATCAGGTTATTCGGATTCAAATACAGTTTTTTTCTGCTAAACGTTCGTAAATTAATTTCATTCCGGAACATTTAGTTCATTTAAGCCAGCATTAGAGTTAAATACTAAAAACAGAAATAAAAATATATCCTAATTACGAAGGCGTGGTCCTTGTTTCTTCAGAGTCCCTCGTGCTAAACTTTCATTTGAGGGCATTTCCCCCTTGATGTACTTATTTCCGTGAAGAATAAGGCCCTATGGGAACCCTCTTTCGAAAAAATTTAATTTGTCTTAACTGATTTATTTTGTTTCCAAACGAGATAAGTCAACCTTTATTCTCTAGAGATTTTAGATGTTTTTAGAAAATGAAATGAACTCAATAAACAAGAACTGTTTCGTTAAGCATAAAACATTTTATTAGTTTATTACAGTTACCTTTATGGTCGATATTTAATGAACTATTTCAATTTTAGTAATGGTTTTTGGTTTTATTTTTAAGATATTTCTTCCTTTCAATGGCAAATGAAATCGTTTAACAATTTACATTCTATGCGGTGATATTTTCTATCAAGTATACTGTAAACATCCCTGAATCAAATTACGCTGTAAAATATCGGCACTTTGGTCTCATCATCTGTAAAATACATTTTACCGTAAACTCTATTTGATAAATAAAAGATATTATATAGTAATTTTTACATTTATATTTATTTAATTAGAGTTATTTATTTATTTTACAATAATTATTACTGAAAAAATACGGTATATCAGATTTTTTGTTTCGTTATATGTTTCGGTAAAAACGGATATTTCTGAAAAAAAGCGCCAGTACTTTGAGTGCCGGTACTTTTTTCCGCACTTTGATCCAGAGTTTTTATCAGTGAATGTTGAAATCAGCACTCAAATTTTGAAAAAAATAATACAGACTTGAGAGTAGTCTTCAGTAAATCTTTATGCAACAAAAATTTCTTCAGCGAAAAAATTTCTAAGTTATGCGAAACCTGATAATCCAATATTAACTAAATTTTTATGTCTAGAGTATTTTTGAATAATTTAACATTAGTTATAAACAGCAATATGTCTGTAATAGTATTTGTATATTGGTGTATGAAAGATTACAGATTTCATCATTAATTTTTTTTTTAATAATAGGAGAATATATTGTTCATGAAAAGGATTTTATCTTCGGTAATCTCATCATGATACCTGAAATCATGGCATAAAAACTATTTATTTGGTTAAATTTACTTTCAATTTGAATTCTTTACTAACAGTTTTGTAATAAGAACTGTAATTTTGAAAACCAGAATTTCCGGTAAACCATTATCAATGAAAGGAAAAATTACCAAATGAATAGTTTATGTACCATATATTTTGGCTTTTATTACCAGAAAGCTGTTTTTTGCTTACCAGAAATGTGATTACCATATAGAAATTGTACCCGGATTTACACCAGAAAATATTCCTTTCAGAAAAAAAAAATTATGTCAGATGCAATTTGATACTGTAGAAAGAAATATGTTAAATAAAATTTGTATATAACAACCAATAAATTAAACGCAAAGTAACGTATTTTACCTAGATGTCATTTATCTCATAATAACAAATATATTCTTAAAAATTTAATTTTCGCGAATCCTTTTAGATAAATATTAATTGAATATGTTGTTGATTTTTTTTATATAAAGGCAAAACTGCAAGATAGAGTAAAAAAATATGATCCTGAATTTGGTTTACTATGGACTTTTGCGGTTCTTTTAACTATATGCAATAATGTCATAAATTCTATCATAAAACAAAAATATTATTCTTTCCTATATTTGTTTTCATAAACTTTTAAAGTAGTTTTTGAAACTTGTATTAAAATGATATATCTTAATAGCTTTTTTATTTAATAGCTGCGTAAATGTTCATGCTTCAAAAGTATTTGAGCCATTAAATTTTCTTTTGATAAATTTTCTTAGCAGAATTAAAACCTTTTAGCAGTAATTAAGTTTTGAGGGCAAAATATTGAACAATAAACAAGCGCTTACTTTTAAAATTTTACTAAACTCATTTTTCGGAATACATAAATTAAAGACATATTTTATTTTCAGCAAACACAAAAAACTAAATGCACTTTTAATGCCCTTGTTTAAAAAGTGTTCTTTAAACCTGTATAATTCTTGCAATTACATTTATTAGCTTAAGAGGTTCAGAGAGAAATTATTTTTGTCAGCGCGCATCTGAACTTTGCTAAAATATTGGACTAAATGAATTAGAACCTTTGAAAAAAAAGATGAGAGCAGATTGTAGTTTTCTGTTATTTTACGCACAAAACTTAAAGTTATTTAACTGATACTTTGAAACCGTGTAATATTCACATATTTAATCATTCATTCTAAGGAAAATTTTTCATCTTATTTGATTTTATATGATTATTTCCTGGAGAAAAAATTTTAGTAATATTTCTTATTTCTTATTAGAGATACATCTCTAATTTTAATATCTCGAATTTAATTATTAATTATTAAATTTATTATTTTTAAAGTGATAAATAAACTCTGCGGCAATATTTTCATTACGATTTCACCTTCTCTTTGAGGGAAAATGCAAAAAAACTGATTTGACTAAAAGAAATGAATTATTGCACAAAAAGACGATAAAAAATGGCTTCAAAATATTTTCTTTAAATAAAAACTTTCCTAAGAATTATTCTGCTTTAATCTGTTGCCTGACGAATAATGCAAAAAGGCCATTTTTTCTTTTAAAGAAATATTTGCTGTCTTTCATTAATAACATGTAAAAGAAATAGACTAAAATATCAATTACTCATAGGAATGACACAACATTTGTTGATTATTAAAATAGTAAAGGTTTCTTAATAGCCCATGAAATCAGTTTTTAAATCATAGAAGTGCACTTTGTTAATAAACAAGAATTAATTTTAGTTTAACATTTGCCCTACTTTATTATATTCTCCGACGAAAAGACGCGAATATATTGAAAATTCGATGTTAATATCAAAAATCAGACAATGTCAAGTATGCTAGCAAAGCCATCTGAAAATATTTGCTTTCGCTAATACTTTCTTAATTGTTGGTATAATATTTCTTAATATTTTCAGCAAAAATTGCATAACAAATTTCCAAAGTGCCCCTCTCAAAAGTGCCTTAAAGTCCCTGACCAAATTATTGGACACACTATAAGCTTTATTGTTTTTACGGGACAGAAACCGGTTTGCACTTATTTACATTCGTGTAACAATTGCTTAAGTTATGCGATATATAATATAAATTCGTCAATTCGATAAATTAGACAATATATTATATAAATACCGAACATTGTTACCTCAAATATTTTATTATTATATTGTAATTATTAGATCAAATTATTTGACTCACTGTAGTTTTTTAATAAATACATACCTCGAAAAATAATAAATCTGTGTATTATTCCCTAATAATTAAGATTATACCTGGAATCTTATAGTGCGTTTAATTAGTAATTTGGTCAGAGACTGTATTTCACTTAGTTTAACATTTTCTGGAAGTTAATAGTCATAAATTTAAAACAAGAATATAAGTTAGTAACTATTTACTAACTTTAATATGTTTTTAATTCTTTAATATTTTCAATAGCGGTAATGTGAGTTTAGTGTATTATAAAAATCATTGTATTTGAATATAGTTTTACATTACAACTCTTGTTTATCAATAATGATTATTTATTCAATGTTTATTTTCAAAAAGATATATCACATTTTATATGTTTTAGAAAAATAGCATTTTAATTTACTTATATATTTTCAAATAGTGTATAAAATTATACGATAATAATATAAATAACTATAAAGGGATTTTATATCATAATTAAAAAATATAAATCATATTAAAACACATATTAAGTAATATTAAATATTTTTAAATGTAATTTGATATAATTAAAGCTGGTATTGGTTTTTAAAAAAATATTTTTCTCATTCAAATTTCATTAATTTTATTATTTATTCAATTCAAAATAAAACTATGTGAATGGTGTTTTGGTACTTAAGTTCATATTTACCCTTTTCATTTCAGTTTCTTCAGAATTAGCTCTTAAAGTTTCCTTTTACACGAGCACTTGTAAGATTAATGCAGTTTTATCGCAATAAAATATTTTAAAATGCATCAGATATTATAGTTAATTTAGCTTAGTGCGTAAAATTAATACGTAAAATTTTTTTTTTCGTATTAATACGTACAAAATTTTATTATTTTCTATTTTTTTTATTTTCATGAATTATGATCATTAATATTTGTCTCCTATTGAAAGTCTGAGATTCCGGTAAAATATGTACCAACATGTACCAACAGGGTATCGGTGCATTTTGCCGTAAAATCCATTTTACAAGAACATGTTGCGAAACATAAATTCTGATATACAGTAATTTTAACAGTAATAATTGCCATGATTGAGTCTAATTAATTAAATATAACTGTGGAAATTACGGTATAATATTTTAAAGTAAGAACGGATTTTACAGATGATGTACCCAAATTGCCTGAACTTCATGCCCTAATATGATTCAAAAATTTTTACAGGGTACAAATACGTGTGTTAGAAAGTAGTAGATAAAAAAATTCGTCAAGGATGGGAACTTTTCTTTTTTTTTAGGTCAAACTAGGTAAACACAGAAGAAAAAAAGAAAAGAAATCAAAACTGTTAAAATCGGTTTTTCCTTATTGACAGATTTCAATGCAACTGTAAAAAAATACAAGGAAAATAAAGCTAGGCAAATACAATCAACAATAAGAGCGAAATCAGCCTAAGACTTCACTAAAATCTATAAGTCGTTAACACTGCACCTGAGCCTTCATTATCTTACACGCAGAGTCTAGTGTTGAACAGTGACTCAAATGATTGGCTTCCATGTTCCCTTGCACCTCATTTACACGAGGACTGAAAACAGGCGTTTGAAAATAGTCTTCTGACGTCAGAGGTCTGGAAAGAAGTTTGTCGAATATATACCAATCATGAAGTTAAAAGCTGTAAGAACTCTGGAGTAATACATATCGGAATTGGGTGTTAAAAAACTCTAACAATTATGTGTTTTTCAAGTTAACACCGAATAGTTCATACACAATTTAAAAGATGAAGTTAAATCTAAACTCCAATAAAGGAGGGTGTTTAAACAAATACAAGGTGTATTTTCACCATACCCTTAATGAATTTTTTTCGTTAGTTTTAATGACGTTTGAAATCTGTCAGGTGATAGATATTTCCTGTTTACAATCGAGCAGGGAAGTTGAAGGTTTGATTTCGCCTTGCACGATGCTGAACATTTCATAGTTCAGTTTTCAGTTTTCAAAATTCATGTATGTTTTTAGTTGTGCAATGTGAAGATAATTATGATCTCATATGAAGATTTACATCTATTAATTATAATTAATATTTGTATAGCATTTAATTTCTATCCATTTTGGGTTTGATAAGACTAGTTCGAATTCATATTAACTCTCTCTATTTGATGTGTTTATGTTTGATTAACAAGCTAATTTTATTGTAAGAAAAATTGCTTGGATACACACATTCTGAATTAACGATTCTTACTCTATATTGTATCGTAAAACTAACTTTATTGATTCTTATGTACATTATGTTTTAACTGTAATTATACATTTTAATAATATTGAATTGCAAATGTTATAATAATACTGAATTACTACTTTACATCATCAATCGCCTGAATTCCAGCCTGACTTAGAGCTGTCTTCACTTGACAATATTTGCCCAATTACAGTTTAATAGAATCGGAAGTGAAAATTCAGGCTTCTGCACCTCTTGTGACGTTACGTGCGCGATGTCAGGCCAAGTATAAATAGGAAGTAAAGTTTGTAGGACTTGGATATAGGTTTCATACTTTATACACTATAGGTTCTTAGTGATCCTTAATGTAGACTTTTTGTTCCAATTGCTACAAAATTGCTAATATCCCATCCAATTTTGTTTTTAAAATCACTTTCAGGCCCGTTAACAAAATTAAATTGAAGTCATTGAAATATATTATCAATATTTATAAAAACCGCTAGAGCATTGTCCATNTATATATATATATATATGCCATCAGCTCGTCTTGGTGTCCTGGAATCTTGTTCCATCCATATATACTCTGATTTCTTTGCTAACGACATGAGTTCCTCACCACTTCTTTATAACGAGGGAAAATGAATTTGACACTAGTTTGCCATTATCTACCACAGCAGGATATAACTTTTTACTTTTCACCTTTATTTTCCATTTTTCATTGGCAACTTTCAGTTTCACATTTCAAATCACCTTTGTTTCTTCTCATTCCCGTCTGGAAAGTCCTGAGGGCATATTTTTGAACGTTTGAAACATGTTTACTTTTTTGTATATTTATATGTTTTGATGCCAATGGAGTTTTTGAATCAAATATATCTTTCCACTTCAGTTTCTTGAGATTATTTATTTATTCGTAACAAGCAGTTATACACAAGGCAGATACAAATTTTTACCTCATTAAGTATCATTTACAGTTGTTTTTTTCAATTTGGAGAGGAAGAAAAATAACCATTAACTTTTTTATCACTCATGAAATCGTACATTCAATTTTCTCAGTTTCGTACTTATAACCAGAAGTGAGAGTTGAGACGGAAGGCATTTGTGGTTTTTTTTCTCATTTTCTTTAAATAATTAATTACATAACTTAGCATGTACGCATTTATGCTTTAGAATTAAAAAGAAAATTTAATATCATAAATACTTCTTGTATTAAAATAATGGATTATTAAAATGTAATACACATAAGTTTTTTTATAATTATCAAATACGTAACTATCAACAGAATACATAAATATAAATTATTTGATAGTTCCGTAACCACTGCTTTTAATATAGACTTTAAAAATGTCTTTCAAAAATAAAGTCAATGTAGTATGCTCATAAAATGCCGCCAAATATTATTTCTGTATGAAGGAAACTGCCGTATCAGTTTTAAGGAACAGGGTAAAAATCATTCAAGCCAGTTTGATTGCGTTATGAAATTTGGAAATATTTCTAGAAATCGTTTTTCTTTTCTTCTCTGTTTAATTCAGCATTCTAAACTGTTGCTAATAGTCTTCTTCAGTTATAATTTGTTAGATTTCATTAGCATCTTTGTTTTGTTTGTTTATTTAAATAAATTTTGATATCCGAAATTAAAATTTTTTTTACATATCCCATTTTAAAGTCAATAAAAATCGATAATAAAGGAGATTATTGCTATGCACCCAGTTCATGAAACAAAAATAAACAACGTAAGGAAAGTACAAAAAAAATGGTACATGAACAAATAACCATCCTGAATAACTTTTGATCTAATCACTGGATACTCACGTTTTGAGACTCATCTTAATGGTTAGCTATTATTACTATTAATCTAACTCTGAGTTATCATAAGTAATACTATAACCAAAGAGCATTTAAACAAACTGCATAATTTTTCATATTAGCTGCCACTTTAATTTGATGTACAAAACCACAGTCGCAGAATTCTGTATCCAAAAAAAGGCAATTATATTACAAATATTTCATTTTACAAAGTTCACAAAATGTACCACACTGAATAACTTTTGATCTAGCAATTAGATCTTCACGTTTTAAAACCCGTTACGACCCCTAATGTTAATTTTACTACTTGCGTAAAATTTTTAAAACGAATTGAAAACTTTTTCACACAGTTTTGAAATTTATTTATTAAACAATAATTCCATAAAGAAATAACTTTTTGTAAGCACCTATTTTTTTAATTATTTTATTTAATAATACTCGAAAAGATTTCGAATTGTAATGTATGCAATATTTTAGGTAATTTTTAAGAATGCAATTTTTCATAGCAAAATACAAAATTTAAGCGAAATTTGCCAAATAATTCATCGATCATCAAATTTTTGCGTATACAACACGGTTACACTTGAAAACTAACGGCGGATTACAGGTTATAGTAATTTTTGAAACAGACAGCAGTTTTCAGTAACAACAACACTTTTGAAATAACTAATTTTTTTATTTTGTGGAATATTAAAAAAGCCTGATTTTAAACACGAGACATAATTAATAACATCACAAACAAAGAATTTTTTTCCAAGTGTCATTTTCAACACAAACTCTAACGTTCAACTCAACGCCGACGTGAAAAATAAAAGGTTTTGAAGCATTCTCTACTTCACCAACCAACAGTGGAGATTTATGATATTCTTCACAACACTACACAGACTTGAAGAAGGAAATTAGGAAGTTCAAGTGTTGAAAGGTCGGAAGCTCTGCTGTAAATAGATTTGACTTTCTCTCCACATAATAAACGGTATTCTGTTTTACATCTTAGAAGAAGACTTTTATGACCGAAGGTTCCTATTATATCACTCACTTCAAATTGCTGACCTCCTTCTTTTAATATTTCTAATTTCATAAAAAGCTTTTTTACGACTGAGACTCAAAATTATTAGAAGGATTAACGTGAAAATAGTCATTGTGAAAATTGATTTTTTTTTCAGAGTTTCCGATATTGACGAACGGTAGCGAGCTGTAGGTGTATTCTTTTACATAATTTAAACAAGAGAACATTAGTTTTTTAATTGTTTTATGTCAAAGTTGAAGCTTGTTGTGCCGCATAAATTGTTTAAGTGAACTTTATTGGTAGCAGAATTATATTTTTTATTGATCCTTCTAGTTCTTTAAAAAGCTTCGAATTAAAATCTGAATGATATATGAAGGCACATATTCTTTGAAAGTAGTATCTAATTATTAATTGAATGTTACATTTTGGTCATATATTCGTAGAGAGTATCTGAGCAATGATTAAAAGATACATTTAGTACTTTATACAATTTAAGGAATAAATAAATGCTTGTAAGCAATAATTTCCTTCTAAGCAATGTTCGAACTTTCAATCTCATCTTTGATTATTATTTTCATGCCAGATATGGCTGTGACATTCTGGTAAAGCAACACACAGCTGCCTATCCCAAAGATAGACGAGAAACTCCAACTTCTTCAACATTCTAACCCTAAGCTTTATTAATTTCCATCGCAAACGATAGCCTCGCTAGACATTGCGTCTGATGCAATGTAAATGATATTTGTTTGTTACCACTTATAGTTAAGGTTATTTTGGGAATGGATTCCTACTTTGTTTCTGGCCATAATTTCACAAAATAACACATTTTTGGTTGTCTTGCATACAATTAAATGTGTGACATTATACAATCCATCTGAATTGCACAAAATTCTAACTAACTCCAGTTTAGTAACTGGCGATATGATAAAATATCAACTCAATTAATAATTTAAAAGAATAAATTGATTGAAAAGCCGCTTTAGATTCAGAGAGGATGGTAACATTTTTAAAAAGTTCTAAGTCAGTTGAACCGGGTTCAAATCCGAGTGATGGCTGGTCGATATGAATTTCGCACCTGGATCGCATCGACCACAGTACTGACTTAAAATATCCTCAATTGTAGAGAGATCGTGGGTCAGAGTCCACTTGCGTATTTCGTGGTTTTCCTTTTCAGGTAACGCAAATGAGGATTAGTTCAATCATAAAGTCCACCACAAGGGCAAATTTCTCATACTACTTATAAATAGTTACTTAAGTTACAAAACATTTATTTGTTGAAATTACAGTTGGAAAAAACAAAATTTTTATTCAACTTGTTTTGGGTAGCAATAATGCCATACACTTTTTTATACAGCACTTGAAAATCATTCATACAATTCATACATACGCACGAAAGTTTTTTTTTTAAACGGCAGGTACTGAATTTATCGTTCTTCGCCTTGGAAGATAATGGGGATGTTGCTCATTTTGAGTTACCTGATGAGCACCTTGTGACCAATCCAGCTATCACAGAAACCCGTTCATAGAGTGGGCCGCATTTACACATAACAGAGGACAAAGAGAAACATCCATGCCCTGAGCGGGATTCGAACTCGCAACCATTGGCTTCACACTCAGGTACGCTAACCAATTAGCCCCCTGGCCGACCATGCTCACAAAAGTTCATACGTTAAAAAATATATCGATCCTTCTTCTTCGAAAAAAATTTAAACTCCATCTTTTTAAAGATTATGTATAAATTGCATAGAAAATTAAACAGATAGAAAAATAAACACATTAAAAAGTAAACAAAAATTATTTTTGCATAGTTTACTTTATATATTGGATTTTTAATATTCATTTAGATTTAAAAGGTTTATTTCCATGTACAAGACTTAAATATTCCATAAACTCCTTAATTTTGGATTAACAAGTGTTAATTATTGAATTAATTTTGAAATATAATTTATTGATTTCGAGAAATATCATTTATCCTTGCAAATTTGGTTTCACGAGGAAAAAAAATAATATTTTTGATGCAAATAACAAAGCTACAACTTTCATTTTTTAAAAATTAATACGTATTCACACACACAAAAAGTTATCCAGTAGCTGGTGGGAACAAATAAGTTTTACACCATATGTTTCTTTAACTAAATAAAGCAGTACTACACCCTTGAATCGTGATCTGCAATTCTACTACATTTCTTAGCAAAATATCATTTTTGGCATGAAATAAATGAGATGAAGCAATACAGAGCAATCATTATTTACTCCATCTATTATGCACGCAGCAAGAGCAGTTATGATCAAGATAAAATAAAGATCAGATCTTATCCTTTATTTGCTCATCTACAAAATGAATAACAATGCTGCTTGTAACTTTCTTTCTTTTGAGGAAGATTCTTTTGCGTCATCGTAAATCATTCAAAGATAAAATTTTAATCAAAGAATAAACAATGTTTAATATTTAACTAGTGTTTATGATTTGAATCAAACTAGTCGAATACATTTTTTGGTGTATTTAAAATAAGTACTTGATCTTGCGCTAGTCGGATGTGGGGATTTTAAAATTAAAATTAGTTTTGCCTCTATAACTATATTTAACTATATATTTCGTTATAACTATAAATTTTTTCAAATGACATTTTTATTCTGTTTTTCTTATCGAGTTGCACAAGTATAAAAACGTTATATATAATATATATATATATATATATATATATATATATAGTAGTAAAATGTTGTGAACAAACATAGGAGTAAGGGTAGAATATAAAATTGCGCAAATTTCATGTTTGGAAATGTCGTTGTGGGCAGCTAGGGACGCTTCCTCTATTATGACCTGTTCAGAAGTACACGAAAATAAATACATATACTAATTTCCGATATCAAAGGTGCAAAGGGTCACACGTTGGAAAATATGGACCTAATAAGAGGTTCATATTCTTAGTCGCTATATCTTAAGCTTTCAAGCGAAGAGAATGTAGGAAACGGTGGCTACTATTTAAAGTTTCGTTACTTTCTTGGCACTTGCATGTGCAGCCATGGTGGTTAGAGCATCCTATTAAGAACCCAGAGGACCTCGGTTCGAAACCTTCCAACATCAAACAAACATACATTTCTTTTCCACATTTTTCTCTCTTTATCACATTTGAAACTATGCATTTTGTTAAAAAAACGAGTATGTGCGCTGCTTAAATTTTGAAAACATGACTTTTTTTCAAATTCGAATATATTTGTTACTGTGCTATACATTTTTTCACAATATTTGAGAAACCCTTTTTCACAGTGAAGTAGAAAAAAAGAGAAGCGCAGTGACGGAGAGTAATATTACGAACAAGTTACTGCGAGATGAAAGGCTTTCCGAAAGAAAGAAACGAGCTTGATTAAGATAATCATACAAAAAAAGTAGATATTGCGAGGTAGAATAGGTGTTGCAAGGGAAGGGGGAGATCGAGATATTGGATGTTGTCAAAATCGAAAGAAAACAGGGAAACAAGGGAATCGAAACAAGGGAATCTCGAAACAAGGGAAATAAGAATGAGGAAGCTAAATTATTAAAATTTTTCAAAATATAAAAAGATTACCAGAAATCTAGATCAATCGCTGTGAAGCCGAGATAAATGACTTAAGCAGAAGAAAACTCAAAACTGCGTTTAGAAATCCAGCGACTTCAGGCGACAACAGACTGTTTTAATTCTTGATCTTGAATGTTTAAATTTTTATGTTCTGTATTTTTTTCTGTATATGAACAATGAAGAAAATTCCTCATTATAGAACCGAAACTATAGTATGCGTGTTTAAAGGACATAATTTGGACTCTTTTCATGAAGAAATAAATTTAAATCTTTTGAATTTTTCTTATTTATTATTATTATTATTTTTTTTTTTGAAGAAAAATAATATAGCGTGCTTTGCATTCATCAAATGTATTTTGATGCAGAAATAGATAAATATCTGAAATTCTCTCAAATATATTTAAAAACCATGGTTATGATATTTCCGGGATACTGCAGTTGACGTTCATAAGTTTTCCGCCTACGAGTTTAATAAATATTGTATTTAATATCAAGACACTGTTCTGTATTACTAAAATGAACATGTACAATCTCAAACTTTGATGTGTAGTAATTTTTTTAAAAATAATAATTTTAATTCCTTGATAATTATTCTGAAACCTGACATTTTCAATAAATAATATAAGTAAATAAAAAGTAAGAAGTTATGAATAAGGAATGCATCTCAATTTAAAGTCCACTCTGAATAATGAATCCTTATAATCGATCTATTTCTAGGTGAATGACATTTTTCAAAGAAATTTGACCTTGATGCCTATAAATTAATAGATTTTTTTTCCCCTTAAGAATATCATAATGTTTCTCAAATGAAACCATGACGAGTTGTGCATATTTCCATGGTTACTGAAAGGAAAAAGGCATAGTCTAATTGAGTTAGATATTTAAAAAAAAGCTTTTGAAAGAATATATAGGTATTTCTGTCAACAGCATTGCGTGTTAAATGGTGTGATAAGTCTACATGTAAAACTCACGGCTTTCAATCTTCTTAACAAAGATCGTAATGACATTTTTGTTTAATGTGTCTTTTTCGGGGAAGAAAAAGAAAATGGTTAAAGGAAAATATTTTGTTTTAAGGTAACATATATGGCATATTTTTTTTTATTGGCATATTTTTTTTTAAAAGAAAATCTTCAGACTCCCAAAAAATACATCTTACTTTACCAAACAAATATCATAATATTATGTTTGGTAAGCAGAGGTTTCAAAATTAAAAATTTCAGGTTATGTTTTAAAATTTATAATTTTTTTCCAAATTATGGGCGAACTTTAGCTTAAAAACTACAGATTTTTCATGCCATGCTTACAGCTCCACAACAAATTGTAATGCCTAAATTGAAAAATAATGCTTCCCTTATCTTGACCAATAATTTGATTACTTGCATTTAAAACTAAATTTTAAAATCATTTTTTAAAAAAAGCAATGAAATAGAACTAAATATACATTGTTCAAAATTGAATTTTAAAGAAAACTTCTTAATATTCTTAATTAGAGTTCTATAAAAACAACAAATTCACACTTCGACCTTAGGTTTCCGTTCAATAAACAAAATTTACACGCAAAATTTGGCAGAATTTCAAAATTAGTTTTTTTAAAATGTAAGTTAGCGTTTGCAATGTATGTTTTTTGTAATGCATGCATGTTTTTTGTAATGAAAAAATTTTCTCGAAACCAACTTTCGGAAAATGCATTTAAAATGCAGGAAACTCCTGAAATGCAAGAAAATACTGTAAACAGGAAATTAATAATTTCTAAGAAAGAATTTTAGTTGTCTCATTACAATTTATTCAAAAAAATAAGGGTTAAAACACTCAAAGTGAAATAGAAATGTTTTAGTTTCGTTTAGTTTTGTTTCGTATGTGTTGGCACCTCATGTCATCATACCAGCTGTAGAGGCTCTACCAGCTATAGAAATGGTACAACGTAGGCAGGTTTGAGGCGTCCACCACGGGGCCACCACACTCGTTAACGACTTCCATCATTGCCCAAATAACATCTAGATTCCTCATTGAAGACAATTTGATTCTTTTCTGTTGTAGTCCAATCCCATCAAAAATGACAGCACTCCAACAGAAGAACAGACACGGTAGCTGTGCACGGTAGCACGTGCAAAAAAAAAAAAAAGAAGCAAAAATAGAACTTAATTTTTTTCTTTATTTTCTTTCTCATTAATTAGGATCTCATTAAAGGTACATTAAAACTCATTTCGGCTATTAATTTTTTCTTCAAAGATGGACATTTTTTTTAAACAGGAAAGAAAAATCATTCCAAATATTGAAGTCATTGAAAAGAATTTAAATTACAAAATGCAATCAGAATTCATTATTTCTTCCTAAGCATAGATACATTTTTAAAAAATAAATTTGTGCTGAATTTTTTTTAGTGATAATGCTTTTATGGTATCTCTGTGGGTTGTTAATTTTTTGAAGCCATATGATATTTAGTGATGTTTTTTCTTTATTCTTAATTTAAGTTGTGAAAATTATTTCCTTAACTTATTATGCGTAAAAGTAGAAAAAAACAATAAAAAATGAGATTATTAAGTAAGTACCGATAATCAAACATCAGTCTTGCAAAAAAAAGAGTCATTATGTGTTTAAAATGCTTTTTGCTTGATTATATTTAAAAAAAAATATTCAGGAAAGTAATCTGCAAATAAATTGCGTAAATATCGTATTTTTTTAAAGTGTAAATAGATTTTGAATTGAAATTTTGAAGTCTGTTTGATAATATTTTTATTGTAACCTTTGTTAAAGCCATTTATATAGCAATTGTAAAATACTGTACATTATGTAATTTATGATTCATAATTTTTTTTAACTTTCATCACATTTTAATCATTATATTTTAATTATGAAATAACTGCATTAATTAGTTTATATTTTTTATAAAAGAAAAACTCACTCTATAATACTAACAAAATGAATTAAAATTTATCAAAACAAATTTAGAATTTAAACAATTAAAGTTTAAAGAAAAACTCTACACAGATATAAGTTAAACAATGCTTAATCCCTTTATAAGCTTTAAATAATTATTATACGTTTTATTAGCAAAATATTGTTACATAACAAATCTTTTATTGAATTTTTTAAAATTTCAGGCTAAATCTTTGAATCGAAATCTCGCTGTCCCATATGTGTTTTCAGCTACCTTGTACAGATTATTTAGTACATTTAACGTGTAAAATATAGTTCTGAAAAAATATTTAAAGAGATAGCTAAAAACTTATTAGTAACGTTCAAAATAAATAAATAGTGATAAATAGTGTTTTTAATTTTAATAATTTTTTCGTTGCTGATTAATATCCACTAGATATAATATTTTAGCTCTTATATCATTTGGACATTAATTAACCACTTTTTTTTAGTAGTAAAATCGCAGTTTAACGTATAAACAATATGCATTATGTATTTTTCATAATACATGCACTGTATTAATGAATTAATTTAAATTTGTCTTTTTATTAAACATTGTAAGATTATTTTATTAAGAAAATTTGTCGATAATAATAATTTAATTATATGAAATGATTTTAAATTAAACAGTGCCAGAAAATTCCTACTTAAATTACGGTATAAAGTACCAAAACTTCGAGTGCATCTTTCTTAAAATCAATTTTACTGTAAAATCCATTTTTACCTTAAAATATCCCTCCGTAATTTATACAGTGATATTTATTTAATTTAGAGTGTTTAACGATTTTACGACAACTATTATTGTAAAAATTATGGTATATCACTGTTCATTTTAAGATAATCATACAAAAAAAGTA